>NC_066625.1:86965874-87273774 GCF_025201925.1 Gopherus flavomarginatus | reverse complement strand
ATATGTTCAGTGTCCTAGATGTGGTTATAAAACATGATCCAACTTCTAGATAGCTCCTGCCCTCGATTGTAGGAAAATATTTGAGGAAAGACTATTGGCTCTTGGTTAAAGCTTAGCTTTGGTTTGTAGTTACGGAAACTAACTTTTAGAATGTAAGGATAGCATCATCTTCTGTTGCTGAAGTTCAGCCTGGCTCTGAGTGTAATTGAAGTTTCAATCTTGTATAGGAGAATGATTTGCAGGCTTTTCCCCAAACTCATTAGAGCTGGGGGAGGCTAGGCAGAACGTTTCTGGGCCGGATATGTCCCGAGTTTAGCTTAGAATGTCAAAATAAAGGGATTGTTTTTGAAAAGTGTATACTCTTGCACACAGAGTTTGTAAGGCTAGCGGGACACAACCTGTGTCATTCCTTTGTTTTGTAGAGATGAGTATATTTGCTGGCACTTGATCCGACTCTTTCCCCTTATATCTTGAGACAGCAACAGCTTGTTGCCCTCCTTTCTCTTGCAAAACATGTTCTGTAACAGTTAGCCTTAGGCCTCATCTATTCTGGACAATTTTGGCATGTTATTGTTGGCTGAGTGTCTAAAATGGTAGCAAGTGTGTGTAAAGGCATACTTTACACCATGTTAACCTTGCCCTGAGGAAATCTAAACAATACTTGTTCTTAGCCTATGCTTGCTTTTAAAGTTGTAGTGCTAATGTAGACAAGAAACAAGCAAATTAACTTGCATGCTACAATTAGGCCTCCTGCCACTGTTCCACTCAGGCCATATGCACTTGCAGTGGCTAACACGCTGCTGGATGTGTGGATAAGTGTTAGCAAAATAGGATTTATGTGTTCTGAGAGTTCTGGGCCACTACTAGTGTACATATGGTATAGTTTTCTAGTAGAGACAGGACTTTAGCCTGAACTCCATTTAAACATGGTTTGTACTGGGGGACCAAAGAGTTTGGATTTGAGCCAGCCGAGTGGATGGATACAGCATTAGCAGTACTGATGGCTTATCTGCTGTTGATGGATGGAGGCAGCCTGCCATCATCTTCTGCAGTATTTGATCCTGCTAAGTATGAGAAACTCAGGTAGATGGCAGGAGTGCTGAGCAATGTGGTAGAATGGTTTAAGTCCTTTCTGAAAGCATTGGCTCAAAGCCCTAGTGATGGAAAAGCTGCTCCTTTGCCACCAGATGCCTTACTTTGAGTATCATCCAAGGATCAATGCTTTGTACACTTCTGCTCAATGTTGGCAATACAGTCCAAGTACACAATATGCAGATGAACACAGCTGTGCTCTCTCTCTGCAATGTACAACAATGCCAGTTTCAGCAAGTTAGTGATTGGATGAGACCAGCTCATGGCTGAACAAAAGCTTGTTGAAGCTGAATCCAGGCAAGACACGTGATACTGATGTCAGAGGAAAGCACTGAGTTTGCAGCCACTGTCCAGTCTCCTTTGGTTAATGATGCATATCCACAGTTGATCAAGTCAGTTTGCAATTTAGGAGTGCTCCTGGATTCCTTGCTGATGCTAAGCTCTTCCTTAGAATGAGTTGTTTGCTACAGTGCCCAGCTGTTTAAACGTCTCCATCTTCTTCTGGTGGTGGATTACCTGCCCTCAATAATATCTGCATTGGTCACCTCCCAGCTGGGCTACAGCAATACAAACTATGTGGACATGAAGCAATCAGCCTGCAGGAAACTCCAACTATACAAAATACAGCAGTGCAGCTACTGTGAGCACATCAAACTTGCCCTCAGCTCTCTACACTGGCTCCCCAAGGAATAGTGTGTCGAAGTCATAATTCCAGGACAAGGACTGTGTTCAACATCTTTGCTCCTCAATCACAATGTAAGTGTCTCTAGTGAGGGTAAAGGTTATCTGTGCAGGAAGTAGTGCTTTCATGGGGGCCAGCCACAGATTGCTGAATGAACTCCCACTGGACCTACGCCATCAGAAACCTCACCACTTTCCATTCTAAGGCCAAAGCAGACTTTTCCTTGCCTTCACTAATACAAAAGGAAGTCTAACTTAAAAAAAAAAATGCTGAGTATTTTCTTTGCTGAGACAGACTAAATCACACAGGGCTTATTTTAGGTATAATATACATAGAAGGTGCTCAGATACTTGATGATGATGATGGTGGCATAAACTTGAACGAGATAGAACAGTATTCAAATCTAAAATGAGTTTAACTGATTCAGCCAGTGTTGAGTGGGCCCTAGATGGACAGTACTGGATGTTCATACTACAATTATCTGACAGTAATATCAAGAATGGGATCCAATTTTAGTTTGGTTCTTTGCTTTTAAAACCCCATGGGATTGATACTCTTCCAATCTTCAGCCTAGGTGTACAAGAGCTTGGTCAAAAGCTGTCGGTGCTTTTACCATAAGCCTAGGTAGGGGTAGCAGGATTCAATTTTTAAAATTTCAACAGATGTTTAAGAAGTTTTCCTGTTTTTATCTATTTACATTTTCAGTTGAAGGAAATTAAGGCAGGGGTTAGATAATTATTGAATGACAGACACAGATTCAAAAAGTTAAAGCTTTATAACTGTTAAAACAGATTGTGAACATCACATGTCAAAATACACAAATTAAATATCCTTAAATCAAACTAACTTCTCAAGCAGCATTTTTCTCTCTTTGCCTGTCTAAATTTTTATTATCAATGGAAATATTTTTTCATCTGTGCATGGAGTGAAATTGTTTGACACTTACCAATTAAAAAAGTCTAATCCTTCCAAGCCTAAGCATAGGATGTCTTGTATACCACAAAAGGTTTTCTACTTTTCAATGTGTTTTTTAAAGGTAAAATTAATTTGAAAGAGCATGTATGCTGTTCTTAAAATTGCTTCCAGGGAAGGTTATTACTGATCTTATATCTATTCTGTCCCTATCATTCCTTGATAAGAGTCCTGATGGCCAAACAGGTTCAGATTAGGTAAAGAGTGATTCAGATATTTTCCCATTCCTCTTAACAAACCTCTCTCAAATGTTTGGGTGATCTTTAAATTCACTTGCCTCTGCATTTCTGGGTTGCTGCTGAGACAGAATGTGAGATTACCACAAGAAAGGCTGTCTTGAGTATTTTTGGCCCAGCTGGAACCAGAAAGCTCTAGAAATGTCTGTTTCCATAAGATTTCCCAATCACTTGGTTTTTGGTGGGATTTTTGTTTTTGCTATCTTTCTGCAGAATGCTCTCTCATTGAATAGCACCAGATGCTAATAGCAAGGGCTACACAATTTCCTCTGCAAAAAGAACATTTTTAGAAACAGCTGAGCAAATATTAAAACATGCAACAATCCTCACAAAACAATGGGGTAGGGACTGCTTTTAGCAGTCAAAACTGGCTTAAGAAACCCAGTTGACAATGGGAAATGGTGCCCTCAAATGTCCATTATTTGTTTTGTTTTCTGATGATTCAGGTAATGAGTTTGCTTGTTTACATAAGATATATTGTGTCACACCAGTCTCACATATGCAGGGTTCATGCTACATAATTTGGGAGAGGTCAGTAAAGCGTATACAGTACAAGGTCAAGGTACACATCAGACTCTTGGACAACACTTGCAAAATAGCACCTAACCACATCAGCTAAAGAGGGGCAGAAACAAAGTCCCTCATCTCCTACAGGAGCAAGTAGAATGAGAGGGGACACTTAATACATTCACCTACCAGATGCTACAATTGAACCAGCATCTGATTTCACACAGCAGGTGCAAATTGCAGCAACAGGAACATATGATTATAAGAACAGCCATACTGGGTCAGACCAATGGTCGATCTAGCCCAGTATCCTGTCTTCTGAAAGTGGCCAATGCCAGCTGCTTCTGAGGGAATAACTGAACAGGTAATCAAGTGATCCATTCCAAGTTTCTGGCAAACGGAGGCTAGGGACATCATCACTAGCCATCCTGGCTAATAACTATTGATTGACCCATCCTCCATGAATTTATCTAGTTATAGTCTTAGTCAACCTGTGGCACTCTTTGCCTGATGTTGTGAAGGCTGAGTGTTGTGTGAAGAAATATGTTTGTTTTAAACCTGTTGCCTATTAATGTCATGTAGTGACGCTTAGTTCTTGTTTGAGAAGGAGTAAACAACACTTCTTATGGTGCATATTGGCACCAAAACACAGGCAATGGTTTCAGCACAGTGCTAGAGATAAAATGTAAACTGAAGGTCTTAGCCTCTACCTAATGTGTAAGAAAAAAGCGCTCTGTTCAGAAATAGGGGATGTGATGCTGTTAGAGAGAAGCTAGTATTGAACTCCTTTTTCAAGCTGACCCAGGTGATTGTATTATGTATGTTGAAAAGAGGATTGGATTCCAGTTCACTTCAACATGAGACAGTGAAAAGTCAATAGAAAAGGCCTATGTGAGCTTATGGTAATTGGAAGGGGTTTATGTAACACAATAGTATCAAACAGGTGCTTATTTCCTGAACATATTTAAACAGCTGTTCTATTTTATGTGTGCACCCACCCTGCAACAAAGCTGTAGAGTGTCAGTTAAATTCCAATTAATCCCAACGTACAGTGAAAAATTTAAAAATACCCATCCTCTAAAGTTACTTGATAATATATTTATTAGTATAAGAGATTAAACTGCTAACCATCTGAAAGAATATGTAATTCAAAGGATTTTCATACATTTTAGACACTATACACACAGTTTTCATAAGTCTTCTTTAGTTGGGTTAAAAGGAAGCAAGTCTGATGCACTTTTAGCTCTTGTGTCTATAGGACATTCAAAAAAAGCTACTTTTAAAAAAATACCAATTAAAGGAGACATACTACTAAACAATCCCAAGTATAACAGTACATTTAAAAATAAATATAGAAATATAAACAAGTCTAAAAGTAGTCATGATACCTTGTGTTTCATGGCAATACAGGACTCTTGCCCTTTTAACTGGGAAGAGTTCTCTACACAAAAGTAAGATCAGAACCATTATGACTAACTTTGAGATGCACATTTTGATAACAGCGAAAGCATGCTTGACAAATATTGTTTAGGAGGATCTCTAACAACCAACCTTGTATGGGAGACTAGATAAGCATGATTGAAGTACAGTACCACCAACTTACAAGGAATCCTGATAGAGCTCAAACAATCTGGGACTAAGTACTCCCAGTGAGATTTCCATCACAAAAAATATCCAAGTTCACTTAATCAGCAAGCACTATAATTTCAACATCTCAAACATTTTGGTCAGTAAAAGTAATCCAATACACCAATTAATTTAGGACAAATTTAAAACAAACAGGATTTGGCACATGCTAGAACAGACTTCCTTCCTTAAGAGGTGAAATACGTATTTTAACAGATATAAGCTTGAGAAATGAGACCAAAATAGCATTGTTTTAACAGATGTACAGTACAAGATTTGCTGTCAATATTCAAATTCCAGCAGCATGCGTGGGTGTACTAGGCTGGTTGAGACCTATAGTCGAACAAAGCCATCCTGCAAAATCCACTTCCTCAGCTTCAGATCTCTTAATGAAAACATGAATCTATAATATAGAGACAGAAAGAAAGAATGAGCTAAAGAACAAGATAATGGAATGCAGACTAAAACAGTTAAACATTAAAAATAATTAACATGGAAATAAAACTTAATCTAATTTACTTTCACCATTCATGTTTGTCCTTTTATTTTGCATTGTACTCAACATGATTTGATTAGAACAGATTAGTTCATTTCATTTTTTAGGTCTTCTATGCTAGTATAATGAAGCAATGTGTTGCAAAACATTCTCGAGGAACTCTGTCATGTGACATGTATAATTGTTTGATTACAAAGACAATCACCTTAGTATGCAGTACGTTTGAGTCACAATTATCCAAGAAAGGTATCATACAATGCACTAAGCATTATGCCTTCATACATAGTGCTACATTTCTGCTAGATTAAGTGATGGAAATTATCCTGTTACCTCTTCACATCCATGATTTATGGTTGGGAGAGAGGAAGTCATAATTCATCTTCCCTTTCTGCTGCAGACTGAGGCCCTGATCTTGCAAGTTACTTTGCATGAAGTGAATGGAGTCTGCCCAAGCAGAGTAATTTGCAGGATTAGGGACCACGTGCTGCAAATTTGCTACATCCTTTGATGTTCGCTCTTCTAAAAATACTCTGATGGTAAAAAAAGGGAAGCTGTATGTTCCCTCAAAACAGTCCAAGATGTTCCAGGAGATAATGACCAGCCACAGTAAAGGAACATGGGACTTACTGTCTCTTCCTCTGAAGATAACCAATAAATTTAATTACTAAATTAAAGCAAAGACCATTCTGTTTACAGCTCATTTAAACAGTGAAAGGGAAGTTTAAGAGGTAAATAATCTGTCCTCATTGTAATTAATATCAGAAAGATGTTTCTATTAAGATCCTGGTTTTAAAAAGTGACAGGACCTATCACCACCCAAATGAAGGGCCTAAAACTGTAAAAGCAGCAAAGAATCCTGTGGCACCTTATAGACTAACAGACGTTTTGGAGCATGAGCTTTCGTGGGTGAATACCCACTTCCTCAGATGCATGTAATGGAAATATCCAGGGGCAGGTATATATATGTGTGCTAGCAAGCAAGCTAGAGATAACGAGGTCAGTTCAATCAGGGAGGATGAGGCCCTGTTCTAGCAGTTGAGGTGTGAAAACCAAGAGAGGAGAAACTGGTTCTGTAATTGGCAAGCCATTCACAGTCTTTGTTCAATCCTGAGCTGATGGTGTCAAATTTGCAGATGAACTGAAGCTCAGCAGTTTCTCTTTGAAGTCTGGTCCTGAAGTTTTTTTGCTGCAGGATGGCCACCTTAAGGTCTGCTATAGTGTGGCCAGGGAGGTTGAAGTGCTCTCCTACAGGTTTTTGTATATTGCCATTCCTAATGTCTGATTTGTGTCCATTTATCCTTTTCCGTAGAGAAAAATCAGACATTAGGAATGGCAATATACAAAAACCTGTAGGAGAGCACTTCAACCTCCCTGGCCACACTATAGCAGATCTTAAGGTGGCCATCCTGCAGCAAAAAAACTTCAGGACCAGACTTCAAAGAGAAACTGCTGAGCTTCAGTTCATCTGCAAATTTGACACCATCAGCTCAGGATTGAACAAAGACTGTGAATGGCTTGCCAATTACAGAACCAGTTTCTCCTCTCTTGGTTTTCACACCTCAACTGCTAGAACAGGGCCTCATCCTCCCTGATTGAACTGACCTCGTTATCTCTAGCTTGCTTGCTAGCACACATATATATACCTGCCCCTGGATATTTCCATTACATGCATCTGAGGAAGTGGGTATTCACCCACGAAAGCTCATGCTCCAAAACGTCTGTTAGTCTATAAGGTGCCACAGGATTCTTTGCTGCTTTTACAGATCCAGACTAACACGGCTACCCTCTGATACTTGGCCTAAAACTGCTGGATCCTCAGTCCTGCTAAGGTCGCAATGACCCACTAGAGTAGTGCAGTGACCTTAAAGCTGCCTTTATAGGGTAGCCGAGGATGCTTGCAGTGTGGGGGGATCCTGAAATAGCCACCTTTTATGTCAACTCTTCCTGGCCGACGAGGTGGGGGGGCTGTTCTTGGGGCAGGAAGGAACAGAGCTGGAGCCTGATGCCATCCACCAAATCCAGGTTGGCAGAATTTTCCTTAGGAGACTGTTCAAACTAATTTGTGCTAGAAGCCAGTTTGGTGCCCTGCTGGCCACAGGGTCGCAACAAGTGAAGAGATGGCTTACACCAATGTTTGCCTCCCTCTGCTTAGGTGAGCTGGGAATTCTACCTGGGCTCTTCTGAAGGACCAAACCTCAGAGCTACAGTACTGGGTTATCTAATAAGGACCAGAATCTCTTAACTGAGCAAAGAGCTTTTACTCACCATGAGTTGCTTCAAATCTGCTCTCTCTGCTGGATTTTTTATTAAGCTAAGAAAACATAAAATGTTAATAGAAAATGTCAAAGGTATTGAGTCATTTTCTCTGGTCAAGGACAGGCTTTACCAGCAGGTTGTGCTGAACAATTTTTCAGCGTCCTAGCTGAGTTTTTCTTATTGCACCCCTAAGCATTATAGTGATGCAATTCCCACTGATTATATACATTTATGGGTCTAAGCAATTACCGGTTTTTTAGGTGTTCATAAATGGGTATGAAATTCAGTCTAGGCCGTAACTTGATATATGAAATTATCCCGGTCGCTGTGCTGTATGTGTGGTCTTGTAGGGGCAGGAATACATGACAGGAACCCAGCTGGCAAGGATTCCTGGGATTTGTGTGTTAAAACTGAATTTTCAGTCTGCAAAATATGGATGTTTCCAGGCATGGAAATCCCTTCCCCCAATATCATCCTTCTGACTGAGGAGGAGCAAGGGGGACCCCTTTTGAGCCTCCCAGCTGGAAGGAGCTGGTGGCAGTGTGTGTTTTGTCAATGTCCCCTACTCCTCTTGGGAGCTGAAAATGCTGCAGCTCCTGTTAGTCAAAACACCTCAGCCCCAAGAACAAAGAAATAAAATTCTGGGTTTGTTAAATACAAGTTAAAAATTAAACGTAATTTTTCAAGTGTAAAATTTCCATAGGAAATGAATCCACACAGAAAACACCCAATTCACTACAAGTTTGATTATTGGAGTGCCCACAGGAAACACAATCTTTGCATAACTGGGGAAAGTTCTAGTGTAAATAATCACTGTGGGGAGACAGGACCAAGTACCAAAAATGTAGATGATTCAGAACCTGATTCTGCACCCTTACCTGCTGGATATAGCACTTCTTAACCTGCAAGCCTCTAATAGGATTACTTATGGCTGTAAGCACTACACCCAGCAGTAAGAGTTTACAGGATCAGGCCCCAAGTCTGTACTGTATTTCCTTTTGCAGTTGACATTACATAAAGACCACTGAGTCCTGACTATGTGAAAACATTTGTCCACAGCTCCACAAAGTAGCAGCGTTCATATTTGAAGAAAGAACTAATCTCTTAGCGTTAGGATCCTTTTAAAGCAAATACATTTTCTGACTAAAAGCAAAACTGATATCCCACATATGGTCCCCTGGAAGCTTAAATCACCTCATAAAACACTCACCATTTGTTCACAAAATCTTGAAATTCAGGACTGAAAACACCACTGGGCAATTTTGGCGGAGGCTGGAAATGAAATAAATGGTAGATTAATGCAAAAGGAATGAGTGATGCTCTTACATCTCAATGAGTTGATTAGTTGTGTGTTATAAGTCTGTATATAGCTTGTTGGGCCCTGTGGTGTAACAGCAACACTATCTGTGCTGTCCTTCATGGCTGAGGCACTGGCGCAAGGACCAGATGACTCTTGCTTTCAGACCAGTGGAGATTAAATACATGGACACGTAATTTCAGAGACAAAAGCTGCAATCCTACTACACTTTACAAATCAACACTGGCCAATTTTTGGAATGGCATTAGCAATGGCTGAACTATAGGTGCTCAGGGGACAGCTGGCCGAAGAGGAAATGTTACCATATTGTGTATTATACAAACTGGGACACTCTCCCTTTGAATGTTTAGAGACAAGTTTTTAACACCTCCTGTGAGAGCCCAGGCGAAGAGGAAAAGAGCTTCTCCACTTTGTGACCCAGTACAGTGGAGTCATTGTGCTCCGTGAATCCATGAACTCTCAAGGCTAGTGTTGCTTCATGCACTAGTCTCTGCAGAGGAGGTGGGGCCAGAGCTCCACCTCAAGTCCACAATGGCCAACAGATCTGGCTGGCTGCAGAAGGGAATGCAAGTTACACGTGCTTACACTAGGATTCTTCCTTCACATTTCCTGCTGTTGCCACAGCTGGTACAGCTCCGCCGATGGCAGCCAAATAAGGAGCGTTCAGGTAGACAAGATGCTGCCGTTTTAAGTTCTGTGTCTTCTAACCCTGCCTAGAATGAGTCCATGTGACACATTTAACTAGAGGCTTCCTGAGTCTCTCACTAGGGTGGGGCTACTCCCAGCTGTCTCTAATGATAGGCAGTGATTCAATGCCATAATCCAATGTTAACTTATTGAGTGTCTTATTAAAAGAAGAAAGCACTCTCACCTGCATTACTAAACAGAAGGAAGAGTCTGTTTTCAGAAAGTTACAAATGAACAGTGTAATGTCGCCATGTTAGTTATATGCTCCTCATCACAGTTCCTTTCTCTGGAAATTTTACCTGCTGATGACGGACCCAGATGCTGTTAAGCACCATGCACAGCTCACATTAATTTTTCTATGTATAGCTGCCAACAATGAGGGCTTCAAGCAGCCTTACAGCAAGTATGTACTGTCTGATTCGATTTGAATCTATTGCCATCCTCCAGTGGGGGTAGGCCATTTACATATCTTTATTTGCATAAGATTTCAAGACTAATTTAAATATCCTGCCACAGGGAATTAGTACAGTCAGGTTCTGAATTAAAAATCTTTAGCTAAAATCCAAGCATTTTGGTAAGACAAGAGTTATTTTATATAAAGGTGGGTAGACAGTGCCTTCTCCTCCCATGTCGTTAACTACTGGATTAGAGTTAAATCTACACACTTACACTAGTGAGTAACTTAATGCACATAAGTAGCCCCTATTGAACTCAGTGGGCTACTCTTATGCACAGTTACTCACATGTGTAAGTGTTTGCACAGTCAGGGCCTTAATGTATTAAATAAGCCAAAACCAGCTGTATTTCAAGAATGAAAACATATACTTAGTGTTTCCATGGCAATGCGTGTGCACACATTTACTATGGAATGAGAAGTGTTTCCAGGGGTCATGGACTTGGCACCAACTTTTTATATCTATATCTATAGCTAATGGATTACAAACATGAAACATCAATAAACACTTATAAAAAAGACAGAAGGCATTTTATGTGAGGATGATGAAAATACAAGTGTGTACATGCATACACATTCATTTGTATCCAAAATAATGCCTCTCTCTATCCCAGTGTCTGAAGACTCAGTGCAGCCAGGAATAAGAGCTGAAGCAAAATATCAGCCTTGATGTTTTAACATCCTCATTTTCAGTCCAAAGCGTCAGATTCTGCAATGACACCCAGTGTTATGTCTGCTCGACTGACCCAAGGAGAGGTATTGTAAAGCTCTCTGAAATAAGAGCATGAGAGAAGTTCTGTCTTTTAGAAACAGATGCTGTAGCACAGTGGTTCCCAAACTTTTGTACTGGTGACCCCTTTCACATAGCAAGCCTCTAAGTGCAAACCCCCCATTATAAAGATATAAAAAATGTGTTTTTAATTTAACACCATTATAAATGTTGGAGGAAAAGCGGGGTTTGGGATGGAAGCTGACAGCTCGCGACCCCCCCCATGTAATAACCTCACGACCTCCTGAGTCCTGACCCCCCGTTTGAGAACCCCTGCCGTAGCATAACAGTAACCCAGGCAAAATGTAGTGCTCAAGGAGAACCAAACATCAATGCTGACTGGTAATTATGAGTGTCCTAGAAATGCCAATACATGAATCACCAGTCATCATATTTAATTTCTTTGACTCTGGTAGTTAGTAGTTTGTTGATCCCTTGGTACTGGGATTTCTCTTGTTCTTTATGGCACGTCAGCCCTTGTCAGCACATAGAAGAAGATACAATAAAGGCACAAGCACTGGAATTATAACAGTTCAGCTGTAGTTGGGGAATTCAGTGAAAATCTTGGTAACAAGTTTTAACAGGCATTTTTGTCTTAAAACACAAAACCACACTTCAAAATTGACACAATCTAATATTGTAACTAAACTCTTATTTTAGAGAGACAACAATTATAGTGGTAAAACAAAGACAGGGACTTGATGTTACTCTGCCATCTTGATGTTACTCTGCCATCCTCTCTCCTAACTACATGTGTCATTGGAAAGCCACAGACCTATTTAAAGGTTGATCTTCGGTTACAATAGATGACACCAAATTTATCCCAGGTATAACTTCTAGAGCCCTGCAAATCCATGGATATCAGCTTTATATCCGTGGATATCCACAGACCATTTTTGCGGATTGTGGATCGGATGATGATACAAATTTTGTATCCACGCAGGACTCTAGTAACTTCATTCAAGCCAGTGCATTTGCACCAGGGATAAGCTAAGAGGCTTGGTTTACAATATACGCTAAACAAAAAAAAGCAATATGGTTGAATGAACAGTTTAAAAGGGAGTTCCAATAGATGTAAACAGCTGTTTACCTCATTGACGATGTAGTCCAGAAGTTCAAAGATTGCCATTGGAGGCCTGCTGTCTGGTCCATAGGCTACAAATGGATGATACATATAGAAAAATAAACCAGACTGTTTGTAAAATAAGGTAGAAATACATTCAGTCTGACAATACTACGCTTTTGCTCTTTCCAACACACTGTCCCATTGGGGAAGGCTACAGGCACAGCTCTGTTTGACAAAGGCAGCAAATTTCTAATAGCTTCTTTCTGGGATCTCCATGAAGCTGGAAGGAGACAGCGTGAATCCAGTTTTCCCTCTTCTCTCCACCCTCTCACCCTACCTTTGGGCTATGTATTCCTCCCATCAAACCCATCCACTGTTCACATGCTACACAGCATCAGTCACTTACAGCTCATTGGTCGGCCAGGTGTTCTTTGCCTGGGTGAAGTCTCAGAAACTGGAGAGTCTCCCTCCACAGGGCAGCCAAACATCAGCTCCAGCTCCTTGGAATCAGGAGGGGGAATTGGGTATCTGCCAATGGCCATTTCTACCAGTGACAATCCCATACTCCAGATGTCTGACTGCACTGAATAATGAGTACCTTGGAGTCTTTCCGGCTACGAAAAGAAAAGCCAAAACATTGTAAGAGGTAAGAAAACCACACACTGCAATAACCTGGAAAGCGTGATGGATAAAATAAACACGTGAGCATATGAATATGACTTTTTAAAAAAATCATTATGGCAGTCAAGGAGTCCATAACTGACTTTTAAAAAGTGTCTGGAATCTGAATTCTCATCAGTTCCATAAACCTCAGGTACTTTGATCTTTAACAATTAAAGACCATCATTACAATTTAAAAATAAACATTGAATTGAATCACTAACTGTCAGTAGCACAACTCAGATACCCAATTCAGTTAAATTTATAGAAATTTACCTTTAATGAAGTATTTAAAGCATTTTGTTAATGGTGATTTACTACTTTTTGCAACAGAAAATACTAGTGTTTGAGCTAGTATCTTAGTATTGCAATAGAATCCATTGCTAGAACTCACATGTAAATTGAAAAAATAAGAAAATAAAAGTTACTTTGGGGCAATCAAGGATTCACTCCTTTCCTAAAGAAATAAAGAGGGGGAAACTTTAAAGATTTTCTAAATGTCACAAGGCAAGCTGGCCTTTTAAGGAGGTTCAAGGTCCAGCCTCTACCTACATCAGAGTTCTGTCCGGAAGACAGGCAATCTGAGACGGACAACTCTCCAAGCCTGAAGAAGAGCTCTGTGTAAGCTCAAAAGCTTGTCTCTATCACCAACAAAAATTTGTCCAATCAAGGATATTACCTCCCCTGCCTTAGCTCTCCAGGGCACACGGAAAATGTAGACTGTGCAGTAGTGCATTTTGCAAAACCCTTAAATTCAACTTCGCTTTCCATTGCACTGTTGCATAGCTCACAGTTCCCATACCCAGTCCCAGAATGACTCTGCTCTGGGCAGAAACTAGGCACAGAACAGAAGCTGGACTCTGAACCTCTTAAAAGGCCAACTTTCCTGTGACACAATGAAACAGGGGCTTGAACACATCAGTGTGTATCTATTTACTGTATTTCAAAGGAGTAATTTGCCAACTGTGGGCTGTATAGCATGACTCAGGAGAGGTGAAATATGTACCACAGCTCCTGTAGTTAATGAATAGGGAAAGTTAGCATTTGTTCATGAGTATTAAAATACTATTTAAAAATATTTGTTCTTATACAATTTCAATGACTCAACTAAGTTTTTTTTAAATAAAAAGGAAAAACTTATCACTGTGGAGAATGTACTTATTACTCAACAATAAACTCCAATTTCAGATGTTTCTTTTTCAAAACACTTATTTTACTTCTGAAAAAAACAGATTTAAATTATTTGAAAGGTTTTTTCAAAAGTGATAGTCTGTCCTATTCAAACATATGTTCGGCTTGTAAAATGCAGTGTGTAGGTTTCCTGGAGTGCTTTACTGACAAGTGTAAAAACAATGTAAGAAAATATTTCAAATAGTTTCCATGTGGGATGGGCAGATACATTTCAACATCTGAATGGTTTTGAAACATTATCGGGATTGTGTTCTGCTTAGGAAAGCTTAGAGCACAGAAGGGACAAAAAAAAAAAAACATCTCATGTAAAGATGAAAAATGCAGTATATATGGTAAACACACTCATGCCAACCTACCCTTTCAGCAAGTGGGAAGCATGTAGGTCAGAGCCTCTCTAACAGATGGCAAATCATCAACTAAAAATATAGTTTTGTTTTTTAAAATTGAATCACACATTGGGGAAATGAAACATGTATTTCAGGTATAGTCACACTAACTAGTCCAGCCATTCCAACAAAAATAACTTGAAAAGGTTCTCAAGATGTCCATGCGAACAGTGTATAAAGTGCAAACACAGACTGAAATATACAGTCGGTTACTGCACTTGCTTTATTAGTATTGTGTGGCCAAAAAAACCCAAAACAGTGGTAAAGACTGAAAACACTCTCCCTCTTGTAGTTTTAGTGTATAAAATTAGTCCACATGGTTCCCATACATGTTTTTCTTTGAGAAGGCTCAATACAAAATTTAATTTTGCCCTTTTCCCTCCTTCTTTATTGAGCCTTAAGTTCTCCAGAAGAGCAAAGACTCGAATGAACGCATTTAGGCACTCATACCTTCTAAACTGAGTTTACAGTCTCATATTCCTGTAGGATGTCAGAGTGGTCTATAGCCATTAAATTCTTTAACCAATGACAACTTTGAACCACTATGACAAGTGTAACTGGTATTTTATTAAACCACATACTATTTCTGGGAGTTCATACTTAGACCTTCCCCAGTGTCCCACCTGAGCTGAGGCCAAAGCCCTTTTAGAATAAACTACCAGATTTTGGGCAGCAAGGAAGCCACCCCAAAGGCGGATAAATTCTAGAGTATTAGATGAAAAACAAAAGTGAATGAATGAGATGTAGCAGGCAGCATGGAAGTAGCCATGAAAATGACCTTTATGGCACTAAGTGCATCAAAACCATGTGTAGTGGACAGGAGACAGAAAATAGCTCCAAGTTAATCTCACTGTATTGAGACATCAAAATCAGGTGTTGCGTGCAAAATGATCATGGTCCAGCAGAGCCTTTTCGCCCACAGTTTGAAAAACAGTGCTCAGAGAGACACTGTGCAGTATCAGTAATTGCCTGCAAAAGAATGAACTTCAAACACTACTGCAGAGAACAATCAGCTTCACTACCATGATTTGATCTCTGAAATACAATGCCGTTGGACCAAGCTATACCTTCAACCTGTGGAAGTGACGTGTCAGTGGAAACTGAAGCTATGCGACATTTTGTTCCTCAAGTGTTCCTGATCAGAAGAAAAATAGAAACAAAAACACCAGCGCCCGGGGCAAAAAGTGAGGAGCTGTGACAATTTTTTGCCCTTTAACAGCACCCATAAATCTCAAGTTTGCAACATAAATTGCTGGTTCACTTCTAATCTGACACGCACCTCAGATGACAAATGGAGAAGACAGTATCCTGAAAAGCAGGATCCATTCTAAAGGTATGTCTACACTACGGGATTATTCCGATTTTACATAAACCGGTTTTGTAAAACAGATTGTATAAAGTCGAGTGCTCGTGGCCACACTAAGCCCATTAATTAGGCGGTATGCGTCCATGTACCAAGGCTACCGTCAATTTCCGGAGCGTTGCACTGTGGGTAGCTATCCCATAGTTCCCGCAGTCTCCCCTGCCCATTGGAATTCTGGGTTGAGATCCCAATGCAAAAAACAGTTTCGCGGGTGATTCTGGGTAAATGTCGTCACTCAATCCTTCCTCCGTGAAAGCAACGGCAAACAATCATTTCGCACCCTTTTTCCCTGGATTGCCCTGGCAGATGCCATAGCATGGCAACCATGGAGCCCGTTTTGCCTTGTCACTGTCACCGTATGTGTACTGGAAGCTGTTGACAGAGGCGGTACTGCAGTGCTACACAGCAGCATTCATTTGCTTTTGTAAGGTAGCAGAGACGGTTACCATCCCTATTGCACTGTCTGCCATTGTAAATTGGTGATGAGATGATGGTTATTAATCGTTTTGTACTGTCTGCTGCTGTCATGGGTGCTCCTGGCTTCCCTTCTTTATGTTTTGTCTAAAAATAGAGTCAGTCCTGCCTAGGATATGGGGCAAATGTATTAGAGAACCAGAGAGCACAGCCGCTCTGTGTCAGAGCCCCAGAGATCCCGCAGAAATGATGAGCTGCATGCCATTCTAGGGGATGCCCCTGCAACAACCCCACCCATTGCTTCCCTCCTCCCCTAACCCTCCTGGGCAACCGTGGCAGTGTCCCCACATTTGTGTGATGAAGTAAAAGAATGCAGGAACAAGAAACACTGACTTTTTAGTGAGATAAAATGAGGGGGAGGAAGCCTCCAGCTGCTATGATAGTCCAGGCAGGACATTAAAGGGTGGGGAGGGAGAGGAGCGCAGCCTCCTGCGGCTATGGTAGTCCAGGCAGTACAGAATCTTTTCTTTACACATGAAAGGGGGGTGGGGGGGCTGATGGAGCTCAGCCTCCAGTTGCTATGATGAGGACGGTTACCAGCCGTTTTGTACCATCTGCCGAGAATGACCGGGACTCATTCCCATTTTTACCCAGGCGCTCCCGGCCGATCTCACCGAGGCCAGCCAGGAGCACTCACAGGCTGATGATGAAGACTGATATCAGTCATATTGCACCATCTGCCACCAGGAAGAGGATGCTGGTGTTCAGCACTGCAGTACCTTGCCTACCAGCAGCATGCAGTAGACATAAGGTGACACTGAAAAAAGGTGAGAAACGATTTTTTTCCCCTTTCTTTTGGGGGGAGGGGGGAAGGGTGTAAATTGACGACAGACCCTGACACACCTGGGAAAATGTTTTTGACCCTTCAGGCATTGGGAGCTCAGCCAAGAATGCAAATGCTTTTCGGAGACTGCGGGGACTGTGGGATAGCTGGAGTCCTCAGTACCGCCTCCCTCCCTCCATGAGCGTCCATTTGATTCTTTGGCTTTCCGTTACGCTTGTCACACAGCACTGTGCTGTGGCCTCTGTATCATAGCCTGGAGATTTTTTCAAATGCTTTGGCATTTCGTCTTCTGTAACGGAGCTCTGATAGAACAGATTCATCTCCCTATACAGCGATCAGATCCGTATCTCCCGTACGGTTCATGCTGGAGCTGTTTTAGGATTTGGGACTGCATCGCCACCCGTGCTGATCAGAGCTCCACGCTGGACAAATAGGAAATGAAATTCAAAAGTTCGCGGGGCTTTTCCTGTCTACTTGGCCAGTGCATCCAAGTTCAGATTGCTTTCCAGAGCAGTCACAATGGTGCACTGTGGGATACCGCCCGGAGGCCAATACCATCGAATTGCGGCCACACTAACCCTAATCTGACATGGCAATACCAATTTCAGCGCTATTCCGCTCGTCGGGGAGGAGTACAGAAATTGGTTTAAAGAGCCCTTTGTATCGATATAAAGGGCTTCATTGTGTGGACAGGTGCAGGGTTAAATCGATTTAACACTGCTAAATTCAGTTTAAACGCGTAGTGTAGACCAGGCCTCAGTAGAATGAGCAGTATACCTCCCCCCACCCTCCTTTGTTTTTAGGTCCAGCCTTAATTTCATAGCTACTGAAGAAACTCTGAAAGCCCTAGCTTTGTGAGTTAATAGAATCTGCATTCAATTGACAAATGCCATCATACATTAGAGTGAAAGATCCACAATTCATGTTCGTGCTGGTTGCCACATGATACACTGTGCTTCTTTAAATAGCACTTTATTCCTGAATACTAGTTTTCAGAAGAGAACACCTACTAAGGTAGTCCCACACTAGCCACTAAGCTGGGGCAGGCAAACTTTTTGGGCTCAGGGCCACATCTGGGTGGGGAAATTGTATGCAGGGCCGGGGGTTGGGGTGTGGGAGGAAGTGCAAGGTGAAGGAAGGGGTTAAGGGCAAGAGATTAGGGCAGAGAAGGGGTGCGGAGTGCGGGAGGGGACTCAGGGCAGGGGTTGGGGTGCAGGGTGTACAAGGGGGCTCAGGGCAGGGGGCTGGGGTGCAGGAGGGATGCGGAGTGCGGCAAGGGGCTCAGGGCAGGGGGCTGGGGTGCACAGGGGTGCAGGGTACAGAAGGAGCTCAGGGAAGAGAGAGTTGGGGGGGTGGAGTAAGGAGGGCTTCGGGCTCCAGCCTGGCACCACTTACCTCAAGCAGCTCCAGGGTGGCAGCAGCGCCCATTGGGGCCAGGGCAGGCTCCCTGCATGCGCCCCGTCCCTGTGCCGCTCCCGGAAGCACTGTGGCCCCTGGGGAGGGGAGGGGAGGGGAGGCAGAGGCTCTGCGTGCACTGCCCTTGCTGTATCTCCAGGTACCTCCCCCAAAGTTCTATTGGCCACGGTTCCCTATTCCCAGCCAATGGGAGCTGCGGAGGGCAGTGCCTAGAGGCAAGGGCAATGCATGGAGCCCTCTGCCCCCCCCCCTTCCCACACACACACACCCCCAGGGGCCAAAGGGATGTGGTGCTGGCGGTGCTGCAGACTGGATCCAAAGCCCTGAGGGGCCAAATGCCGTCCACAGGCCGTAGTTTGCTCACCCCTGCACTAAGCCTTGTCTACATGAACCTTTTCCCCATTACTGTAACTGGTTTAACTCACCTTATGATAGCAATGGTAGAAGCACTTTGTAGACAGCATCCTGCCTAGGCTGCCAATTGTAGCAACTGTGAGAAATTTTGGGGGGTGGGATAGGGAAAAGGACTTGTGTCAGAAGAACAAACTCTACACTGTTTTTTTGGAGATGCATGTACACAAAACCCCAAAGCATTAGCTCATTGGATTTTGCAATGCAGATGCATCAGCATCTCTTCTGCAATGTTAGAAGACTCCAAGTCATCAGTCACGCATTGCGACAAATCCATTTTTGAACTTTGATGTGATACTTGAATACTTCAGGGAGGCAGTGAGTAATAATTGCCAATAACCGTAGTGACGGCAGCAGTGATTTCACTGAAAACTATACTACAATGCATAGTAAACTCAAAGCTAAAAAAGCTGTACTTACAGACATGTACGACCGCGTCCCAACGAACGAGTTTGCCATTGAGTCTATCAGTTGTCCACTGACACCAAAATCACAAAGCTTGATTTCACCTCTAGAGTTTACCAAAATGTTGGATGGTTTAACATCTGGAAAAAAAATGAATGGATGAAAGAGATATATACAATTGGAATCTTTGATAATCAAAGTAACATGAAAGGTGGGAGTAACCATGTGCTTCCCTTTGTTCTCCTTTTAATTTCCTACCTGATTCCCTTCCTCTCCCTGGAAGGTACAACAGCTTTGTGTTTAAGTTTAAATCTCATTCAGAATTTCCTGTTTTCCAATGTACGTTTTGTAGTGTCTACAACATTCTTGTAAGGACTTTCACATTCGGGTCTCAGACATGCTAATATGTACTTTCAAACTTAACTCCAGTTTGGCGGCCTTTTTTTTTGCCCCAAAGTATATTCAATAAAAAATCATTAATAATCTATACATTTTAGTTTACCGGGTCATTAAATGAAATGCAACCATGTGTCCTATCATCCCAAACTGATAAAAATATTTGTGTGTGTAAAAAAGCAATTTCTTATCTTTAGCAAATAAACTCAGACAATGTAAATGGACTATTTTAAGCTGAGAACAATTCTGTTACTGAAACACTGCATTAAATTAAATGCTTGTTTAGTTTGAGATGGAAGAAAAATTGGTTGAGATTTTACAGTCAGCACTACTTCTCTAAATAGCAACCTAATGCAGGTCTTTGGTAACTAGGCAACTAATAACCAACTATTTATCCATGCTAAAGTGCTGCGAGCATTTCTTTTAATCTTTTTGTTGTAGGTATAAGAAGTTTCTCAATATAATTGACTACTTACCCAGAGTCATTAGCAACGAATTACAGGGTTTATGAAACAGGCAGCCACATTTGCAAAGAATGCCACCAATGTGGTTTGTTTGTTTTTTTAAATAAAGGTTATTATAAGTTGGTTTGGACTGAGGGAGAAACTGAACTTTCACAATTCCTGTTTGTGCATCTGTGACCCCAGAGCACACTGACTGTAACTCCTTGTTTGTTACTATGTTCTCCTCACTCAAATCTAAGCACAACTCAAGAGGTAGGTGGGGAAAGATCTGTGCTGACAAATTCTTTTCTATACATTGCATTTTAACTGGATACAAAATACTCTGTGCCATTAGCAAGCAGACAGTACTTAGACAGCAGGTGATGAGGCCTTGGAAATACCTAAAATGGATAGATTAGACACAGCCTAAAATAGCTTTCAGGAAGTTGGATGCTTCATGGCAAGCTGGGCAAACACAGTATGCACAGCATTCTTGAAGCATAACCTTTTCCATTTTATACACTTCTGCTGCACGTTTTAGCAGCTCCCACCCCAAGCACATTTTCTTCCATATTTTAGTTCAGAATTTATATACAACATACTCCAGGTAGCTTGCAACACATCTCCGAAGGAGTCAGTGTGCAGTACATGTCCGTAGCAGGGTCATCTTGGAAAGCTGATGCTAACACAGCACCCCAAAACCAGGAAAGCTCTGTGTAAAAGGTTACACTTGATTTGAAGAGAGACGTACAGACCAGGAAACAGAGGTGGAGGGTATATTTTTAGAAGTAATTGATTTTTTACTTCTAAAAGAAACAGACCAGAAATGTTGTTTGCCTTTTGAAATTCTTGTTGCTGTTTCTCGTTCTAAGCGTTGATGCTTGGAACAGGTCACTTGAAGATGCCCAGGCACACTGAGAAGTGCTTTTTCAATGCTTTGCAGAGCTCCTTGAGCTCAGCTACAGTAGCATCAATCCAGTGTAACTACACAGAACTCAGCACTAGCTTTAAGTCACAGAAAATCCACACACTGACCTAATATGGGGCCACATACGGCATGGCCCCAAGATCTCAGGATGGAGGGGATGCTGCACACAGGACTCTCCCGCCTCCTGCAGAGAAGAGGAGCTCAGCTGCCTTCACAGTTCAGTCTCCCCTTCCCCACATCATAGCGCCCCAAGAAGATATCCACAGAGATGCATCCCATTCCTAGCCCCATGGAGTTCACCTTGGAAAGATAATACACCTACTGCTTTACTATGGAGCCTTTTTTGCAACATCGAATGGGAGGGAAGAGCTCCTGTGGGAGTCCTTGGTAGTATGACTCCCCTGGAGCTTGCTGCCAGGCGCATGTGCAGGGTGCCAGGCCTCAATGCAGGCAGAGATCCTTGGAGTCCATCGTGGGCTCAGGGCCAGACTTGCAGCAAATTCCAGGTGGGGGTAAACCCCACCTCCACAACAGAACAACTGAGGGGATTCCACACAACGGGAGCCTCAAGGAGATTTCCTCCCCCTTAGCTAGGTCACTGCCCACTGACGGTAGGAGGGATCTCCTCCATGTCCATGGTCTCTCTCTGCAGTAAATCTTTAAGCTTGAAATTCCACTCATTAGCAGGCTTACCATATGTCCAGGTTTTCCCGGACATCACCTCCTTTTTTGATTCTCCCCCCTCCATCCAGGCGGGTTTTTCGAATAAGAGGCAATGTCTGGGATTTTGCAGCTGAGAAAGAGCAATCTCTGCGCCCCAACTCGTCCCTCCCACCCGAGCCCAGGCTCCCAGTGCTGGGGAGGGGGAGAAGCCCACAGGGAGGTCTGATTGATGGCTGTTGCTGCATCCCAAGTCAGTGCCAGCCGTCCTACTACCGTGACAGGGAGCAACACTTCTCCCCACCTCAGGGGTGAGGCCCCAGGTACCCCTCTCCAGTACACACACACCTCCAGCACCCTCAACTGTACCCTCCCCCTATCCAGCAGTGTTCTCTTTTTGGGAACCTGAAGCAGGATAACCCTAGTCATAAGAAAGTAGCAGCCACGGACCAGCACTTTGGGGCCAGCAGTGAGAGGTTACAAAAACTCCTGGCTACCCAAGGATTTTCACACAAGGCTTGTTAGCCTTACTTTGGTTTTTGTTTTGGGAGAGGTGAACGTTCATAAACCACAGCAGCCCCTGGAAAAATGCTGAATGCCATATTTCGATTAGCTATATTTATGCATGTACCCACCAGTGCGGTACGTAATGCAGGCACAGACGAAATTTTAAAAAACCTATTGTCATCTCATTTGACAGCTCTTGCTGAGCAGCACAAACATTCCATCTTCATCTTTTCACGGCAAAAGAAACAATTAAAATGTCAGCATTCCGTTGTCAGTGAACTTCTACCAGTGCTTCTGGCGCTGGGGGACTACCTGGGATACAGGTTGTTTCTGAAGGCTTACACTTGCATGTGTTTTTCTACTGACAGCTCTGATAATCAGTGTAGCTCTTACAATAACCCAGCAAACCCTGGACTTTGAAATAAAGCCTGCCATGCTTTGAGCAGTGTCAATGTCTCCTTAAAGCTTCTGATTCGGACAAGAACATGATGTTTGGAACTCCACTGCCCACCTCCCATCCCACAACCTCTGTAAACAGGTTACTCTTAAGCGGCTTCTCTGCAGCCAGTATTTTCCCAATGCAACTTACATTGCCCAAATGGAACGAGCATGCCAGATGGAAGCATTTGGCTGTGACACTGAGGGAAAGGACAACCCCCTGGAGATCAGTCCCTGGCTCTGTGCTATCGCACAGGAGAGCAGGCCAGCGTGTGCTGCAGGGGCCATGTACTCAACCCTTGGAGAAGGTGAAAGGCATGTCACTTAACATCAATCCCTCCAGACAACTGAGGAACCGAGCTGAGCATTCCCAGCCAGTCCTCTCAAGACAGAAAGATGGATATACAACACTGGAGACAAGGGTGCTAAATAGAGCGATTCATAAGCAAGGCCATAAGGAGCCATTGTGGTCATTGAGTCTGAATTCCTGTATAACACAGGCCATAGAACTTCCCAGAGTTAATTCAAGTTTGAGCTAGAGCATATCTTTAAAAATATATCCAATCTTGAGTTACACATTTTCAGTGTTGAATAATCCACCACACTCATCGGTACATTGTTCTAATGGTTAATTACCCTCACTGCTAAAAACATGCATCTTATTTCCAGTGGGGGTCTTCAGGGTTTATGGGGATATGAAGTAACCTCCTTATAACCTCATCCTCTGCACACACCCCTCAGCCACACACACAGTCACGTAAAAGAATAAAAACCTTGTATACCACCATGCAAGTGATTTTCTTGCTGCATTAAAGGCATTCACTAGGAATGGACAAAGAAAATATATTTGCCTTATAGCACAACTATTGATAATTGTCAACTGTCGGACTATAATTCAGGTTAAAAGGTTATCAATAGGCTTATCAGAAATCAAATGTGTTTTATTTTTTTAATATAATTTTGATGGGTAATATGGATTTTTAAGCTTTTTTTCTATTTTCCTGCAATTCTGAAAAATCAAATCAATGAAGTTATTAGTGAGATCAGACAAGAATTATTCAATCACAGTAGATGATGAGATTCAAAAAGTTAAAGCTTTATAACCATTAAAAAACAAACAAATTGGGAGAAGGGATAGCTCAGTGACTTGAGCATTGGCCTGCTAAACCCAGGGTTGTGAGTTTAATCCTTGCGGGGGTCATTTAGGGATGGGGAGGGGGAACTATCAGGGACAGCACTTGGTCCTGCTAGTGAAGACAGGGGACTGGACTCAATGACCTTTCAAGGTCCCTTCTATGTGATAGGTATATCTCCATATATTATTATTATTATTAACATCACCTGTCAAAATATACAGAGTATCCAAAATCAGACTCTAATAAGTCCTCAAGCGGCATTCTTCTTACTTTGCCTAGCTGTAAATTTCAATTATAATTGATGGAAATAATTTTAACAATATGTGTGGGTGGGTGTGGGTGTATACAGTGAAATTGACTAATAAAAATCTAATCATTCCAAGACTAGTTATAAAAATCTGTTTGTTCATCCTTGCCACAAGTTCTCTACATAGGGAACTTATCTAATCCACTTAGTCCAGTATCACGTGTCTGACACCGGCCAATGCTAGCTGCTTCAAAATATGTAAAATTCCCCAAATACATCTAGTGCATGATATGAAAGTATTAGTTGATAGCAATTGGAATTTTATCCTGGCTGATCTGGAGGTGCTATTTGCTATGTTTATTCACTTAGGGATGGTTTCTTTAAAAACAAAAAAAAACAAACAAAAACCAATAAAAGTATGTCATTTCTCTTAATATCTTGCAACAAGGAGTTTCATGGGTTAGTCACATTATAGAAATTTGTTTCCTTATCATTTGGAGCCTTTTTATTCTGGTATTATGGGAGAGTATATGTACCTTTATCACACCTCCGCTTACTCCTAAACGAGTCCTAATCCTCTTAGCCTGGTAAATTCTTCACACTATCTGCCTCTCCTTTCCTCTTCCCCAGCCATCCCTGCCTTATGTCCATTCGATTTAATTCTTTCTTTCCAAAGTTTTCCCTGTTCTCCTTTCAGAGAGGAGGACCAAACTAAAACACAGCATTCCAAATAAAAGTTAAGCTATCTAAAGGCATAACATTTTCCATTCTCCTCTTAATGCACTCTAATGACTTCTTCACGGCCATAATGATGCCTGAATAGTTTTCCTGAAAGGTCACAGCTAGTTCAGGATCCACCTGTGTCTCTAAGGGTATGTCTGCACTGCCCACCTTACAGTGTAGACATGCTTTATCACCGGGGAGAGCTCTCCCAGACCAAAAATAACCACCCCAAATGAGGGGTGGTAGCCTTATCGCTGGGAGCATGGCTCCCGGCAACAAAGTGCTGTGTATATTGGCACTTTTCAGCGCTACAACTGTTGTCGCTCAGGAGGCTGTTTTTTCACACCACTGAACAACTAAAGTTTTAGTGCTGAAAGTGGCAGTGTAGACACAGCCTGAGTAGTATAAGCTGAGCCTCCCAGCGTAGCTGTGCTCAATGTCGGGTTGTTTAGTTACCTAGTTGCACTTGGTCTCTCTGCAGCTCTTTAACATTCGCCCTGCTTTTGACGAATCTAACTAATTGTGTGTCACCAACAAGTTTTGCCTTTCCCCTTCATTCTCCTTCTCCAAGTCAGCATTATTACTACTATTTATTTGTGTTCAAGTAATGCCTAGAAGTCAGGGCCCCATTCTGCTAGGTACTGGAAAGTGTTATGGACCAACTACGCTAGCTCTGGACTTCAGGAGCACTTTAGTGTTAACATCTTATGACAAAACACCTTGTTTGTAAAAAAAATGTAAGACTGTCTTCTGTAGCGTTGCCATCACATTCCTTTGTTCTACTGCCCAGCAATGCTGCAGAGTCAGTTATGCTGACCAACAGCTGCAACCAACTACAGTAATGCAATGTGTGTGTTATATGACCCACAGTTTCCAAGTACCTATGATTCCTCTTAAGCAGATATACCCTAATTCCACCCAATCTCCAAAAGATAGCGACGGTGCAATGTGATCCATGAAACACAGTCCAGAAAAATTAAAGGACACAGGCATGTAGCTTAGGCCCATAACATTGATTCTGTATTTCACTTTACCTGCGAATAGATATTATCCTGAATGTTTTGTTTAGATCATAGAAAATCAGGGTTGGAAGCGACCTCAAGAGATCATCTAGTCCAACCCCCTGGTCAAAGCAGGACCAATCCCCAGACAGTTTTGTTCTGTTTTTTTTACCCCTGTTCCCTAAATGGCCCCCTCAAGGATTGAACTCATAACCCTGGGTTTAGCAGGCCAGTGTTCAAACCACTGAGATACCCCTCCCTCAAAGAAAGAGAGCACATGCCTGCAGCTCAAGGGAGGGAAGGGGAGTAGTTTTATTTTCCAGCGCTTGCAAGGAACATTTAAAACAACCACACTACACAGAATTAAATGCAAAGTTGCAAAAACTGTGACAAGAACATCTGATTTATAAAGCACATTCTGTATTAATAAATATTAGTACAGCTGAGCCCAAACCAGAGGCTTGAATCTGAACATTTTTGAGTTTCAGAGAAGGGAGACTGTGTGTGAAGGAGCAAAGGAATTTGATTAAAAATCTTTACATTCAAACTTGCCTCTTATGTTTTTTCTCTCTTGGTTCGGATCAAAACCTGAATGGGTCTATTTTCTGGACCAAGTATGAATGGGTCACAAAACCATAACAACTAAAAAACTATTTTTACAAGATTCTGGCCCAAGACAGCAGAGATGCATTTGTGAAGCCATATTTTTGTAGAAAGTCACTTGATTGCTGTAATCTTACAATATCAGCATAGTTGCCAGAGATTATTTGCTGGAGAGATAATACACATGTTGCAATTTGAAATAGGACCATTTGGGGACTTTCATTCCACAGTGTGAGTTCCCATTTTGTATCTCACCATTAAGGGAACTTGGGCATGTATTGTACAAGTTAATTATATACACCATCTACTTGAAATAGCTGACACTTTTTGCTGTGTGAGACAGGATCTTAGGCTAGTCTGCACTACTAACTTCTGATGGCATAGCTACGTCAGTCAGGGTTGCGAAGAGATATGACAGAGCGGTGCCAACAAAAGCCCCCAGTGTAGATGAAGCTATACTGGCAAGACTGTGCTTTTACCAGTATAGCTTATTTTGCTTGAGGGAACTGAAATAAGCTATACCAGCAAAACTGTACTTTTACTGGCAGCAAAGTGCATCCACACTAGGAGCGCTTTGCTGGTATAACATAACAGTAAGCAAAGCGCTTCTAGCATAGACATGGCCTAAGTTTTCCCAAGAAGTTTAGTTTGCTTGGACTCTCCTTTATTTAGTACCCCAGCTCCAGGTCCATATGCAACTAGGGGCTCTTTATTCAAGACAGAGATCAAGGAAGTCTCAGAAATGGAACCATTTCCAAATAGGAGTAAGAAAGCTACTTTAACTTTAAAAATCAGCCAAGTGCCTTAGAAAGCAGGATGAAGGGGTTGAGGTGGAGCATGAAGTCAGTCTCAAAAGGTCCCTCGAAGTCACGTGGCCAATACACTGAGGACTGAACTGGATCCTCCTGCTTCAGCTAAAGAGCCAACGCTCCTTAACTCGTCAGGGATCAGTCTGGAAAATCGAGTGCTACTCTTCCAAGCTCTGCCCATCGGAGACACCAGTCATGGCAGACTGTGCAAGCTCTAATCATGCATGTTCTTTGGGCTCCTGGTGATTGGCTCACCCTCGGTAGGATCTGAATACACGAAGGGGCTCTGCCTGCACTGGGCTTCTTGGGTTTGGCTTCCCCTTGACGAGCCTCAGATGTTCCACTGGGTTTGTGAGCTTGACTCCCTCTTGAGACGGAGGTGGAGATACCCAGCTGGGCTCTGCTAGGTTACTCCTTTACTGGGTATGTATATGGGTAGGAGTGGCTGTATCTACCAAAGCCACTTACCCCTGGGGCCAAATGGGCTGTTACAGTAGATTTGGGCAGATCTTGCTCCATACATGCTTCGATGAGGAATGAAATTTTAAGGAATGTTGACATTTAAGGTATTATCAGTGAGCACCTGAGTTAGCACCCATCACAATGAACGGGCAGCCTTCACACCTCAGAATTATTTCAGGTTGTGCAAACAGGCAGCCGTCACAGTATCACTTAGTCTAAAAAAAACATGACCCAAGTGTACCCAAGCAATGACTAGTGAGACAAACTTTTTTTAATTAACTGATTCTTAGAATTCAGAGAACGAGGAAGGTGTGTGGAAAAGGTGCCACTACACCTTAGCCCCATGTATATTTCAATCCATGCCTTGCCAGTGTCATCTTCTCTTCTACTACACTACTCTAAGCACTGCCTGCTTTATTTCTATGAGGTGACACTGCCAGTGAGGAGCCAAACATCAGAAAGCAGGGATCACTTCATAAATGACAGAATCAGCCCCTTCACATCAACGACTGATTGATGCTTCATATCTAGCACTGCTAAGCCAGAAAGTCAGCGTCCTCAACGCACTCCCAAAAAATCAGTCAAAGCTATTCAATAGCTCACCAACCAGGACAATGAAACTCGTGGGCATTCACTTTAAGATATACATTCGAAAGATCGTAAATCTTTAACATCAACTTGAGAAAGAAAACTTCATTGTAGGCCTGATCCAAAGCACACTGATGTCTATGAAAATACTCCCTTTAAACCATAATGGTTTTGGATTAATCCCTCATTCTACTCCTTGCAGCATTCACAGAGCTCCCATGGAGAGATGCAATTCTCACCATGTCCTAACTGTGAAACAGAACTTTTTAAAATCAAGTTTTAATTAAAAACTTCTGCTATTGAGTGTGTTATATGGCAGCCACCAGAGGAGTGAAAAGTGACACCTGTTTGTAACCGTGATAGAACGGAGGCTCAGGTTTCAGAGTAGCAGCCACATTAGTTTGTATCCACAAAAAGAGCAGGAGTACTTGTGGCACCTTAGAGACTAACAAATTTATTTGAGCATAAGCTTTCATGGGCTACAGCTCACTTCATCGGATGCATAGAATGGAACATATAGTAAGGAGATACATATACACTTACAGAGAACATGAAAAGGTGAGAGTTGCCCTACCAACTAAGAGGCTAATTAAGATGAGCAATTATCAGCAGGAGGGGGAAAAAATTTGTAGTGATAATCAAGATGGTCCATTTCAGACAGTTTGACAAGAAGGTGTGAGGATACTTAACACAGGGAAATAGATTCCATGTGTGTAATGGCTCAGCCATTCCCAGTCTCTATTCAAGCCTAAATTGATGGTATCTAGTTTGCACATTAATTCGAGTTCAGCAGTTTCTTGTTGGAGTCTGTTTCTGAAGCTTTTCTGTTGCAAGATTGCCACCTGTAAGTCTGTTACTGAGTGACCAGAGAGATTGAAGTGTTCTCCTACTGGTTGTTGAATGTTATGATTCCTGATGTCAGATTTGTATCCATTTATTCTTTTGCGTAGACACTACTCGGTTTGATTATCACTACAGAAGTTGTTTTTTTCTCCTGCTAATTGCTCATCTTAATTAATTAGCCTCTTAGAGTTGGTAGGGCAACTCCCACCTTTTTATGGTGTGTGTGTGTAAAAATATACTGTATGTTCAATTCTGTGCATCTGATGAAGTGGGCTGTAGCCCAGGAAAGCTTAAGCTCAAATAAATGGAGGCTCAGTATCAGAGACAGCAAGTGAGATTACATCCAGCTTTATTGGGGATTTAAAAACAAAAGGACATCTGTAGCTTCTTGATATGTACCAACAAATTCAAACAGCAGACTTCTTATTCAAATTATTTAAAATGTTTTTCACTGCACTTTAACAGTGGTTTGCCATCTCTCATATTGATTTCCACTATTCCACTAACACCAGCATCCCAAGATAATGACTGGCAGCAGGAGGTCCACAAGTACTAATATTAGCAAAAGTTAATTTTAAAACTAAGTTTCAGAGTTTATAAGTAGCAAGAAGCACGTCCCACCATGTGAGTTTTCAGTGTGTTGAGTAGAAAAGGCTAGGTACAGAGTACTGTCCAACAGAAACCTAGGTTTTGTGGTGTCCCAGGTGAAGTATCTTGACCCAACCTGTGGCACAATTTAACTCCAAAAAGAGACACGAGTTTTTACACTGCTAACTAGATTCTTACTTAAAGGTGGTGTCAAACTAGAAAGGAGGTGGTGGCTGGTTCTCAGATCTAGATTTTCGTGGGGCTCAGGTTCAGTTAGGTACCGTAAAACAGCACTAGCTATTCTCACCAGATCTCTACCCTCTTGGGCATAAATCCTATGAAAATACCTGTTTTTGAGAGATTCTCAATGCAGAAAATAGTCACCTTTCGCTTTTGGAATGGTAAGGTGGGTTTGGATCTGAGCCCACCACCAACAAATGAAAAGATCTGGATCTGGCCCATGCCAACAACAAACAAAGGAACCACCATCATCACTTGCCCCAGGCAACCAGGCACAGATCCCAAAGCCCTTTTTAGAGCAGTAATTGCATAGTGCTGAGCAGCTCCATGTGGTAAGGCTTTTGACAAAGTCTCACATGACATTTTCATAAGCAAACTAGGGAAATGAAGTCTAGATTAAATTACCATAAGGTGGGTACACAACTACTTGAATGGCCATGCTCAAACAATAGTTATCAATGGTTTACTGTCAAACTGGAAGGGTGAATCTTGTGGGGTTCTGCAGGGGTCAGTCCTGGGTCCAGTACTATTCAATATTTTCATTAATTACTTGGATAATGCAGTGGAAAGCATGTTTATAAAATTTGCAGATGACACCATGTTGGGAGAGGTTGCAAATACTTTGGAGGACAGGATTAGAATTCAAAATAACCCTGACAAACTGGAGAATTGGTCTGAATTCAACAAGATTAAATTCAATAAATATAAATGCAAAGTACTTCACTTAGGGAGGAAAAAAATCAAATGCACAACTACAAAATGGGGAATAACTAGCTAGGTGGTGGCACTGCTGAAAAGCATCTGTGGATTACAGTGGTTCACAAACTGAACGTGAGTCGACAACGTGATGCAGTTGCGAAAAAGGCTAGTATCATTCTGGGGTGCATTAACGGAAGTGTTGTACATAAGACGCAGAAGGTGACCCACTCTATTCGTTACTGGTGCGGCCTGAGCTGGAGTACTGTGTGCAGTGCTGGGCACCACACTTTGTCTACATCTTTCCCAAACTGGAGAGAGTCCAGAGCAGAGCAACTAATGTGGTAAAAGGATTAGAAAACCTGACCTATGAGGAAATGTTAAAAAAAAAAAAAAAAAAAAAAGGGCCATATTTACTCTTGAGAAATAAAGACTGAAAGGGGACTAATAACAGCCTTCAAATACGTTAAGGACTGTTATAAAGAGGACAGTGATCATCTGTTTCCCATTTTTAAGAACAGGTTAGAGCAGAGGTCAGCAACCTTTCAGAAGTGCTGTGCCGAGTCTTCATTTAGTCACTTTAATTTAAGGTTTCATGTGCCAGTAATACACTGTAACGTTTTTAGAAGGTCTCTTTCTATAAGTCTACAATATATTACATACAACAATAGTTTAGTTAAGTAAATAATGTTTTTAAAATGTTTAAGTAGCTTCATTTAAAATTAAATTAAAATGCAGAGCCCCCCAGACCAGTGGCCAGGACCCGGGCAGTGTGGAATGTCACTGAAAATCAGCTCACATGCCGTCTTCGGCATGTGTGCCATAGGTTGCCTACCCCTGGATTAGACAAACATGTCAGGGACTTGGTCCTGCCTCTGTGCAGGAGACTGGATTTGATGACCTCTCAAGGTCCTTTCCAGGCCTATATTTCTATGATTTCTACAAAGAATCAAGGGTAAAACTTTCAAGTCTTTGGAGCCTAAATCCCATTGGACTTTCAATGAGACTTTGGCTTCTAAGTCATTGTTGAAAATAATACTTGGCTTTTAAGTCATTTTGGAGCTTTTGAAAATGCAACCTGTATGTCCATCAGAACAGAGGTCAGCTCAAAAATATACCAATGACAAAAACATGCAAGTCTAAATGTTGCAAAACAAACAAAAACAAGAAAATGTCAAAAACAACACAACCCCCTCAAACAACCCCTCCTGAAAATCACTACTTCCACCAAACAAAACAGAAGAAAAGCCACACTACTATATTGTTCATTTTATTCTCCTTCTTCCCCACACCCATCATTACAATATTTAAATACTGAAGGATCAAATTTAGCACTGTTATAAGAGGCTGCAACTCCACTGATGTCAAAGCAGTTATGCCATTGCTGACCTAGGTGTTGAGAGCATGCAAGTGTCACATTTTTTATCTGCCCTAAAACAGCAGGTCTCTTTTCCAAGAAACCTTGTTAAGTGCTAAACTAAGAACCACATTCCTTTGCAGCTACCATAAGAAATCCATATGAAGTCCCTACTACCTCCTTGGCAGAAGCCGATATTCAACTGTTAGTAAAACCCAAAAGAGAACATCTAATAAATACAGTCTATTGCATCATGTTTAAAGTGGTTCTTCAATCTGTCACATCTACGTGTGTTCCTACTAATCCTTTCTTGGGTTTGCTAACAACCACATATCAAGTGACTAGTCTGATGAATGGAGTATTTTTATAACCAAAAGTCTGTGGAATCTAAATGATGCAACAGACTAGCTGAATGGTCAGTACTGATAACTATATTGTGTAATCACTGCAGTAAGCTGAGGCAACAAAAATGTAGAGCAAGAAGCCATCTCTGGTGCGTAATTTACTGTGACAAACTACAGAATGTTTTATTTCACAAACGCCATTTCTGATTTATTAGGACATGCAGACAATTAAAAAACAGCTGGATTTAAAAGGCTAAGGTAAAAGATGCAGGAAACAATATGGGTGTTTACCTCACAGTGAAGTCTATTCAAAGACCTGGGCAGATTTAGAACTAAACTCCTGCCTCTTTTTTTATGTGATTTAACAATTACCCATGTTGTTAACAACCGTTAAACTAGGTAATAAATATAAAAGGGCTGCACTTCTGATTGGTAGACGTCTATAAATAGCACATGAATGCCTGAGACCTCTATTAAAAGCCTGTGACTTTTAATTTAAAGAGGAACCATAGTCTTAATGGCAATAATGGAAATTAACAGAAATTAAAAACAGCGTGTTGTATTTCTTTGAACCTCTTCAAAGCTTTTGGCTAAGATGGCTAATAGACCTGTTGCTACCAGAAGAAAACCCATTACAATTAGAGAACTATAATGTCATAAATACTGTTTCATAATGTATTTTAAGAGTTTTCTTCATAAAGCAAGAGAGTATATCAAATATATAATCACACAAACACCAATTCCTACATGTCTCTCATTGATTGGCTTGGGCTTACCTGATAAGCTTCAAAGCTTGTCTCTTTCACCAACAGTAGTTGACCCAATACAAGATATTACCTCATCCACTTTGTGTCTCTAACATCCTGGGACCCACACAGCTACACTACCACCACTGCATAGGTGATGGGATGGAAGCCGCATGCAGAGCTGCCTCCCATACCAGAGAATTTCCTTTGAAATGCTAAACATTTCAAAGAATGCTCATCACACCTGCAACATACTGAGGTTGTGAGAGCACCCACCAGCTACAGGGTTAATGGTTGAAAGAGAGATTGGAGAAACAATACGTCAGGTGAAAAAAAATTCAAGCTGAGACATAAAAGCACGAAAAACAAACCCTCTTGATTTATATTGATGTTCAATATACAAGGAAAAGAAAAGCCAGGATATATAATGCATGGTCTTACCTCTATGCATTATCTTATGTTTTTCTCTCAAATATGTGAGACCTTTTATTACCTGAAAGAAAAGAAAATTCAACATTTCAAAGCTGTAAAACTAGTAAAAATGAAAACATGAGTTTCGTCCAAGCAAGAATTTCAGAATGTCATCTACAATCAAAAGCACAATACACCCTGGCAAGAATTCAAAAGAGAAAATAAAGGCAGTCATGTTAAAATTTATACTCCAATTTGCCATATTAGAGAATAATGTTAACCAAACAGCCACCAGAAATGTCATGGACACAGCCTACTGCAGTACAGATACTTAAAGGGTAACATTCAAAACATTTAATAGACCCTTTTAATTATTTTGCTGGTTCTTTTCCCACCCAGTGGTAGTAACAGCAGCTGACATCCCTTAGTAGAAAATCAAAGCAAACACACACAATGGAATATGTGGTGACACGTATTAATAAATAAAATAAATAAATCTCTTAAAAAAAGAAAAACCACTTTAAAGCCTAGTAATATTTGCCTGTCCCACTTAAATTTTCCTCAATCCCCCAAACCGGCTGCTTTTGCCTTCTGGATCTGGCACTATCCTAATATAATATGGAGACATCTGGTCTGTGCTTCCCAGAGTACATTACAAATATACTTACAGCAATGCTAACTTTCCCCAAAATCTGCTCTGGAATTCTTCCAGCTTTTTTCAGTACTTGATCCAAGGACCCGCCATCCTAATAATAAGTGTTGGAATATTAAAACATCAATCATATTTATCCAAAACATTTTAAAGCCTACAGTCTGTGAGGAAATTTTTTTTTGTAATTTTGAAGGCAGATAATGTGCTGTTTCCCATTGCTTGTGATGAAATAAACTTTCCTTTTTGCTTTCTATTGTAGTGGTGAGTATCAAGGGAAAAATTGCAGCTGGTCATTAGAAAAGGTTAATCAGTTTTATACTAATCTGCTTAAACAACCTGAGACCTGGCAACCACTCAGGTGGACCCTTGAGTCATTTAGTGGTCTTTTGGCCTTGTATAATTCCATGATGCACAGGCTGATTCTCCTTACTAAGGAGGCCTTGTCCATGACCAGAAGTGACAAAGCACTAGGAGCACAGCAAGCTTTCTGCAGCCTACAGTTGTATTTAGATGCATTTTAACTGTTCTCTGCATGTCCATGGGGTTCCACTGTGTCTCTTTTAGATGCTCAAGATTTGGGCAGAATGGAAGGTTTATATCTTGCGATCTGTGATGGTCTGAGTTGATCTTTGGGATAAAGGCAAGACCAGACTTCAGAATTATTTTATCTGGATGGGAAATACAGTAGTCTAATTTGACGGACAATCTTCCTGTCTATTATGTATATTCCAGTAGCACAGAGTGGCTCTAAGCAGGATCAGGACCTCATTATGCTATGTATGGTGCACAGAGATTGACACTCTCGAAAGTTTATAATCTTAAGACAACAAGGAACATAGGGAAGGCAACCATATACTGTTTTTTCAGACACTGTCTGTATATGTTTTGATTCTGTAATTCTATTTCCTGAACACGGAGTAGACAGTACAGCAATTATGAAAGAGACCTGAAGACCAACCTCAGAGGTTAACAGGAGGTTCTGAAGAACTTTGAGCACAAGGTAGGGAATCATTGAAATATTTATCAGCTCCACTACACTCAGAAATCAGGAAATGTCAATCTCTCTCTTTTGCAACAAATAACACTGAGGCTGTCGATAGCATGTTCCCTGGAACCCCACTGATAGCCAGTCCCGTACGAACTCTAGGCAGTATTTATGGTAACTGAGGATGCCAATGTGTCATGCACACCACCAAATGCAGACACAGGTGACAGGCTATGACTCACCAATAGGAAAAATAATAGAAAAAAATTGTTTTTCAAATTTCATGTTGAGTAACTACTCCACTCATTTTACCAGAGTTAAATAAGTTACTAAACACATGCACTTGCACCCTTTCAAATTCAAGCAACTCTGTTGCTAAGAGCTTCAGAGAAGAAAAGCTGTATAAATGATACTTATTTTTAGCAACCGATTATGATCTAATTCAACAGTAGCCTTGTACCGATTTTCTAGAACAGAAACTACATAACAAAAACAGAACTTCTAAATTTTATTTCTTTAAACAAAAACAAGATCCAATTACATGGCTGATGATTTGCAATATTCCAGAGTTCTTGAAATCATACCCCCAGGCATGGGATATTTTTCTGACTCCTTTTGTAAAACTCAGCAGTGGGAAGTGCTCTGTCACTTTTCATACCCCTAAAGAAAATCATATAGTATGCAAGCTACAATGCAAGCTTTTTATCATTCAGGGGAGTGCATCCCAACATTCCCAGGGAAAAGATTTTAAAAAGTGCATATGAGCCTGTGTTAAATGTTGTACTCACATTCTTGTAATCAAAATAAGTAAGAGTACCAATGGAAAAGTGCAATCAATCAATCTAAAATTTAAAATATATACACATTATATAATGTGTAGAAAAAACATGCAGTCCCTTTTTCTCAGAAATTGATTCATCAGACAGAAGGATTCACTCTCCAAGGCAATCAATAGACCTTTGAATCAGGCCCCAGTACTGCAAGGTGCTGATACTTTCAATTGCCTTGAAAATCTAGGTGCTGAGCAGCCTTTAAGAGCAGACCCAAATATTTTGCTTGTCAAGCATTTGTTGCTAGTTGAAGTTAAGATTCACTTCTGATATTTTCAGCTGGACAAGGACAATAAATTTAAATCCCCACTTAATCTGCATTGATAAGATTTTCTTTTTTCCTGATATATTTAAAGAATTCCTTCTTATTGTTCTTACTCCTACTGACTGATAATGTTAGCCTTCCTTATCAATTGTCTGCATTTCCTAACTGCTGTATTTGTATTCATTGCTATCAGCTTCTCCATTTGTATGTATAATACACACTCACACACGACATGCACTTATTTCACCTCCCCTCTTAACCAAGATGGTTTTTAACCAAAAGTAATCTTCTTTCATGATTGCAGAATTGTGTTTTTTTGGGCATCTATCAAAGCATTTTTAAATACAATTACCAATCACGATTCCTGTTTTTGTGTTTAAGCATTTCCACCCACTCAGTTTTCCTCATGATTGGTTTCAGCTTTGGGGAACTGGTCTCTTTAAAGCATCAAGTATATATATTATTGGATAGCACCATATTCTGTTTGCACATAGTAAAAGAAATTAGATTGTGATCACATGAACCTACGCAACCACACATTTTCCCTAAAGATTTCCTTTAAAGGTGGTCAAGGCAACAACGATATAGAATATCCCTAGATAATAAAAGAGAGACATCCTTTCTATAAAACACCATTTTATTTGCTAGAAAATGTGGTTCTTTGAACAGAAATTGTTCAAAACCTCCTCTGCCTGATGAACGAGGGAGGGATTTGAATAACCTTTAATCACAGAAAAATTGCTCTAAACATTGGGCTCCATATGGCTTAGAGAAATGCTGGCAGATGGCTAGAATAATCTGTACTTTTTTATTAAAATGAAAAAGTAAAAAAAAAAATTATGTTGGTATGAAACAGCCATTGTTTATGGTGCTTCTGGTCTTGCTAGTTTCCCCTGTAATTCCTCTAGGAATTCAGAAAGAATGGGCAGGGCAGATATCATTTCAGAGAGAACAGAGGGAATGCATCTACACTCGAAAAATTCAGTACCTATATTTACTGCAGCTGCACCAATGATAAGCCACCACTGGCATTACAGACCAAGTATTTTTAACATTGTGTCCAAAAAAAAAAAAAAAAACCCACAAAAACAGCTCAGAATAGGTTTTCAAGTGGTAAAAACATCTGATCCCATTTTACACCGGTGGTCAGACTGATGGCTACTTTTGGTGGGGCTGCACCAATGCTTGCAGTTGCTGTAAAAAGAATTTTTCTTCTCCTCATACTCCTCAACAGTAATGCCTCTGATTGATTCAACAGCATGTTGAATGGCTGTAAGAATGGTCACTATAATGTGGATTCTCAAAGATTAGGGATAAAGGAGAAGAAAATAGAGACTTTTGTAGGGCTATGACAGATACAGAGAATCAGTCTCTGGAAAGGGCGTAAAAACATAACCATGCTAAATCCAAAGTCCTCAGATTTGCATGGTAGAGCTGAACTCCAATATTCCACTCTTCATACATGCATAACGGGCTCCCATGTTAACAGAGGTTCTATGAATATATGCAGAATACGGTATCTATTGGATTTTATATTCACAGGAGTTTGATACCAAAATTTAGATTAACACACACACATACACATTTACTTACCATGTGTTCCATGCAAATGCTGATCTCCCCATCACTGTAAAAAGCTCCGTAAAAGCCCACTATGTATGGAGAGTTACATTCATGTAGAACTTGCAGCTCACGAATGATCTGGTTTCGAATAGCTGGCTTGATCTCTAAGTGAATTAACTGTAAAATAAATCAATTGTTATTGTTCCCTCAGTGACAAATTAAAAAAAAATACATGACTTGGATACTGCAATATTTATTTTAACCCACTGAAATAATAATACTAAGCATTATCATCCTATGGAATTCTAGGCGCACCCGTTACTGGGGAAGTTCCACATTTGTACCCTTGATAAAAACAACAGTATGAAAAGATGCTGGGTTTACAGCAATGGAGAGTGAAGTCCTGATTATCCTCAGAATAGATACAGTACACATAGAGCAATGAAAGCTCCCTATATGAACTGCATCATTATGTCTCCAACTTGACATGAATGGAAGGGTCTGAAGATAGGGGATAGCTCAGTCTCCATGTCCAGTTAATAGCTTGCTTTTCTGGTGGAACTAACAAAATTATGCAATTTGCAATATGCAACTTTTCTGTGCATGTGTGTGGCCACTAGGGAATGGTCTATTTCAACTAAAACATTTTAAACAATGCTTTTTTCTTCTCTTTTTTTACTAATATTTTTATATTTAATATAAATAACACAACATCAAATAGACCTCAACTAAGATATAAAAAAGTCTTATTATACAGCGAGTATACCAAAGGTGTGGATTTTTATTTATTTATTTTTCAAGTGGAGGACATTTCTGATATATTCTAGAACTACACAAGTAAGCCCCCAAAATTACAAATGTAAAGTACTGTGTAAAGACATTTTCTTCCTCAATTTAAAAAGACACCCAAAATACAAAAGAAAACAACTATATTAAAATAAAAATGCAAGATAATCTTCCCAACCTGCAGCAGTAGCAAGACAATTACTCTTTTGATAAAAATTAAAATTCTAATTATGATAGGCAAGTAAAAGATAATCTACGGTAATTGTTAAAATTCAACATGTTACTCTTTGTTCTATGACAATCACAGTTCTTGAGAGACATTAATTATAGCATAAAATACCACCTGATGCATAGTATTTATATTACCAAGAGTGGGATTTTTATCTTATCTTTTTAAGAAGTTCTTCAGTGGGAACATTTTGTTCCAATGCATTTTTTTTCCCCTCTTCCATCTATTTACTGTTAATGGATCTATTTCAGTTATTTAGACTACGTAAACTGAGGAAAATCCATGAATGAAATTACATAGCAAAATATGTCACAATGCCACATTGCTTTGCAAACATCTGGGCAGATGGCTTGCAAGCTGCTGCAGAAAGACATGCCCAAAATACATTCAGCGAAGAACAAAATTCAGTCACACCTTGGGCATTTAAAAAAAAAAATCATCAAATATGAATATATATCTAAAGAGAAGCTATAAAATTACACTGCTTAGCTAGACTATAAAAAGATCAGGAGTACTTGTGGCACCTTAGAGACTAACAAATTTATTTCAGCATGAGCTTTCATGAGCTACAGCTCACTTCAAAGCTCATGCTGAAATAAATTTGTTAATCTCTAAGGTGCCACAAGTACTCCTGTTCTTTTTGCGGATACAGACTAACACGGTTGCTAATCTGAAACCTAGCTAGATTACGTTTTGCCTAATGCAAAATATGGGGTTTTTATTTCTCTCAGAAGAGTACAGATGCAGAGAATACTTTATGGAAAACAAAATAGTACTGGGCACATTGAAGGAAAGCAATTAAGCAAAGATAATTGATTTAATAGCCCATAAGTGATAAGTGTCAAATGACACAAGCTAGGCTGAAATTCCCCTCTAAATGTTTTATAAAATGAGTGAAAAAAAAATCAAGTAAGTTGGTTCTGTGCAAGAGACTCACTGATCCGTGAACTTCAAAAGTCTCACCCTGAAAGAGGGCCAACTCACCTTGATTCCCACAGCTTTGAAAGCAGAACGTTATAGTGAAGTATATTACTAAAGAGAACTGATTGGAAAATGGATTTTTCCCCTTGTGGAAAATTTCAATGCAAATGAAAATAATGTTACTTCTTTGAAAATTTTCTGTGGAAACGTTTGACTTTTGAGCCAAAAATTTAAACTAAAAACTTTCAACTGAAAACTCGGATTTTGAAATTCTGCCATGGTGCCTCACAAAAGTTATAATGTGGGTGCTTTGTGCCCCATTCCCCTCTATGGGCCAGGCTCCGTAGCTGAATTACATCTCCTGTGTTTTATGATGGCCTCCTCTCTTGCTGAGCCAAAGCAGGGCCTAACAGCCATTCCTGACCACAGTGCCTCACGAGAGATGTAGTCTGGCCAGGGAACCCAGCACACAGAGAACAGGGGCATAATGCATCTGAACTACAATTCTCATAAGATACCAGAGCAGCATTTCAAAATCAAAGAAGTTTGTTTGGTTTTCAGTGAAAGTTTAAAAAAAAAAAAAACCCACTCCAAAATGCACGCTTCGAGAAAAAAAAATTCATGTAATTAAAATCCCAATTTTCAGATGAAAAAAAAAAAGTTTTGATGGAAAGTTTTCAATCTACTTCTGTTACAGAAGTTGCCATACTGCTGCCTTGGGGTAGAGAGGGTGAAATGGAGCTGGACCATCACGGTCCCCTCCCCTCCCCTGCCCCCAACAACTCCCTGGACCCAGAACTGTAGAGGGGAGACCCCCTCCTCCACTAGCGGGCACTAGGGTCCAAGTGATGCCTCACCTCCACTCTACCACCCTATGATCTTGGGGGGAAACTGCAGAGAACAGGCACCCAGAGACTCTGGCCAGTAGAACCAGAAGTAGCCAAAGGAGGGACTTTTGGATCCTTGGATATTCCAGTGAGAACTGCAGAAAGTTCTCGGATAGCCTCTGCCGTGCTGATTGGCTGTTTGCTCCCCCTCGTCCCACCCGCGAAGACAGTCTCTTCAGTTAGCTTCATTCCACACCTGCCCCTCTTACCCTATTCTCCCCTCCGCTTTCCATTTAGCTGATCCCCTCCTAACTAAAACAATCCCAAACAATAAATAAGTTGTGGCACTAACATGATGTTTGCCACCATCACATTGTTCACACTACTTGTGCGTTTATCCCTTCCCCTGTCTGTGTGGTCTGTTGAGAGTGCAAGCTACCCAGGGCCAGGGCAGTTTGTTGCTCTGTGTTTGTGCAGCACCTAGGACAATGGGACCCTATTCTTGGTTGGCCCTTAAGTCACTACTCTAATAAACACGATTAATAATCATGATTTAGTAGCATGCTATGCAATATTAAATAATCACGTGACACTTGCCAAATGCATAAAGTTACATTTTTTACTTTGCCAGGAAGAGCTCTCCTTGTGGCAGGGGATTCCTACTACACAGACAAGAGGCTCTTCCTGCATTCCATTGAAGGAGACAGGGGCTGAGACAGTGGTTCCACTGGCCATTCCCCCTGCTCCATGATAAAGGAGCCCTTATGGTGCAGTTGCAGACACAGAGTAGGTCTACTCCTCCTCGGCAGCCTGTGGAGGGAGAGGTATGAGAAGGAAAATTTCCCCCTCCTCCAATCCCAAAAGTGTAAAACGTATTAAGCCTCTGTACACAAGCCTGGCTTAGGGGACAGGATATGCCGCTTTGCTAATCCAAAACATTTAGTAATTAGTTGTGGATATCCTAGTCATTAGTGAGGTTCTATGGTGTATTTAGATTTTGTGTCAGAGAGAGAAGATTTTTGGCAGTAAATAAAATACCTCCTACTTTACAAAATATGAGAAGCTGCTAACAAAAAAGGGAGAGGATTATTGGCCTTTCATCACTACAACGTGGAACATAATACCATGTGCGCAGACAGGGGAAGTGGAGGCTAAAGTAGTATTTGACCTTTGCTACTTTTAGAAGGCATTTCCACTTCTCCTGGAAGTTGGTCTTCAGTAATATTCTGTGTGACAATGTCACTTTTTGATGGGCACTAAGCTTTGAAAAGGCATCATTAAAGCTCCTGTTGCCACGGAGGTTCTCACCTTTCTTGCCATAATGAGGCCAGAAGGTTTGTGTGATACTTTGAAGACCACGCCGCCGTTTCCTGCTCCCAGTTCACTGATTTTCTCAAAGTCGTCATCCTTCAGTTCCCCAACTTTTTGCTTCTGAGTAAGGAAAGCTTCAAGACGTTTACGTTGCTGCTCATCCAATTCTAACTCTTCCAGCTTCTTCTGCAGCGCCTCTAAATTTGTCCTATGCAGCAAAGAGAGCGTAATTTGATTAAGCTATCTGAGCTCACTAAGGATATGTCTACACTACAGCCGTTACAGTGGCACACATATGGCACTGCAGCACTGTTGTACAGACACTTTCAACATCCACAGAAGGAGTTTTTGCATCAATATAGTTAATCCACCTTTCTGAGAGGTGGTACCTAGGTCATTGGAAGAACTCAACAGTCAACCTATCCATGTCTACACTGGAGGTTAGGTCAATCTAACTACGGCAGTCAGGGCATGACATTTTCAGCTCTGAATGACAAATCCAGATCAATCTAACTTGTAAATGTAGACCAGACCTAAGCAATGTTGCAGGGGTAAGAGGACTACCACCACTGAAATCAAAGACTACTAGAGTAAGACCCCGAATCCTTGCACTTACATGCATTATCTTGCCAGATCACGTCTTACGTGCACACTAGCAAGAGTCACACAACTAGGTCCTTGGTGTACGTAAATAGTTTCGGTACAGACAAAATAATACAAAAGCAGCTAGATAATATCTATTCCCCCTTCTCTTTGAGGCACTGGACCAAATTCATGCCTGGTAGAACTCCCTGATCCGCTTAGTGGGTTCAGTGACTCAGCAGTACTGGTTAATGGCTTGATTAATATTACACCACCTCCACACAAACTATTTTTGGATTCAGATTTTTTAATAGGTGATATGCAACGTCCTGCAAAGTTTGTCTAAATGTTTTAAATACTGATCTTCACATGTGATTAAAGATCTGACAATCCATTAAAAAACCTCTCACTTGCATTGTGATACAAAAGAAAGTCAGAGTTTTTTAGGCCACAAGGGACCATCAAATCATCTCGTCTGACCTCCTGTATGTCACAGGCCACCAAGACGACCTAGTAATCACACATCAACGCCAACCACCGGTATTACACCAAAGTATTACAATCCTCCAGAGACTAAATTGTTGTGTACTATAGGCAGAGAACAGGAGCAAATAAAGCATAGCCAATAGAATAAAGCAATTAAGCCATTCCAGTCATGCACAAAGAGAAAATACATACATAAAATAGCCACTGCAGGGATAAAATAAACTGATTCAATAATAACCAGTCAAAAAGGTTTTAAGTTCATTACTTCTTCTGGTCAATAACATGCCAACCAGAAAGCTTGATTTAATATTGGTAGAAAAATAAAGAAGAGCCAAATACAGCAATTCAAAAGGACAGCTATATTTGGGACAGCAGCCAATCCGTTCAACTTCTACATGAAGAAAACAAACCATAATTTAACTCCACGTCTTAAAAGTATGTCATGTCTAAGAAACAGTACATCTGAACAAGAACCCATGCAGATATAGAGATTCCTGAATCCAACAATAATAATAAATTGCAGCTGCAGCAAATATCTAGGGACAAGCCTTCAAATTATTGCTCAGCCAAATCATGAAGCTCTTACCCAGGCAACATTCCCAATGAACTTAGTGCTGTGAGAGTAAGGATTTCAGGAGCTGGCTCACAGCCCTTTAAGAGAGTGCAGCAGGAACACTTTCTCTAGGGATGATTTTAAAGAAGTGAAGGACGATATACAGAAAAACCATTTCAAAGCATCATTTTATAAATACTATTGACTTTCAAAACCATGACGGAAAGGAAGACGCATTCTAAGTTCTCAGCCAGACACAGACCACTTCAAATTGCTGCAAGGTAGATTCTCTGAACAGCAGCGACAAATTATCTTAATATAGCAGTAAGTCTGAGCGGATGGTAAAAGTATCAGGCACGTGACTTCCCTCACATCACTTCCGCTCAACTGCTCCTTCAGAGCCAAAGAGAGCACCCAAAATTAGAAGTTATCCCTCTTTGAGCTTCCACAGCAGACATGGAATTAGCATCAAGAAGGGGTAAGCAGTTTAATTAAGAGCCCATTTGTGAGAAAACTTGATCCAACTATCTAAATATGAAAGGGTTTTAAAAAAAACAAAACAAAACAAAAACCACACAATCTAGACATTGTTAACAGCCCTTTCCCTGAATATGATCACTATCAAGGTTTGTACGCCACCCTACTCCTAGATCAGTTAAAAGTCTGAACGGTCGAGTTAGACAAGGCACAATTAAGGTTAACTTAGTTCTTTCTAAGCATTATCACTTTATTAAGCAAGTTGTATACAGAGTATGAGAATTCCTGAGGTCTACTTCTCCAATACTGAAGCCTATTCTCATTGCAATAATGCTGAAGATTTACGAGCCCAGGCACAAGATCAGCACATTCACCCTTACCAAGAGGATGAGTAGAAATATAATATTTTACTCACTTATTAATAAAAAAGCAAGGAGGAAAATAAAAAACAAACAAACAATCTACTCACCCTGGACAAATGTAAAGTAGCCTTACAAAATTACACACATGAACTAGTCTACATGGGAGAATTTCCTGGCATACCTATACTATAATCATTTTTCTGCACTATAGTAATACTTTTATAAGTCCCTGCCTGGACACTTTATTCTGGGATCAAAGTGATTTTATTCTGATATTAACAGAATAATTTGGAAGCAGAGTAGTTATACAAGAATCAAGTGTTCACACAGAGACTTACACCAGTATCACTATAATGGAACAGTTATTTCAACATAGCCGTAATAAAACATTTTTCCATGTAGAAAAGCCCAATAACTAAAGGAGTCCTGCAGACAGATACTATTATAAAGCTGAACTGTAAAGAAAGAGGTGTACTTTTTCTCATCTAACTTCACAAGCGTAAGACAAAAAGCAAACTAGTCACTAGAATTTTCTCAAATATGCCCAGTGAAAAATAACTTAGCATCAGATGAAGTAAAATATATATTTGGGGGAATGCAGCTGTCCTCCATCTCTTTTCTTACTGTGATAATTACATGATAAAAATAAGAGCAGGCAATGATTAACAGGAGTTAAGTACCCTTTATTATGTTACAGTAAACTCTTGAGCATTGATGCAAGCAAAATCTAAACCCTGTACCGGAAGTTTGCTGACAGATGAGAATAAGCAGCTCATGTTTTCAAAGAGCACATGCTGACAGATCCACTCACCTTATGTCCATTTACTAAGTCAGAGAGTATGCCATGTCAGCTGAAGTCTTCAGCAAGTTATAGTTTAGTCAAATGGCCACTGCTACACTCACAGCTCGCCAGTAAGAGACCAGATTGTCCATTCATCATGGGACACTTCACCTTGAATGGTCCCTTAGTTTAGCATAAGTAGTTAGCTCATATGCTATCTGTTTGATCTTTTATTTAACTGTGGCACTGGGAGTGCCTTTCCCAGACCTGAAGAAGCACTCTGTGTAGATTGAAAGCTTATCTCTCTCACCAACCGAAGTTGGTCCAATAAAAGATATTAGCTCACCTACCTGGTCACTTAAGCAGAACTAAAACAACCAACATTCCACGCACATTCCTAACCAAATGTTGAACATATCGTTTAACAAAGAAATACAAAGACAGATAAATACACTTTGGTATATGCTTTGTAGGAAAGCTACAAAATTACAGGAGGGTGAGGAGAGGGAAGGATCCTTGATATTCTTTGTGTCACCCATCCAAATTTTGCATCCTTTAAAATGTCTCCCTATGGCTAACTGGAGCACCTTTCCAGAGCTTCAGTAGGCTCCCATTAAAACTGAACTCCTTCAGAGTGTCCTTTTCAGCTATTTCTTTGCATTAAATAGGGCCTGTGACGATCAAGAACGTGGTCCATTAAGATGTATTAAACTAAACTAAAGAATCATTTTTGTCTAACATGATTTCTATGCAGAAGACACATTGTCCTGGGTCTAACACAAAGGGCCAGATTTTCAAAAGAGCTCAAAAGATGGATGTACAAGTGCTCAGACACCGTAACTGGGGCCTGTCTTTCAAAAGAGCTCAGATCCTATTTAGGCACCTAGGGCAGGATTTTTTAAAGCACTCTAGTTGCTTAGAAGGACGATCTCATTGAAATTCAATGGACTTGTGCTCCTAAGTCACTTACGCACTTTTCAAAAGCATATGCCTAAATAACAGAGTTCAGCACTCACCATGTTCAGCTCTGGTCACCAATTTTGGTGCCTAAATGGGGACTGAGGTCTTCTGAAAGTTCGGCCTGAATGTGGGATAATAATAACTCTAGAAAATCTGGTCTGTATGCTCTTGACTACTGGGAAGGGGGCGCGCCAAAATTCATGTCTTTATTTGCAAGTAGTCTTGAGGGGGGCTGTTATACTTGCTAATAAAAGGCCTGCTACAAATCTTCCCTTTAAGGGGCTATTGCACCCTCTTGAAGGCCAGTCAGAGGAAACAAGAAATTGTCTCTCAGTGGTAGGAATATACTACTGAAAGGACCAAGAAACCAGACTTATATAGACAGGATGCCAGACCACTTTTCAATACCCTTTTTGAGGAAGAGAAAAATTCCAACTCATTCAGCATTTTCTCTTTGCAAATCTTACAGCTGCCATATTGCTCACATGGAATGTTCTTATCAATTGCCACAGATTAAAAAAAATATAAACGTTTCAGTTTGTCAGGGAAGAGGCGATCTACACAACAGACAAATCTCTAAAAACACCACATTGGTAGTTAAGTTCCCAAAGGCAGGGAATTTGAACTAACCCAGGGAACTCAGAAGTCTGGAAAGAGCAGAGGGAAATCTCTATTCTTTTGGTCCTTATCAGGTGAAATTCCCTGTAAGAGCCAAGTTGTAGAGTAAGGAATATGGAGCAAGAGGAAGGGAGAAAGTCCTGTAGAACCCCAAGTTTCTTTAGATATGTCATCCCAGGGCCTTGCATATGAAATTTTACAATACAAACAGAGGAAGACCACGGGGGATTCATAAACCAGAATCTTCAAGACTAGTGCACTGTGAGAAACATTAAGGCAGCTCGATCAGCTGGAAGAGGTAGTAATTGAGCGTTAAAAAGTCTGGGTGCAGAAGACACTCTGGTAGATACTGTATCTTTATATAAAAACCTCTTATTCCAAGACAAACTATTAAAATTCATCACCATTGCTGTATGCGGTCTCGGAGTCAGTTTTTCCATTGTCAAAAAGCTGTGCCTTTGCCAGAGTTCCATCAAAGCAAGAAATCATCAAGCCATCCGGTGTTTCAGTATTCCAAGTATTATTTTAAATCAACAGGTGGTACCATTTAATTCATTTCTATCACTTTCCAACACAAGCACAGATATTAGACACTGCAGTAGGGAACAAGTCCAGCTTTTGTACCCATGATCATCTAAACAGAGCAGTAATAAGGTCTCTCCATTTGTTAAAGGCACCCTATAATTCTACATAGCACATACAATAAATACATTATCACCTAGCTAGTAGTAACTAATATACAAGCTGCATAGCTAACTCAGCCAGAGCCACACTAGAAAGTACCATGCCTGACCAGTCGGGCTGGAGGGACTATGCCTACAGAATGCCTTCTGGGGCAATAATATGGGGGGCAGGGGAAAAAACACACATACACAAGCAGCAGAACGTCTGTCTTTTTAAAGAAAATGCAGCACCAGTATCAAGGTATTAGGTTTACAGGGTTGGGTGCTGGCTCTGTTCCCATCCTGCCCAGTCATAACTCTCTTGGGGTATGTTGCATTACTTCTTCCCTCCTGCCCTCAGACACAACACTGCAGACTTAATTCTCCGCCTCTTGCACAAGGGACATTTCTGTAACTGCAATAATTTCACAATTCTGCTTCTGCATTTCTAAGCAATTCACCGCAATAAAGTCAAACCAGAACAAATGTGCTGTTCATAGGTCTAAGTTAAATTTAGGTATATGCATGAGGACCAACTGAAAGGCAGGATTTTCTTGCAAAGTATGTAACGGGCTACTTTTTCAGATTTTGAGTAAGTAGTAGCAGAGATAAACTTCCCATCAATCAAATCAATCCATCAATATTGCCATACATGGGAGAGGTTCATAATCTTACATATCCTTTACAACAGGTAAAAGCCCCTGTTCTGGCCAGGGCTGTCACTCTCGCAATCACAGCACAGAGGGTATGCCAGGAACATGGCTGGAATCAGAAGGAGTGTGTCAGGGGCAGGGCCAACAGCACAGAACCAGTGGAGAATCTAACCAGTGCTGCTGCCCATAGGGAAGTCCAGAAGGGGCCTAACTTATGGTAGCCTAAGGGCCAACTAAATTCGACAAAGGCCCCCTTGAGCAGTCCAGAATCTGAAGGATGAACAGTTGGCTAAAATCCACTTTAATCCCTACTTGTCCCTGGGGACAGAGCTGGACCTTCTAAAGGAGCAGTACATAATCTCACCTATGGACTCCTAAAGGGGCAAAATGTCATCCAGATGCTACCACTTAAGTAAGCTATTTTGCTAGGTCCCTTTTAAGGCCCATCAATCTGGACAGTGAACATTGAAACCTGAAGCAGCATGCTCCTTCCTTGGAGCAGCTGGGAGACCGCTTACTCTGTGCTAGATGGTAATGTCACAATCTAGCCTCAGAGAAGCAGAAAAGAACTCTTCATTTTCAAAGCACACTAGCAATAATGCCAAACGAATTAGACCAAACTAAATATATTTCTATTTACATGTTTAAAGAGGATAAGATCATTTTGGATTCACATCCGTGACAGAATAATTAATATACCACAATGTTAATACTCTTTTAAAATACTTTTTGAGGTAATAAATTATCTGTACATCTTTGTACCTGGATACTTCCAATATTTGTTAAGAGGTGCTGATTTTTATTAATTTTAAGTGTGTGTATTTTTACAATCTATTCAAAAAGAGTGGTTTCTGTGATTGCACAAGAAGGTACAGTATCTTTCAGATCTACTGGGGGCTGTTTTCTGGAACAGTGACAGTAACGCTTTTCCAAGCGCCTACACACCTGTCAACTTTAAAAAGAAAGTAGGCAGTGCACTACATGATTTGCATGAACCACCGCAATCAGGGAACTGAAAAAAATACTCAACTAAGATCATGAGGACATCTTATACATTTTGAAAGACAAAGTGGTTTCTATTCTGCACAACTGTACTGAAACTGGGTGATAAGAGAAATTTCCCATTTATTTTTCTTATCACAGAAGAAATGGTTTGTGGAATAATATGTAGCATAAAGCAATATCTTATGTTAGTACAAAAGCTTCTTCTAGTGTCAACAGTCTCTCTTTACTTGTGGTGTAACTCAAATGCTGCGTAAGAAATATGACAGCCAGAACACAGTCCACAAACATTTATAAAAGATATGTAAATTCATTCAAAATGTGCAAAGGTCTCTGTTCTTTGGCACAAAAACAGTAACAATTTCTGTGCATTCTGTCAGTTTTCAATATAATTGATTTTCCATTTTTACAATAGATTTGATTTCAAAATTAATGCGCACAATGACTGGACAACCTGTATTTGGCACCAATGCATTAACTTTGTCTGTCTGTCTATTTAATAGAGATAAAAAAAATCCAAATAGGAATTTCTTCATATGTGTCAGCATATATAAGCCCCAGTTCAGCAAAGCCCTGCAGCTTCTGTCTCACTGACTTCAATGTTAGGTATTGATTGAATGTGACTAGCTTGTGCTTCACGGCTTTCTTGAATAGCGGTCTTATGTCCGGATTCTCCTACCGTGACTAACACAGAGTAGTCTTTTACCCCATGAGTAGTTCCACTGAAACACAACTTCTCTTTCACTTTGCAAAAACTATTGTGTAGTATTTCTGTTGCAAAAACAGACAGGACTGCAAACTTATCACCTGCCTGGACACAACCCGTTCGTTCCTATGTATCTGATTGCTCCATTCTTTCATACAAAGAGCACAGTGAAGCTTAAAAGAATGCTTTTTGGGAGGACAGAGTAGAAAATTCATCAAGTTCTATCCTACATCCAGTGAAGATATGGTAATTGACAGTAACCAATTAAATGGCACAATTCCTTTTCTCACTACATTCTGTAAAGGCTAAATCATGTTCTGTTCTTTAGGCTCTTCTCCTCTGAAGAATAATAAGCTCTACTACAACCACATCAGATCCATAGAACTCACTGAGCTATAGAACAGGAGGCAAGTATCATTATTCCATTCTACCAATGGAGAAACTGAGGCAAAGATGATATAAAATGTTACATTTTCCTTCGGTCTGAATTTCTCTGAGGCCTTGAGGGTTGATGAGGATGAACTAGAGGAGCCATTTCTATAAATTCAACCACAGCATAATATGAATTTATTTTAACAGCTTCCCCCAAAATGGTAGTTCAGCATATGCCAAATTACTGAATACCTGCCCAGCAGCTAGAAAGAATGCGAGAAGAATGTATCCACTCAGAAGTAGTCTTTAATGCCTGGTCCAGATCTTCCTCCAACACTCTCCCATTGCCACCTACCCAAGAAGCAATGCAGAAGGTCTAAAATTAGACAAGAAGCTAGAAGTATGTTAGAATCTTGAGGAAGTCCTCATACATTACCAAGAAAAGAAGAGATGCAGACTATTTTCTGCCTGCTTCTACCAAGTGGAAACGTAAGACTTCTTAAAGATAACTTGTAACAGATGCTCCTTTGAAATCAGTGGAGCTACCCACACTGATTTAAACCACTGAGGATCAGCCCATAATATAAAGGTGGCCACTGCAGTCAGTTAGAGAAACTGCTCAATTTCCCACATGCTCTTGAGTAGCCCATAAATAAAAAAGGTTAGTATGAGGAATGGCCTGGGATGGATTAAGACACATTCAGGTTTAGTATCATCAGGACACAAACATCAATAAGGACCAAAATGGAGACTGCTCTACTTAAAAACTAGACCTTCACTGACAAAAGAAAATATAGCCAAGCACATTTTGTTTTGTATAATATTCTCTCTCCAGACTGACAATCCACGTCCTCAACCTTCAAAAGCTGGAAAACAAACTTCAGATGAGGAAGGTAAAGAGATGGCCAGATGAGTTGAAGGGCTCTGGCACAAATCCTCCAGAGTAAGGGCTCTGCAACCAACAAACACAAAATAAATCTGCAAAAGAAGTTTATAGATTGGACTGAAAAACCAAGAATCCTTCCCCTGGTTCTTTCTCCTTTGCCACAGCCTTCCTGATGTCACAGAAAACCTGAAACATAAGCTTTTCAAGCAGGCAGTCTCAAGTAACATGTATGAACTGAACTGAACCAAAACAGACACTGGAGCAGTTCATAGGAAGAAGGGAAGCCAAGGGGACTGATGGTGGTGCAAAAACCGACAATTTGATTAGTTGCTAAGGCCCAATTAACAAGACCTCCACAGGGAGACCTTACCGCCAGACTCAAGTTTGCTATAAACAAGGGTTTCAATCAGAGGTTAAAACAACGACAACAAAAAAGATACTGAAAGCTCAGTAAAAACTCGGAAATAACTGACAAAGGAAATTCATTCTCTCCCATCACAATCAACAGGAATCTTGAAACGGACAATTTAGGTCTTGCTTATAGACAGAAACATATACCTACATAACAGATTAAAAGAAACAGTACTGCAATAGAAGGTAAATATCTCTCAGAAATTACAGTAGCAGGCTGTAAGCACCAACCATCTATTTGTACTTGCAAAGGTCCTGTTTTTCCACTGTATTATTAATCTCTGTACATATATTCTCTATATAAGAACAGGAGATACAGATTGAGATGGTAATGATGGGGATAGCTTTTGGGCAAAGAGGCATGTCACAGAATTTAAAATACAGTTGTCCTAGATTTCAAGTTACAGTAAACTCTCCTGTCTTTCTATAAAGAAAGAGCTGGAGTGTGAGAGTGCAGTGCTTACTAGCACAGAAAATCCAATTGCCTGATTTTCAGGTGTTTTCAGCATCCATCATTCCAACTGAAGTAGATGGGAATTATGGGTATTCAGCACCTCTGAAAGTCAGGCCCTGTGGTTTTCTGCTAGCAGACTACAGACTGCAAAAAAAGCTGGTCAGTGGAAAAAACTGTCAAGAGCTCAGAATGACAAAGTGGGCAAGGTAATCTCTTTTACTGGACCAACTTCTGTTGGCGAGAGAGACAAGCTTTCAAGCCACACAGAGCTCTTCTTCAGGACCTACTTTGAGCTCTGTGTGGCTCAAAAGCTTGTCTATCTCACCAACAGAAGTTGGTCCAATAAAAGATATTACCTCAGCCACCTTGTCTCTCTAATATCCTGGGACTGTCACGGCTACAACTACACTGCATACAAGAGCTTAGGATGACATGTTTTCCAGACTCTCTGAAATATCTCAAGAGTCTTCTTATTTAAACAGTGGAGCGAAATACTGGTTTCAATTAGCCTCTCTTACCAACTGAGGTTTAAAAAGGGTAAATTTAGAAATTTAATTAAAACATGTCTAGAGAAGAGGAATGTTCTGAACATGCTGCTAATCATGGAGTATTCAGCACCAAAGGCATTAGCTAAGTCATTTTATCATTGCATATGATAATCAAGATGTTGTCTTACTCAACTAAGACTGAAATTGTAGTTAAATGACTCAGTTGTGGGCAGCTCACACACAATTCACAACTGTTTCAAATGTTTTAGACAACAGATACGGTTTGGTTTGTTTTAGAGGGTATGTCTACACTATGGAGACTGTATTGGTATAGCGAGATCACTGTAGACAAAGCATACTCTGACAAAGGAGTTTGTCATTGTATGACCACCTCCTGAGACACAACAGCTACACTGATGGAAGCATTCTACCATAGACTCAGCTGTATCCACACCACCGTTAGGTTGGCATAGATGTGGCACTCTGAGGTGTGTATTTCTCACACCCCTGACTGACACAGTTATGTTGACCTCACTTTTAAGCATAGGCTAAGCCATAAGGTTACTACTTCAAGCTAGCTACATGTTTCCCATTTTTTAAAAACTTGCTTCAGCTTTCATACAGATTTTGTTGAGTGATGACAGTTACCCATGTCTCATCTTTGGAAAAACTATACCAAGAAGAAAAATAACTTGATCCCAAGGTGCAGAGTATATGGAAACTATTGTTGCTGCAGACTCTTCTTGAATTAAACTAATGATCTTATTGTCAAAGGTGTACATCACTGTGAAGAGTTGTCTACAAAAGGACACAAGAAAGTTAAGGCAAATCAAAAGTGTGAATTCAATGTACATACACTGAGAGCATCCCCTTGAGGATTTAATGCACTTTAGACAGGCATCTACGTCCTTAGTTCAAAGTTACAGCAAACTAGGGTTAAACTAATTTTTAAATTTATGTGCACTGACTTCACATTTTCAGTTGATTCACCTTAACTTTCCTGTATGTTTCCATGTAGATATGTCTTTGGTGTGGCACTTACTCCTACTCAATTGCAATTGGAATAAACTTCTATAAAAAAATCTTTAATGTATTCTGATCCAGTTTCTGACAAGTAACCATCTAATACAAATCTGTTGACAGAAACTGCATGTCACAAACAATTTCCGTGTCCAGAACACATGTGGATATATCTAATTAGAACTTCTGCATGCCAGTCACATGATCTGAATGACAGACAAACATTTAGAGAAAGCAAACGTTAGATTTTCAAAATTATTTCAGTTCTAATACAGAGTGATTACCAAAACACGTAAGGAATGCTTTTTAAAGCATTCATCCTGTATCTCTTGAATAGGCTTAAAGGGTTCTTTGGAAATTCTTCTAGATACACAGACTGCCCCTCATCAGTAAAAATACATGTTACAGTTTGCCAGTCATTCTGTGGGACTTTTCATTAGGATGGAATACAAGGGACCTACAGGTTTTCAAACTTTTTACAGCAAGTACTATATCCAGAAAGCTTTGAAGAGTGACTAACAACAGTCCAATGTTTCCATGGCATACAATACATCATGATGTACTAATAGTAAACATTAACTTACAGTTGACATGACCAGAAAAATCCACCATTTAGTTTATAATGGAGGTGAGATCCAGATCTGGGTCTGAATTTCCCTAAAGTTTGAGGGTGCTTTAAATCTGGTTCAAATGTCTTGAAAAACAAGCAAAATTTCACTTCACATGATGTTAGTCATTAATAAATTAATAATAATGCCTACCTGTAAATCAAGGTAAATTCCAATTTTTAAAAAAAATCATTGATTTTTTCCCCAGTCTCCAAGTTACCAACAATACACATAAAAGAAAACACTATATAAAAGAAAATAAAATTTAAAAAAAAAAACACACAAGGGATTTTTTCCAAGCTACTTTATCCATTTTCTAAAGATTTAGTTTAATCCTTAACAACATATAAAGCCCTCTGTAGTCTGGTAACAGTCCAATCCTTTAGCAACTAAATAACCTTCACTGAACAGCTGACCTCTCTTTCCCTTTGTTTAGAGCCTAAACAGTTTTGTATTCAATAATCTATTTCTGTGATGCAGAACTATATTTTCATTTCAAAATAGAATGGGCCTTCATACATACATCACTAGATTTAGTGCATTTGCATTTCCTCTCCAGATACCCATGTTCAGATCCCTCATGTAAAAGTATCCCACTGGCTTCTACCCAGTCTTAGTGAATATATTTATACATCGTAAAGCTGCGTCACCCAGCTACTGCAAACACAATTGTTTAATCCAGTGGTTCTCAACCCACAGCCCGGGGGCCACTTGTGGCCCAATTAGCACACAGCTGCAGCCCATGTGACATTCTCAGGGCCATATGGATAGTATAAATACTCTGTGGACGCGGCTCACATAACACAGAGAGCTGCATATGCAGCAGCCCATAATGGTAAATAGGTTGAGGACCACTGATGTAACCAATTGATGGGCGGTCAGCTTTACCAGTTTCAAGTAATACACACAAAAGCCCTTCTATTGGGTTACTATATATTTGAAATACAAATAATATGTAAATGATACAGCACTTTTACATGTGAAGATTAATTGATTTGTAAAACATTTTTAACAACTCCCCTGACAGGTAGGTAAATATTATTTTCATAGCAGAGATGAGCACAGCAGACACAAGGGGATGAAATTAGTTGCTTAAGGCCACAAAGTCTGTGGCAGAGCCAGGATTAGAAGTCAGAAGTTCATGACTCACAATCTCATACACATTCCTTAGATATGTGGAAACAAGGAAGCAACACACACACACACACACACACACACACACCAGGAACTTTGTCACAACCTGGAGCCAGCTTAATGGAGCAGGAGCGGAGGAGAGAAATAAAATTAAAACAAAAAATAAAAAAACCTCCCTCAAAAAGCTTGCTGGGATTAAATCAACCCTTTGATATAAAGTTCACAAGTCTGTCAATAGTTATGACAAACTATGCATCTTGCTCACCCAGACATTGAATCAAATGAACCTCTGCTCTGCTGTGACTTTATAGGACAAATCCAGCTATCCTCAAATGCCTTTATTCAATAATCAAAACTGCTGACTCACAATACCCCATCTCCCCCCTCAGCGAAGCACAAAACAGACTTTAAAAAAATCCAGGAAAAAATGTTGCTGGTAAGGTCTTTTAAAAAATAAGTGCCATAAGAAGGAAAAAGAAAATATATTACTTTATGGAGAATCTGGTGGACAGAATGGTAGCTTCTCCGCTACCAAGTCCCACAGAGATGGTAAATTAAAATAATCTACTTTCCTGCACATTAGTTTCCTATGTATCATTTGGTCACTGACATCACACCATACTCTCTCTTGATGGAATGTCTCAGAATTGATGAAATATAGGCACAAGATCATAAATTAAGCTGACAGTAGATGAAGTTCTGTTGCAATCCACTCTCTTCTTGTTCAGGCATGACTATATGGATGACTGCGGGTAACAATGGGTTCCGCCTTAGCAGAAGTTTGAGAAGAGTTACTAAGCAGTGAATTATTCCCTTCTCCAAAACAGTTGTTCATTCCCTGTGGGCAATAACCGGCAGCACGGCTGGCATGTGCCTTCCAATGTACTGTCTCCTCAGCAGCAATATTTGTCTGAACTAATACTATTGAACATTTACCCCAACAGAAATCATTTGGTCATGACATTCCAATGATAAAACAATATGCATCTAGAAAACACTTACAGCTGACTGCTCCCTCCAAAGAAAAACCTGTGGGAGGGGGAGAAACAAAATGAAAATTCTGCAAGTTAGAACCTGAAGTTGTCAGCTATTGCTCCTCCTAGGAGAGGAATTTTTGGCTGACAGCAGTACAGTCTGGAAACCTTATAAATCCCAGGCAATCCCCAGGGTTGCATCTAGCAACAGTAAAGAGTGACTTAAAAAGAACAATGACATTCATATCCAAAAATCTGGTACCCACTCTGTTATAACCAACATCTCTCTCTCTTCCATGTATAGAAATTCCCACTTTTTTTTCCCCCAGTGTGTGTATCACAGGTATACAAATAAACTTAACATATAGTCAGTTACACTGTTTTGCTTCTGGCCAGCTGTGCTTCCTGTCTCCTGCTTGGGCAGGAAGACACTTTCTTGAACTGCGGTGGGTGGAACTCAAGCATACACTGGTTCCCCATGTCTTCCAAATGGATGTTTACCAGTAACAGCAGCAGCAAAACTAAAACTAGAAATGAAAGATGCAGCAAGCATGCATCAGCAGAGAACTGGGTTCAAGCAAGTTTGGTAGTATTGTTCTTGGAGCCCCAAAAATTCTAAGTGCTACTAAATGGAAATGGAAGCGTTATGGACTTATTATGCCTAAGTGTGAATGACTATACCACGTGCACAGCAGTAGAGAATCAGGCCTACACATTTTTCTGTGGTACTTGAGCCTGTAGAGATGTGAAAAAGAGCAAAGATTATCAATTTTGTCTGGTCGATGGTTTTGAGCTTTTTTCTTTATACGGGAAATGGTAGACACTTGTCCATTTATCCTTCGGCAGTCTACAACAAAGCAAATCTGATCTTTTAATATATATGACAAAATTAAAAAAAAATATTTTGTGGTATTTCTAAAAAACAAAACACAAAGTCACCCTGGATTATAGAACTGTAGCATGAAGTACATTATGAAGTAAACTTTTCTTTAAAAAAGGAAAATCTCTATTTAACACTGCTAAGATTTTAACCATTTCCAAGCTCAAGATGTTACAGCACTTCACATGTATGCTGCGTTTGTGGAGGACTAGAATGAGTTCAGAATATTTGTCCTTTGATCAGCAAGCATAATATTTTTAAGACTTGAGTTTTGTTAAAACAAATGAATAAATAAAACTAAAAAGCATTCTTGTTACTTTACTGCTTAATCGGACAATATTTTAACTTGTGGGAAACCTGTGCCATTATTCCCATGATACTGAATCAATTACATTTCTAGTAGAACTTTTATTTGTTTAGGGTTTTTTAAGTATTTATACAAATTAATACAAAGTTTAAGTAATTAAAATATTTTAAAAGGTCTTTGATATAGTAGATTGTAGCAGTATGGAACTATAGGTGCTCTGTTATAATATCCCTGTTGTGATGCTGGACTCAATATACAGCAATAGAATTAAAAGTAACTGTTTAAAACAGAAATTTACCTCTTTCCTTGCTTATTAAAATAAAGCCACAGATTTTGCATGTAAAGAGAAATAGCCTTTTAGAGAGAAATGCACTATGAAAGTAATCATGTTTATACAGTACTTCAGTATATATCCAGAAGAACAAAGCAATTAATCTCAATGCAGTAAAGTATCTCAGAAATAGCTGTAGCCTTGTTGGTCCCAGGATAATAGAGACAAGCTGGGTGAGGGAATATCTTCTATTGGACCAACATCTGTTGGCGAAAAAGACAAGTTTTTGAGCTTACAAATAATAGTGTTTGCAAATTTGGTATTATATACATTTATTTAAATGTTTAGACGGTAACTAGACAATTTAAAAGTGATCTAACAAGCTTTTTTTCCCCACTCCAGTTCATTATACTGTAGCTTACTTCGCTAAACAAAACAGTTTTGTTGATGCTTAATTTATTTATACTTACTAAACAAAGCCAAAATTGTCTAAGTGATTTTACTGTAATTCATTTTTCAATATTTTGATATTTTTCTGTCACGCAGGCAGAAGTGTATAATAAGACTTGCTACTAGCAGGAACATCAGTTTAAAGCCTCTGAAAATCCTTCTGTATCCTTACCAGATGGATAGACTTTATTTTATCAGAAGCGATGAATGATGTAAGTTTTGTTTAATTTGTTTAGTGTTTGTGCATATTTTTGTATTAGTTTGAAATACTTACTTACTTATCAGGGTTTTTTTTTAAATGCATATACCCAGTCACAGTGGAGAAAACTAAGATAGTGTTGCAGATTCTGAATATTCATTATTTTGATATTAGATTATTAATGTTATATTATCCTTCTTTAGTGTTATTAAAACTAAATTTCCAATGCAATTAAGGAAAATATCAGTCACATGCAGATTTGAACTGGGTAGGGTTTTAATTTGAATTTGAAGGATCTATTTAATAACAAAAGATTCATAGTTAGCTTGGAATTATCTTGAACTCTTAATGCCCAGTCTACTAAGTACCACACATATTTGAAAGATTGGTTAACCTGTTACCAACGGGGGATGAACAAGGAGATGGCTTTTAACATAAGCTCTTAAGAGAGAAGCTTTTTTAAATCTACAATTGTATATATATAAAAGATAGCTATAATAGCTATTCAGCTATTTCAATTATAAAATTCCATTTTTCAGAGGCTTTAGAGTTTAATCTGGTAGAGTATTCCAAGCTCAGAGCTCCCATTGAAGTCAGTGGGAATTCTGTGTATGGACTGTTTCTAACCTGAGCTTTTAAAAAAAAACAAAACTATACAGTGGGAGCATTACTGAGACAAACTGTGGGTTTTGGTTTGTTTGCTTTTTAAATCATGTTGTCTAAAGCCACTTGCAGGAAGCCTAAAGACATGGTGGTAAAAAAGACTGGTAGCCCTACACTTCTTAATGATTCCCCCACATAGAACAATTCTTCAGAGGACCAGATTTGCCAGGATCTAGACCAATCTATCTAACTCGGTTACACTCTTCATTTAGGTCCATTTTGCAATGGCAAAAGAAAAATCATCATAATGCGGCGGGAGTAAAAATGAAAGAATGTTATAAAACAGACTTGGAGACAACAGCAGTGCTGCTTGGAGTCAAGGTGCCTTTTTATCTCCATTAGGCATAACACAAAATTTTCTTGATGAAGATTTTGGCCCAGGATGTTTTGGCTAAGAGAAACCTGTGAGGTACATATGAAATGAGTCACTGTATAATTCATTTGCAAATTGTATTATGAAATCAATTCCAAGCCAAGGCTGCATGAGATAATTTCCTGAACTCTTCTCCGGCCATCAAATACAGGCAACAGTAAGCAGAGGATCGTGCCAGCTACTCAGTGGCTTCTTTAATCCCATTTGACAGAATGAACAGGCTGCAAGGAGAAGCTAAAATATGCCCAATGCTGCAAAGATTTCTTTACTCAAAATTTTCTCAGGAATTACTCTTAATTGTGCATTGAATATAACTAAGGACTGGATCCATTATACAAAGACTAAAAGAAACTATTTGATTACTGTATCTACTCGTTCATAAGCTGATTTTTTTTTAGTAAAAAAGGGAGTCAGTTTATGAACAGGTATAAAGAGGGAGAGGTGGGTCTCTCCGCTTCTGGCCACGCTGCTCTCCCCCTAGCCTCCAAGGCAGCTGCAGCTCCAGGGCTGGCAGGCTGCAGCCGTGCTGCTCAGCCCCGCCCTCCAAAGCAGGCTGTGGCTGCACCACCAGGGCACCGAAGCACGCTGCGGCCATGCCGCACAGCCCAGCCCTCTGGAACATGCTGCAACTGTACCGCCTGGTCTGGCCTACCGGAGCAGGCTGCGGCCGCACTGCCCAGCCTGCCGGAGCAGCTCCAGCCAGGCCAGAGACAGCCTTCCTTGGCCCTCCCCAGAAAAGGTGGGAAGGGATAGGATGGGGAGAGTGTGCGGTTCCCGGTCTAGGGGTGGGGTTATGTGGGGGTGGTCGCAGGGGTTACTCCTGACTCTCAGCTTCTCCCCCCCAAAAAATCCTCCCCCCCCCCAATTTGCTGTCCCGGCCCTTCAGGGTAAGCAGCTGGCAAGTCGGGACACTGTTTACTTAGATTTACCTCTGTGCCTGCAGACACTCAAGGTAAACAAAACATCTGGGCCCGCCAGTGGCTTATCCTGATGGTCTGGGAGCCAAAGTTTGCTGACCCCTGAATTATAGGGTCAGCTTTTGAATGGGTCATAAAAAAAAAAAATCATTTTTACTTATCCACCTTGGGGGTCGGCTTATAAACGAACCGGCTTATGATCGAGTATATACGGTATCTCATCCTTTGCCCAACTCTGCATTGTCAATGATACTGCCATCCTTTATACCCTATTTCTCTACTTCTTTCACAGGGCTTCTCTTCACTACAGGGGTAAGCTGACCTAAATTATTCTAACTCAGGGGTCGGCAACCTTTCAGAAGTGGTGTGACGAGTCTCCATTTATTCACTGTAATTTAAGGTTTCGTGTGCCAGTCATACATGTTAATGTTTTTAGAAGGTCTCTTTCTATAAGTCTATAATATGTAACTAAACTATTGTTGTATGTAAAGTAAATAAGGTTTTTAAAATGTTTAAGAAGCTTCATTTAAAATTAAATTAAAATGCAGAGCCCTCCAGACCGGTGGCCAGGACCCAGGCAGTGTGAGTGCCACTGAAAATCAGCTCGTGTGCCGCCTTTGGCACACGTGCCATAAGTTGCCTATCCCTGTGCTAACTCAAGCTACGTCAACTTACCCCAGTATCTTCAATGCGCTGAGTCAACAGAAGATGCTCTCCGCTCAACTTCCCTTAATCTTGCGGGAGAGCTAGAGTACCAGGCTAGACCCACTATAAATCGATCCCCGCTGCATTGATGCTGCTGCAGTCTCTCTCCCCATAGTAGGAAACAGCCCGCAATCACTTGTGGCCTTTTTTCCACACCATTCTCTATGCAGGAAACACCTTTCCTGAGACAGGAGAAGATAGTGGCTTTGTAGACTCTTAAATCCCTCCCAAAACCCACTTCTTATACAATGCCTCCAAGAATTAAATCTACTTATTAATTCCTTTTTTATTTCATTCAAAAATATTTTTTCATCATACAGTCATTAGCCTTGTTCAGTAATAACAATTTTATTGATGGCACCCCTCTCCATTCTTTTATATCTCACCCTACTGTCTTGTTACCCCTTGTTGCATCATGTGTGAAATTGACTTGGAATTATCCTCTTGGCGCAGAGATCATTTCTTTTATTTGAATTGGAGAAGCTCAGCATACTTTCAGATACCGATACAGTATATTCTTCTGTACATTAAATATTCTGCAAATCCTTCAACAAACAAGAATCTAACTTGAGATTTCAATTCAAATTACCTTTAAGTCCAAAGCAGACTATGAAGAGTTACAAAGGGATTACACAAAACTGGGTGACTGGGCAACAAAATGGCAAATGAAATTCAACGTTGATAAATGCAAAGTAATGAACATTGGAAACCATAATCCCAACTATACATATAAAACGATGGGGTCTAAATTAGCTGTTACTACTCAAGGAAGAGATCTTGGAATCATTGAGGATAGTTCTCTGAAAACATTTGCACAATCTGCAGTGGCAGTCAAAAAAGCTAACAGAATGCTAGGAACCACAAGGAAAGGGATAGATAAGAAAGAAAATATCATAATATCTCTACTCAAATCCATGGTATGTCCACATCTTGAATACTGCCTGCAGATCTGGTCCTCCATTTCAAAAAAGATATCAGAATTGGAAAAGGTAAATAGAAGGCCAACAAAAATGATTAAGGGTATGGAACAACTTCTGTATGAAGAGAGGTTAAAAAGACTGGGACTTCTCAGCTTGGAAAAAATAATATTAAGGGGGGATATGATTGAGGTCTATAAAATCATGACTGGTGTGGAGAAAGTGAATAAGGAAATGTTATATACTCCTTCCCATAAAACAAGAACCAGAGGTCATCCAATGAAATTAATAGGCAGCAGGTTTAAACAAAAGAAAGCACTTCTTCACACAACGCACAGCCAACCTGTGGCACTCATTGCCAAGGGATGTTGTCAAGGTCAAAACTATAACAGAGTTAAAAAAGAACTAGATACGTTCATGGAGGATAGGTCCATCAATGGCTATTAGACAGGATGGGCAGGGGTGGTGTCCCTAGCTTCTGTTTGTCAGAAACTGGGAGTGGATGACAGAGGATGGATCACTTGATGATTCCCTGTTCTGTTCATCTCTCTGAAGCACCTGGGATTGGCCACACTTGGAAGACAGGATACTGGGCTAGAGGGACCATTGGTCTGACCCAGAATGGCTGTTCTTATGCAATTAAAACTTTTGTATGATACAATACACAAAAATGATACCAAATGAGAGTCAATACAATTGTAATTGAAACTTTACATTGTTTTTATGGTTTCATCAGGAAGGCCTCACAGTTTTAGGCACTCCACACAAGTCCAGATTAAAGTGTCAGAGAAAGGGGAGTATCCATTATCGACTTAATCAAGGTAAAAATTAAACTTTAGAACTGCCCCATTAGTAGGCAGGCATTTTGATGGTATGTCTGACAAGCAAGCACAGTAATCTAGAGAGGTCCCAAGTGCTACTTCTGTAATTAAAAATGTAAGTACTTCAGCAATGCCAGACATTGCTGGATGGCTACTTGGTCCTGCCTCAAGATGGTGGAGGATGGACTAGGTGACCTCTTGAGGCCCTGTCTAGCCCTATATTTCTATGATTAATGGCTGTTTTCAGAAAGGAATAGAACTCATCTTGGGGAAAGAGAAATTAACCTACTTGTCTCAAATGGCAAAAAGAGGACAGTGCTTACTACCAATGTTACAACAATCTCGTACATGGTTTTAGAAGATTTACTAATACCATATGCATTCATAACCAGTCTCTTTACATGTAGTTTAGACCCGACAAGTTTATCCAGATTCTCCTTTACAGATCCTTTTGTGAATAGGTATTCTTGCAGATAAGTTTTCCCAATTTTCTGAGGCTGTTACAATATTTAGACAAACTATGGAGTTTACTTGAATTAATCAGTTTTAATTATAATCCAACATTATACAGATTCTTTTATTTGATCGTTTCCAATGAGCCCCAACAAAACACCTAGTAAACATTAGCGAAAGATTATCTTGGAGGGTGTAACTACACCAGTCTCCTCATAGCCACTATGCACTGCACAGGTGTTGCTTCTTGGTGTAACCAATTTTAACTAAATCATCTTTAGCCACTTTTATTCCAAAGTAAATATTCAAACAGACTTGCACTAAAATAACTAGATTGGGTTTAGGAAAACAGTTTAGATGAATTGGTGCAAACTTGTTTGTAAGTCAGCCCTTAGGGTACATCTACACTTGAGGTTAGGGATGTGATTCCCAGCTCCAGGAGACATTCTTGCACTAACTCTCATTGAGCTAGCATGCGAAATATAAAACAGGGGTCAGCAATCTTTGGCACGCAGCTTGCCAGGGTAAGCATCCTGGCGGGCCAGGCCGGTTTGTTTACCTGCCGCGTCCGCAGGTTTGGCCAATTGCGGCTCCCACTGGCTGAGGTTCACTGCGCCAAGCCAATGGGGGAGGCGGGAAGTGGCGCGGGCCGAAGGATATGCTGGCTGCGGCTTCCCGCCACCCTCATTGGCCTGGAGTAGCAAACCGCAGCCAGTGGGAGCTGCAATCGGCTGAACCTGCAGATGTGGACGGTAAACAAACTGGCCTGGCCCGCCAGGGTGCTTACCCTGGCGAGCCGTGAGCCAAAGGTTGCCGACCCCTGACATAAAATGTAGCTAGGGCAGCGTGAGCGGTAGGATGGGTTAGTTGCCCTGAGCATGCACACCCAGAGACCCTACGTATGTACTCAGGCCTGCTAGCCTGTTCCATCACTTGCACTGTCCCAAGTATGTTATTTTAGTACACTAGCTCAAGTATGTCTCCTCAAGCTGGCAATCACACCTCTAGCTCTAAGTGTAGATTTACCCATAGTGTGCTGCTGCTGCTAGTTGTGCTGGGACTTCTGCTGTTGTGTTTCAGATGAGTCATTAATGCAGTGCAAAATTAAGAGGACAGAAGTGCTCAGGAGACGTCATGAGCTGGGAGTTCTAAGACAATACTGTGCTTTCATTTCATATTTTCCATCACGGGACTATCATGTGAAGGCTTCGTCTTCACTAGAAAAATAAAGTGTTTTTACATCAAGATACCCATCTCGATATGAAATCCTAGTGGAGACAAGGCACTGTAGTTTTTAGCTCAATTCTGCTAGCAGAGGTCATCCCCACGCTCCTTCACCTGGGGTTTACCTTGACTAGCTACATCAAGGTAAAAACTACCTGTGCCTTGGCTCCACTAGAATTTAATCTCAATATTAAAAAAAAAAAAAAAAAAAACACTTTGTTTTTTGGAGTGAAGACACAGCCTAGGAATCACATGGAGTCGCTTTCTTCTAACAATAAACAAGAAACTTTATTAGAATAGAAAGAAGTATTATCTCTAAAACTACTCTCTCTATTTCACTGAATAGGTTCTGTCTAGGATGCTCGATCCAGCCTGGCATTAAGAATGGGCATATTGAACCTCACGTGGACCTGGAACACTTCCAAAGTTTCAAATGGAGGAAGGGAATGCAGAAGTTTTAGGGGAATGAAAAATTGACATTGTTTCCTTGTTTCTTCTGGCTATCAAGCCAATGAATTATCACAAATAGCTTAGTAGGAGAAAGAAAAATTATTTATACTCTAATTAGTTAGTTTACTTATTTTCTGTTTGCTTGTTGCCCTCTATTTAATCTCTGCTCCCCACTTGCAGCAGCATTACAATAAAACTAACATGAATCAGGTCAGTATTGCACTAAGTTCCACTGTGGTGTAGCTACTCCCTCGGGTAGCAGTGGATGCAAAGAGTACAGCAATGGTGCAATCCTCCCTCCTATGAGACTGTTCTTCGGGGTAGTGTTAAAAATAAAAGTGAACAATTTGGCAGAGGACCTGCACCAAGTTTTCATAGTATTTGGTGGGCTGACAAGTGCATTGGGGAGCCCCAGATGAATCTGAAATAGTCTGGGTGAATGATTAAAACAAACAATCCACATAATGGGGAATGAAGCACTGGTTGTAGGCAACAGCCCCAGGAATTCAGGGGCTAAATGTTCAGTGTACATACCCTTAATGTCCACTACACTAAAGCCACTTTTATACCACTAGTATTGTAAAGGGGCATTAGTGTAAATGATAATCAGGCTCTGCAGTATATAGATTTTAAAAACTTCACTATACAACAGAACAAGTGAGAGAAAGAGAATCCAGGAACAACCAGGACAATGGCACTAGACTGGCAAGTATGTGTACAAGGCCAGCAAAGGAGTAACTACTAGGGGCTCAAATGACCAGCAACTGAATAGTCCGGGACTGCATAAAACTAGCAAATTAACTGTCAAAAAAGGTAATAATCTTACAAATACATAACACTTCTCTTCCCATAGAATCCCCAAAACGTTACTAGTGATATGCATACAGCACTACTGAAATTCAGGCAACTCTGCTGCAGTAGAAAGCAGGCATTAACCAATCATGACATGGAAGAACTTGGAAAGGAAGGGGTAGAAAGCAAAAGGAAGTATAATATGGTCTCATAAGTCACAGAAATGGAGTAAGATTTGGGATTCATTCCCAGCTCTGCCTCATGCATCAAAAGTCACACAGAAAGTACCACAATAAGGGTTAGTATTTGTTGGGAGAATTGAGTATTTTTGATTGGTTAATTCTTTCTGTGTAAGTATGGGCAGGTTGCTGGATTTGCTCTTTATATTAATTGTGCCATCAAAAGCACCTAGTATACCTCTTAACCTCCCAAGGCTTAAATATGAGATGCAACATATAACAGAGATCCAAAATGGGGGGGGAGACACACAATTATTACTACAAGAAACTGAAAATGCAGTGAGATCCAGATCTTTAGTGTAAACAACATTATCTGTATAACCTTAGTTTCATAACTCTTTTTCTCTGATGTAAATAACTTGCAACAAGAGAAGTGAGGGGACTCCAAATCTGAATACAATGTTATATGGAAATTTGCAACTAAAAAGGAGTAACATCTCTTGAAAGTAGGAATACTGGTGAGATGCAGTTAATAGGTGCTTTTTAATTTTAGGTATCAAAATAAAGAAAAAAAACCATTTACCTGTGCCTCAGCTTCTCCTCTGTAAAATGGGGATAACGATATCCACCTCTCATAGATGTGTAATGTTACAACAAATTATAATTTTTAAACCACCATGAAGGTCCTTCAACAGGAAATGTTACATAAATATCATTGTATTAATCCTAACCAAGCAATCCAGGGCGAACCCCATGTGACACTTAGGCCAGAATTCTCAGAAGAGCTCTGCACCTACTGTCCAAGACAGATTTTCAGAAGAAGTCAGCTCCCATTTAGTCACCAAAGTAGTTAGTTAGATTTTTTTTTTTTTAAAGATCAGCACAATGCATACTAAATGCTTCTGAAAATCTGGTTATAAATGTCACAATGGGAGCTACTGGCTGCTACGTAGTTTTGAAAATCGGAGTATTATATGGGTAACCATGGAAGCTGAGCTCATTTGAAAACCTGTCACCAATTGTGGGTGTCAGCCCCACATGACTAACAGGACCTCCATTTCAGGTGTCCTCTGAAAAACCCACCCACAAACTTCATTTTATCTGCCTAAGAAAGCAGAGGGGCTGAACTGACCTTTCTGGGACAGCAACCTGTGATTCCAGGGAATTTCAAACCTCCATTTATCTCTCTCATAACCTGAGGTTAAGAATGAAGTGATGAGTGCAAACCTGTTGTCTTTAGCAAACTTTTTGTAATTTTTTTTTTTTTTTTTTTTTTTTTTTTAAACACAACAGATTGTTTAAATACAGGCTTCTCAAGCAAACATGTTTCCTTACCCATAAATTCACAGGTAACCCATAATTAAAGTGTAATGGTTGAAGGATTTCAATCTTTGTTGTTGTTAAATGAAGAATCAAAATCAGTTAGTCAGACCTTCCTTTCCACCATGTATAGCTATTTCCCTCCTGATTTTTTTTCCCCCTGCAATGTTTTCATTATACCCAGGAAAGCTCAGATGTAGTATCTACTTTCCACAATAGTATTATTTTTAACCAAATGTGACAGCTGAGGTGACCGACAGACAGATTTACTAAAATGGACTGCAGTCTATCATAGAATAAAAGCGGGGAAATGACACTCCGATTTCCAGTGCAACTTACTTTTCCTACATATATAAAATTTTCCTATTAGAAAAGAAAAATTTACTTGACATTTGTTAAGTACTTATTCTACAGTATATACATTAAAACAATACCATTAACTTGAAAATCATATTTCCATTTCCATCTGAAAATTTTGTATCTACTAGAATTACAAACTTGTAACTTAAATTATAAAATATTTTCTCAATTTTTTTCACCTTGTTTTACTTAATGCATCTCTGACAAAATTGTGTCGCCTGATACACTGTCCTTTCTGAAAAGACATATATCAGCAAAGGAGAAAAAAAATTGATTTTTTTTTTAAATTAGGCCATGATAAAAGGCTGCTCTAACAGAACCTGTGGTTTTGGTGTTTTTTTTTAAACGGTAGGTGTTTGTTTTTTTAAATCATGTTGACAGTACCCTTTAACACTTGCTGTGTGCAGTTTTTTTAACCGAGATTGAGGAGTTCCTGTAAAATAACATCTGCTCACTTTGCATTGCTGGAGTCCTAAAGAGTGTGCAGGAATAACGTTTCCCATTATCCCCACACTCGGAGATTTAGGAGCACAGTCCCCATAGACATAGCAGTAGAGCAAACAGTGTGTTTTAACTTCACCACCCCTATCCTCCCTCTCCACTCCAAGACAGAAGTAACACCCAAACCCCCGAGAGGCGGTACTCACTCTGCAGTGCTGGTCCCGTTGATGGTGGAGCTATCTGGAGTCGGGTTCAGCTGAATGGGCACAGGCTTCTTTCTAGGCATTTTAAATAGGAATAATGGAGCTTAAACTTCCGAAAATCCCCTTCCTGCTCCGGCCAGCTCCAGGGGGCTCCCTCCCGCTAGGCAGAGTTTGGGGCTCCTCCGGCAGTTCCCGCTCCTACCAGCCAGCGGGCTCTCCCCAGCTAAGCAGAGTTAAGGGACGCTCCTAGCTGCTCCTGGTCCACCAGCGCCACGGGCCACTCCCCGAGTGAGCAGCGAGGAGTTCCCCGAGCCGCACCGCGGTAGCAACCACTGCCCGCTCTCAAAATGTGTCCCTTTCCGCTACTGCGCATGTGCGAACTCCTCGGGCGCCCCCAGTGCGCAAGCGTGGCGCCGCTGCACATGGGCACGGGGAAGTGAAGCTGAATGGAAGCCCCTGCCCTTACCCTGGCCTTTGCCCTTAGTTCCCCTCCAAGTGCCCGGGGGAAGGGGTGCGAGCCTGGCGCCTGCGTAGCTGTGGAGAGCAAGGCACGCTTTCCTTTGGGAACCGGAAAAATGCTGGCCTGGGGCTCCAGGGCGCCCCTCTGCTCCGGATCGCGGCCGGTACGGCCAGGCCACAGAGCTCAGGGTTTCTCTCCCTTCCTTCTCACTAGTGCATCCAGTGCAGCGCCGCTTCTCACCCGTTTCCCGTGCACTGGACCCTCTCGGACAGAGCCCCTAGTCTGCAGGAACTAAGGGATTGGAGTCACTCAGTTATCTTCACCCACACCCCAGTCTGTTAGCCTCCGGCGCCATTTGCGGAGGGTGGAAGGAGCTACAGCCCCCGCCCCGAGTTTCGTTGGGAGAAGCTGCTTGCTCCTCTGCCTCCTTCCTTCCCCAACCGGGAGTGAGAGCAGCAAGCAACACTCCTGGCGCAGAACAAAAGGCCCAGCCAATGCAAACTCCTGCTTGGCTCCTGGGGCTGTCATGAAATCAGGAGCCAGGTTAGACTCCGACCTCCCGACATACTGGTTCCATCTCTTGATTGGCATGAACTGCAAAAGCAAAACACACAGGCGACGGCAGTCACGTTGCTGGCCTCGCTTACTTCTCGTCCCCCTCCCCACTCCAGCCAGCAGGGGAAGCTTGGCTGAGTGTCCCACCCCACCTCACCCCCAGCCAGAGCCAAGCTGCTTCAAAATCTCTTTCCCCCCCCCCGCCCTTGTCTGGGGTTCTCTGCTCAGTCTCCCCCTCTGGATCCCTAGTTCTTAACATGTGACTTTCACTCCTAACCCTACTATTCATTAGTTGTCCCCCATACTCAGGTCCAGTGCTCCCTCCTGCAAGGCTAGGGGAGGGGCCTTTAGACATGGGCGGGCTTTGTGCCCACCCACCTCCCCTCCCTGGGCTGGCTATTCTTTGCTCAGCCAATAAGAATGCAGAGGTGTATTTGGCAGAGCCAATAGCAGGGCTGGGATCTTCTGTAGCACTTTTTTCAAACTCATTCTTTTCATTGAACAAACATGCTCAGGGAGTGGTCAGGGGAAGGAACCTCTGTGCTTGGTCAGAGGATGCCTGCTGCAAATTTCATCATGATCTGCCTAGACTCAACTGCCCCTTACCTTCACGGGTTGACATGTTACAAAGGCAGGCGCAAGCCCCTTGTGACATCGGTAGACACAAGGCTGCTCAGGCAGGGGAGCTGCTGCCCCACACGCATTCAGGGGATAATGATCCCCACAGCCAGACCAAGTTTCAGGCTGCAAAAGCAATGCTGAAGAATGACCACCTGCGATCTTTCCCTGCTTTCAAGAAACCAACATGAGGTGTCACACCACAAATATTGCTTAAATCACACTTAAAGCTTTCCCTTTTTTTTCCAATTCTGCAATATTTTGGGGAATGGCAATACCCCAGTGTGGCCATTTAGTCCCACTTGTCTGTGGGAGTCTTTCCTTTGCCTACAATAGACTTTGGGTCAGGTTACCAGGTAGGGCTCTTCAGGCTGTTACACACAAATGCTGATTCCTCTGTGAATGCCTTGATCTTACCAAATTTCTTCAGGGTGGCACTTTCCTAGGGCCTTTTTCCCAGAACAGCTTTTGAGGCACTCCTGGTCTTTGTGCAGATACAAGCAACTGCTGCCCTTATGCAGCCATTTTACAGATATATGTCTGCTGTGCTGTATGTCCTTCACATCCAGCTGGTAAGTAAACTTAGCTCCTGTTTACTTATTCTTTACTATTTTCTGAAGGTGGCAGAGTCTCAGAAACTTGAGCACCATCCGTGAATTCAATTACTTTCTCAGATCCTTCCAACTTAATCCTTTGTGTTTATCATAACTATTTGTAACCCTTCAGTGCACATAAACCCAAGCCAATCTGAACAATTTGTAAGATTTGGCTGCCAAAATGTATTACAGATCCATGCTGCTAACATCCATCATTTAATTATATAGTAACTTTTTAAGAGATTTTTTTTTAAAGTTTGATGCCTCATCTACTTTTGAGCCATCATTAATTTCACCCACCCTCCCATCTGTTAATTAATGCACATACTTTCTCTCTAATGCTACTTTCCCCCTTGACAAACTTTAAAATGTTCATCTTAACCTCTGTAATTCAGCTCCTTTATGTTAGTGGTGAAAGACCAAGTTACAACACATAATCTGAACATTTATTTCATGATGAATTAGAAAGATCTCAAAAAATATTATGGCCAAGAATAATCTAGATATCATGCAGACATTGTGCTGTTCCTGTATATGATGGAAACCACTTGAAGCCAGGGGGTGCTGCACCCTCAGTACCCCTAGTTCCAGCATCTATAACTTATTTAAAACAAAAACAAACCTAAGTTATAAAACCATAGACTAAAAAAGGTTCCAAAATCTTTCTAAAAGGCTATATATCTGACTGGAAATAGTTCTTAAACAAAGATTCCTGTGCAGTGTTTGAAACCCAAACATTGGAGCACTAGGACATTGAAAGTGAAATGAATTAAAAGTTGTAGAACTGATTTCCACACATGCACTCCCCATCGCCTGCACTTAGATAAATGCAGAAAGTAAAGCACAACCAGGCTGCAAGAGCAGTGCTGAAGAATAGAAAACTTGTAACCTTTCCCTGCTGTGAAGAAACAAGCATGAGCTGTCACCACCACAAATATTGTTTAAATTACACTTAACACTTTCAATTTTTTCCCCAACTCTCTAATTTTGTAGTGAATGGCAGTACCCCAGTGTGGTCATTTATTCTGCCATTTAGTCCCACTTGTCTGTGGGAGTCTTTTCTTTGCCAACAATGGGCTTTGGGAGCGCTGCTGCGGCAGTGCTTTGAAGTGTGAGTGTAGTCGCAGCGCCAGCGCTGGGAGAGAGCTCTCCCAGTGTTGTACGTACTCCACCTCCTCATAGGGTTTAGCTTGCAACGCTGGGAGCCGCGCTCCCAGCACAGCGGCACTGTTTACACTGGCGCTTTACGACGCTGTATCTTGCAGCACTCAGAGGTGTGGTTTTTTCACACCCCTGAGCGAGAAAGTTGCAGCGCTGTAAAGTGCCAGTGTAGCCATGGCCTAGAAAGATTTCCTCAACATGAATGGGATATGCTTACCATTGATAACCCACTTGACAGAATTCTTTCTAGAATAGAAGTGGATTTATCTGTCACAAGAAATTGATGTAGCCATTTCTCACTGTGGCTGTTAGCTTTTCTTTTGTTATGAAACTTATTTTTTCATATAACCAGAAAACAGCTCTTAGTTTCTAGAAGCGCCTCCATTTCAGGGTGTCTTTTTCTTCTGATAATACATGAGCTATCATTTTATTTTCCAAACCCTTTTTCTTATCCTCCAGAGCTTCTCTCTACAGCACCCATTTATTCCACTTTAAATTTGCTTATGAAAATGTATTGCTTTAACACAGTCTTATTTTGTTTAAATCTTTTACTTAATCTTCATTATGCAATGAATATCAAAAATTATTTGTTCACCAAGCACCAAAAATTACTTTAAAATTAGCCAGATCTTTTTAACTGTGCACATTACATGCGCAATTAACCACTGATGTCCATTATGATAATTTCAGAATACTTAGATATCTAACTTGATTGCATACACAAATACTGCTATTGCACATGCAATTGTAGTGACTGCCTGCCCTAATTATGGTCCCACAAATTTGCCAATGCAATTTTAAAAGTCTGCTGCTTTTTTCTCCACTGGAGTTCTTTTCTGTCTTCTCTAGAATCACCTGGCTTATTAAGGTTATTTAAACAAAATTAATTGTGCAAAGAGGAAATATTTTTTCCTGTCAGGTACAGAATTTCTCCTAGTGTTTGAATTACTTTCTCCCTTCAGTGTTGTTTGTTTTTGTATAACAAAATAATTTATTATATCACTTCTAGCTACCTACCCTTTTTAAACTACAAAAGGTAAAATTATCTTATCATTTTCACAGGTCTGATCATCAAACATATAGCTTCTCCCCAGGCCCAAGTAACTGATAATATCTGAGTAAGAGACAGCTCCCTCCTGTGGTAAAATCTATACTTGTACTGCAAACACAAATCTGAAATATTGTAAAGCAATAGGAAAATGTGTTTTATTAAGCCTATATCTTTTAAGGTCTATAATATGCCACTTTGCATTAAAATGAGAAAATAAATATATTCTGAATTGACTGAATATACAAATAAAATAATTTTATGGCATGTAGATATCAAGTTATTAAAAACAATGGCCCAGATTCTGCAACCTGATCTGCATAGGCTGGCCATTATTTTTTCACAGAGTCTCATTTAAGGCAATAGGACTCTGCATTGATCTGATTACAGGAACAAGACCAATTTATTAACTTTTACTTGTTAATTACATTAAAAAATGCAATAAATGAGGGTCCAGACTTGTAAATCTTCACTCGGATACATAATCCCAAATTTCTAGCATAAAAATGCTCATGGGAGTAAAAGTTTGAAGAATTGTTCTCTAATTTACCAAGATGTCAATAGTCAAGTAATTAGCAAAAATATTTAGCTAAACCAGTCTGTTAGGCCTAATGCTAAAAGTCACTGAAACTTTAAATTCTGTTAGACATACAATAGACTAGATTCCACTCTGAATTACACTAATCTATCTTCAGAAGAGTTGCTCCAGTTTTACAGCAGTGTTGAGAGCAGAATCTGGCACCACAAAGTGACTCTCAGACCAGTTAGACTAAAATTAATCAATTTCCATCAGTGTAACTGAGATCGGAATTGGCCCCAAATCTGCTAACCGTTTCTGAAAAAACTCCAACAGATTTTAAAATGCATTTTTTCTTAAAACATAAACTAAAATTATATAATTTTTTAATGTTTTTCATATATGTGTCTGTTTTTTTAAAAATAAACCTTTAACATGTAGGAAAAATGATTGAGTTTGAAGAAAATGTTTATGATAGAAGTATATGAGAACTCTTAAAAAAGCCAAAGCACAAATGGGCGTGTTTGCCAATATTTAAAAAAATGTATAAATAGGACATGTATAGAAAATGGACATTAATGAAAGTAAGGACTGTGCCTCCAAAATAGAGTGAGCTGGCAGGTGTCCCTGCTACCTGTTTTAATAACCAAGGTAAACAAAGGGCCATATTATGATTTCTGTGGAAAAAGGTTAGTAAGATATTAAAATATGCACCAAGTTGTACCAGACTATGCCATCAAATCTGCTCAGAAACCTGAGGGCGTTTTCCACACTATGTAAAAAGGTAGTTTTTAACCATGTGTAAGCTTAGCTAATGTGGTAACTAATGCTTGGAATAATCCTAGTGTGGAAATGGCAGTTTATAGTTTTACATGCCTGAGCAGGTCTACCAAGGAATCTGGCAGCTGGGCTTGTCTACATCAGAAAGTTGCAGCGCTGGTGAGGGAGTTACAGCGCTGCAACTTAGGAGGTGTACACATCTGCAGGGCACCACCAGCGCTGCAACTCCCTGTTTGCAGCGCTGGCCGTACTCCCGTTTTGTCTCGGGTGTAGAGGATCCAGCGCTGGTAATCAAATATAGACACTTACCAGCGCTTTTCTTGACCTCCGTGGAATAAGCAGGTATCCCAGCATACCTGAGGAAGCCTCTGGTAATCAAGCTGGTCTCCTTCCCCGGTTTGCTCTCGCGTTCCCCGAACCCCGAGCAAGCAGGTCTCCTTCCCTGAGGTTTGCAGGGGGGTTCGGGGAACGCGAGAGCAAACCGCGGCGAAGCTGGTCTCCTTCCCCGGTTTGCTCTCGCGTTCCCCGAACCCCCGAGCAAGCAGGTCTCCTTCCCCGCGGTTTGCTGGGTGGTTCGGGAACGCGAGAGCAAACCGGGAAAGGAGACCAGCTTCGCCGCGGTTTGCTCTCGCGTTCTCCGAACCACCCTGCAAACCGCAGGGAAGAAGACCTGCTTGCTCGGGGGTTCGGGGAACGCGAGAGCAAACCGCGGCGAAGCTGGTCTCCTTTCCCGGTTTGCTCTCGCGTTCCCCGAACCCCGAGCAAGCAGGTCTCCTTCCCCACGGTTTGCTGGGTGGTTCCGGGAACGCGAGAGCAAACCGCGGCGAAGCTGGTCTCCTTTCCCGGTTTGCTCTCGCGTTCCCCGAACCCCGAGCAAGCAGGTCTCCTTCCCTGCGGTTTGCAGGGTGGTTCGGGAACGCGAGAGCAAACCGGGAAAGGAGACCAGCTTCGCCGCGGTTTGCTCTCGCGTTCCCCGAACCACCCTGCAAACCGCAGGGAAGGAGACCTGCTTGCTCGGGGTTCGGGGAACGAGAGAGCAAACCGGGAAAGGAGACCAGCTTCGCCGCGGTTTGTTCTCGCGTTCCCCGAACCTCCCTTGAAGCCGCCCAACAGCGCTGCAGTGTGGCCACATCTAACACCACTTGCAGCGCTGGTTGCTGTAAGTGTGGCCACTCTGCAGCGCTGGCCCTATACAGCTGTACTAATACAGCTGTAACAACCAGCGCTGCAAAATTTTAGATGTAGACATCTACTAGCTAGTATATATGAAAACAACTGCTTTGCCTACATTGGGATTTTACCAAGTTAACTAATGTGGTAAAAAAAATCTTTGTTTTCCTAGTAGAGATAAGACCTGAGTATTTGAAAGCATTGCCAATGGGTATCATCTCTACCCACCCCATGCATGCACAGGGACTTATATAGAACAAAGGCTGAACGCTTTGTGAAATAAACCACTCAACTTCTCAATTGTGCAAAGATGATCAGTAGTCATCAGGACTCTGTTGCTGTTGACCTGTGAGTCTGCAGGACAGTAATGTTTATACTATGCATTGGAGCATCAGATGTGTGTGTTTTGCTAGCACTTTGCAAATTATTTCTTCCTCCCACAACCTTAACTCTTGGTGCATTTGTTATTATACTGTATAATGTATATGTGTTTGCACTTCACTCCTTCTCCTTTGACTATACAATACAACCTCGATTACACAAATATAATGGGGATAGTTAATGGGTTTGGATAATTAAAGATTCAAATAATAAATAATTAAATAGCTCTTCTATAGTGCTTTTCATTTATAGATATCAAAGCACTTTGCAATGGATTTCAGTATCACCCCATTTTATACATGGGGGAAACTGAGGTACACGGAGGGAAGTCTTGCAGTGATCCTTTACAGAACTTTTAAAAATAGGTTACTATAATCTTCACCACACATGCCATCCAGTGTGAGTATATGGCCCTTTTAAGGATATATTTCTCCTCTCCTCCATCAAAGTTCGCAATAGTGGTTTATACACTGTAATTTGAACCACCAAATTAGCTCAATTTCTAAAACTAGATTGCATACATAAAACTGTGAATTTTACTGTTCAGGCACCTGCACAGCTTTATGTAGGACTGACTGGTATATAGTCTATTTAGTGGTGAAAGGATCAATTTCAGAAAAAAAAAAGCATAGACAAAATCAATATTCTTCACCAGGAAAAAAAAAAGAACTTGAAAGTATAATATTTGATGTTGTTAAATTAATTCAGAGTAGAATTTGGAATAACAAACTTGGAAATAATTTAAATGTGAACCTCTTTTTTTACATTTTTATGCCATACATTAAACCTGGCTGTTTTTGTCATGTTTGCTCTGGAGAACAAAACTGGAAAGGAAAATTTCAGAAATAGAAACTACACTGCTAATTTTCTCCACTTTTTCAGACAAAATACTACCGTTCAATATTGAAGGCAGCAAATAGCATCTATAACTCATTTACAGCTAAAAAGCAAAAGACCTTTCAATAATACAGGCAAGTTCTGTTTTTTGTTTTTTGTTTTTTTAACGTATTATTTTTATCATCATGTGGCTAGTTATTAATTTCCCCGGGAAAAACAATCAATGTCACTTGCCATACACTTTCTATAACGTATTTTATTCTTAATATGACAAGTAAATTTACTATGTCAAGATTTATGTCATATTTGTATGGGAATATGAAAGATTGGAAAATGATTTTTTCACTTGCAATTTACATTTCTGAGACCTACTGAAAAGTGACTATATTTGTGATTCTGGCAACATAGGCAGCCTGTGGTAAACTATATGATAAAGTCTCAATCCTGTTTTTTGAAGTGTATCTCAATTATATTTTATTATAGTTGATGCAGTGTTAACTCTCACAGTAACTTATGTATTCCTTAAAGTCCCAAGTCCTGAAAGTCTGTAATTATATGGTAATTTGTTTTTAGGGGTGGGGTGGATACCTAGCCCTCAACTTATGGAAAATGCATGAAACCATGACCTGAGACTGACCAAAAGGCTCCAAACCCAGAAGGAAAATAAAAAGAGCCCACAGTGTATTATGGAACAACGCTAATGATCTTTGGCAGGCTGGACTTTTAATTTTTGAATGCTTGGGTTTGGCAATCCTGTAAAACAGAGCCATACTTAGCTTCTGCTTTATGAGCCTCCCCTTCCTCCCCCCATGTGGCATCAAACATCACAGACGGGTAATTCCATAAGATCATTTGTTTTAGACAGCAGAACTTCAGAGACCTAAGCCCAGCAAGTGAGCCATGCCCCTGGCTGCACTAGGGCAGTGGCTCCTAGTGGAGGCATGCCCTCGACAGGGTCCTGTCAAACATTATGGGGGGAGCCATCTAGGGTGACCAGGTAGCAAATGTGAAAAACTGGGAAAGGGGTGGGGGGTAATAGAAAGCTATATAAGAAAAAGACCCAAAAATCAGGACTGTCCCTATGAAATCAGGACATCTGGTCACCTTAGAGCCATCAAATAATTAATGATTAATGTGCCGGCTCGCAAGCCTACTTCATTTGGTTCCATCAGCCTTAATTACTGAATTAACCAATCAATTAGCAATTAATTAATTACTGACTCGGACTATAAGGGGTCTCCAAGAGCACCACAATACTAAGGTGAAGCGTAATTAAAAAGGCGAATTGTTGCTGGAGGGAGGGAGAGACCGAGCAGAGCTGAGGGAGAAGCCCTGGTGCTTCACCACGCGCCAAGTCCCTCACACCAAGCACACGAAGTCGTTGGGTTGAGATTTTTGGCGCCAACAGAGTACTAAGCACAAAGGGGCCGTGGAGCGCGAGACCGCATCGCGCGCGGTGTTTTTGAACGCTCGCGAGATTTAATCACTGAGGGCGAGAGGCGCGCCAAGCTTTGACGGGAGGTCAGAGGTCGCGAGCAGGACCGTGTTCTCGCGATCTTTCCTCGTTACTCCGCCTACCCTTTCCTCCGGGTGAATGTCCTGTCGGTGTGCGGGAGCGTGCGAGTGGCGGGCGCGCTGGATTTGCCGTCCAGCCGCCGGGACGTGGAGGAGGGGCCCGTGTGAGGCCGGGGCCGGCCCTGAGGTACAGAGCGCCTCTCCCTCCCTCCCCACTGCCTGGCTGGGTCTCCTAGGGGCTGAGTGAAAGAGGGGCTGACTCGGGGGCGGGGGGGGGTCTGTCAGGCGAAGGGCCTCTCAGACCCCGCTCTTCCTCAGCGGGTGGGGCAAGCACCACTCCCCCCATCCCACTGGGAAGCGAGGGGCTGGCTGCTGCGGCTCCCTCTGTGAGAGGCCTGACCGGTCTGGGAGCCGGCCGGTTCGTTAATACTTTATACCCAGGCGAGCTCAGGGCCGGGCGGCAGGGCCGCTGCCTTGTTTGGGGGGAGAGGGGAGTGGGATCTCCTGGGCATCTCGACTGAGGAGGGACGGGGCTGAACGTGTTGACCACCCGCCTCACGCAGCGGGCTGGGCTGTAGCCTGGCGATCCCCGGTAGAGAATCATAGAATCTCAGGGTTGGCAGGGACCTCAGGAGGTATCTAGTCCAGCTCCCTGCTCAAAGCAGGACCAGTCCCCAGGCAGATTTTTTGCCCCAGATCCTAAATGGCCCCCTCAGGAACTGAACTCACAACCATGGGTTTAGTAGCTAATGTTCAAACCAGTGAGCTATCCATGTTAAAGGGACATGGGCAGTCTTAGCAGCCGCCTATGCCTGGAGATGGCTCTGGCACCTGCTGCTGCTGTGGTTACTGATACAGATGCCTGTAACTGAAGGAGATCGGAGGCCAACTATTTCTCTCTCTAGTTTTGGGGACATTAGCAACTGCCAGAGTGGGTCAAGCTGACGGCCTGTCCAGCCTGTCTCTAGCAGTGGACTGGCTGCTTCAGAAGAAAGCACTAAAATCATAATGCAGCGATGAGGATCCTTTTTTCTATCGGGCCCCTAATCCACAGAAAAAATCAGTAGCAAACCACACAGAGCCAGGGGGTGGTGCAGAGACTGGGGATTTCCTCTAAACTCTGGGGTAGGGCCAGAAATGGGTTCAGGGTGTGGGAGGGGGCTCCTGGCTGGGGCAGGGCATTGGAGTCCAGGCTCTGGGGTGGGGCTAAGGTGACCAGATGTCCTGATTTTATAAGGACAGTCCCGATTTTGGAGTCTTTTTCTTATATAGGCTCCTATTAACCCTACCCTCTGTCCCGATTTTTCAAACTTGCTGTCTGGTCAGTCTTGGTGGGGCTTGTGCCGAGGGGTTTGGGTTGCAGGAGGGGGCTCTGGGCTGGAGCCAAGGTTTAGACTGCAGGAGCAGGCTCACATCTGGGGCAGGGGATTGGGGTGAGGGAGGAGACTTGGGGTGTGCGCTCTGGGAGGGAGTTAGGGTATGGGAGGGGGTTCTGACCTGGGGGTGGGGGTTCAGGGTGTGAACTCCAGCTGGGAGGCGCTTACCTCAGTTGGTTCCTGGTCGGCAGCAGGACTGAGGCAGGCTCCCTGCTTGCTGGAGCTCCTCACTGCTCCCAGAAGCGGCCGCCATGTCCAGGCCCTAGGCGGAGGCGCCGCCAGGAGGTCCTGCATGGTGCTCCCCAGAGCTGCGGAGCTGGTGCTGGGGGCAGTATGCAGAGTTTCCCTGATCGCTCCTGCTCCTAGGGTCTGCAGGCACATGCCGTCTGCTTCCGGGGGCTGTACGGAGCCAACTGGACTTCTAACAGCCTGGCAACCCCAGCTTCCCCCGCAGTGGGGTGAGCCGGTGCTTACGGCTCCAGCTGTGCAGAGGGGCGCCAAGGCTTAGGGCTTCTGGCCCTTGGGCTGTAGGTTCCCCACCCCTCTCAGCTTAGTGACTGGGGAAGGTTTTATTTCTAGCCCTGTTAATTTGTGGTTAAGCTATGCTTTGAAGCACAAAGATTTATATTAGAGCTGGTTGGGTTGTTTTTTTTCTTCCAGGAAATGTTGATTTCTCCCCCCCCCCCATCAAAAATACCCCACAGTGTTTTCATTTTTTGACAAAGTCAGTGATTTCCATGGAAAGCGGACACGTGTCATGAAATAGTTTAGTTAACAACCCAATATTTTTGTCAAACTGTTTTGATGAACAATTTTTGACCAGTCCTCCTGTCTATGTCCCATAAATTGACTAGACAGTTTCATCATCTTTGTAAGTATCTCATCCTTTCAGTCTCCTGGACTAATTAATATTTTGTATCCCACATGTTAACTGGCAAATGTATTTTCCATAAAATGCAGGTATCTTCAGACAAAATATGTGCATCTTTTTAATATCCTCTTCTATAGGGGAAAAAGCTTAACTGTGAAGATGATAGATCCACTAGCAAACAACTTGTTTGATCTTCCTGAGTATGATGCTACAGAAGATGAAATATTTCCACCTCTTCCACCTCCTTCCTCCCCAGGGAGAGATGATGTTGAAGGAGCCCTCATCAATGAAGGTGAATATCTTCTAGAAAGAAAGAATCTGTATTACAGCATAGATACATGAAATTGCAAGACCATTAGCAAGAATTTTTAATGAATCAGTAAACTCAGGGGTTGTACCGTGTGAGAATTGCTAACATAATTCTTCTTTTTAAGAAAGGGGAAAAAAGGTGATCCGAGTAGCTGTAGGCCTGTTAGTTTGACATCTGTAGTACGTAAGGTCTTGGAAAAAATTTTGAAGGAGAAAGTAGTTAAGGACATTGAGGTCAATGGTAACTGGGACAAAATACAACATGGTTTTACAAAAGGTAGATCGTGCCAAACCAGCCTGATCTCCTTTTTTGAGAAGGTAACAGATTTTTTAGACAAAGGAAATGCAATGGGTCTAATTTACCTCGATTTCAGTAAGGCATTTGACATGGTTCCACATGGGGAATTATTAGTTAAATTGGAAAAGATGGGGATCGATATGAAAGTTGAAAGGTGGATAAGGAACTGGGTAAAGGGAAAACTACAACAAGTCATACCTGGAAGGTGAATTGTCAGGTTGGAAGGAGGTTACTAGTGGCGTTCCTCAGGGATCAGTTTTGGGACCAATCTTACTTAACCTTTTTATTACTGACCTTGGCACAAAAAGCGGGAATGTGCTAATAAAGTTTGCTGATGACACAAAGTTGGGAGGTATTGCTAACCCAGGGAAGGACCGGGATATCATGCAGAAAGATCTGGATGACCTTGTAAACTGGAGTAATAGTAATAGGATGAAATTTAATAGTGAAAAGTGCAAGGTCATGCATTTAGGGATTAATAACAAGAATTTTAGTTATAAATTGGGGACACATCAGTTGGAAGTAACAGAGGAGGAGAAGGACCTCAGAGTATTAGTTGATTGCAGGATGACTATGAGGCGCCAATGTGATAGAGCCGTTAAAAAAGCTAATTCAGTTTTAGGATGCATCAGGCAAGGTATTTCCAGCAAAGATAAGGAGGTGTTAGTACCGTTATACAAGGCACTGGTGAGACCTCATCTGGAATACTATGTGCAGTTCTGGTCTCCCATGTTTAAAAAGGATGAATTCAAATTGGAGCAGGTTCAGAGACGGGCTACTAGGATGATCCGAGGAATGGAAAACCTGTCTTACGAAAGGAGACTCCAAGAGCTTGGCTTGTTTAGCCTAACCAAAAGAAATTTGAGGGGGGGATATGATTGCTCTTTATGAATATATCAGAGGGATTAATATTAGAGAGGGAGAGGAATTATTTAAGCTTAGTACCAATGTGGACACAAGAACAAATGGATATAAGGTGGACATTAGGAAGTTTAGGCTTGAAATTAGACGGCAGTTTCTAACCATTAGAGGAGTGAAGTTCTGGAACAGCCTTCCAAGGGGAGTAGTGGGGGCAAAAGACATATCTGGCTTTAAGACTAAGCTTGATAAGTTTATGGAGGGGATGGTATGATGGGATAACCTAATTTTGGCAATTAATTTGGCAATTGATCTTTGATTATCAGCAGGTAAGTATGCCCAGTGGTCTGTGATGGGATGGGATCCGAGTTACTACAGATAATTCTTTCCTGGATGCTGGCTGGTGAGTCTTGCCCCACATGCTCAGGGTTTAACTGATTGCCGTATTTGGGGTCCGGAAGGAATTTTCCTCCAGGGCAGATTGGCAGAGGCCCTGGAGGTTTTTTGCCTTCCTCTGCAGCGTGGGGCACGAGTCACTTGCTGGAGGATTCTCTGCAGCGTGAGGTCTTCAAACCACAATTAGAGGACTTCAGTAACTCAGACATAGGTTAGGGGTTTGTTACAGGAGTGGGTGGGTGAGATTCTGTCGCCTGCATTGTGCAGGAGGTCAGACTAGATGATCATAATGGTCCCTTCTGACCTTAAAGTCTATGAGTCTATACTGATATACTATTAAACTGACTTATGTTAGTTTCGTACTCTGTTAACTAGAATTTTATAAATCAATTTATCTAAAATTGATTGGAAATTTTTATTCTTCTGCTTCTATAAATTAAAATTGGACCTGATTGTGCATTATAAACCTTGCTGGGGAAGGAAACATTTTCTGTATTGTACACTCCCCATCAAAATATCTATAAAACAAAATAGGTCTTTCAATATACTTTTTTTTATTCTGAAAAATATATCTTCTTGTAATATCAATGAAAAGGAATGAATACTACAGCACTGAAACAAAATAGTCAGTGAACGCCGCTTGCTTCACCTTGCAGTGTGTGAAAGTATTTTATTACTGGTAAAGTGTGACTTGTTTTGAATGGAACGGGAGTTGTAACATTTGGCTGAATAAAGATGCTGAGCATAACAGGTTGTAGTAATAATAGGATTTTTTTAATCCATATCCAGTGTTTCAGGATATATTTTAATTTTAAGGGGGTGAACAGGGAGGTGGCAAAGCTTGCAGATGATAAAAAATGAATCAGGATAGTTAAGTCCAAAGCAGAGTGCGAGGCATTACAAGGGGAATCTCACAAAACTAGGTGACAACAAACAAAATGGCAAATACAATTCTATGTTGATAAGTGCAAAGTAAAGCACATTTGAAAAAATAATCCCAACTGTACATATATAATGGTGGATTCTAAATTAGCTGTTAGCACCAAAAAAAGAGATCTTGGAGTCACCATGGATATTTCTCTGAAAACTTGTGCCCCGTACCTAGCAATGATCAAAAAGGCTAACAGTATGTTAGAAACTATTAGGAAACAGAAAATAAAACAATATCATAATGCTACTATATAAATCTGTGGTGTACCCACATCTTGAATATCATCCAATTCTAGTTGCCCCATCTCAAAAAGGATACAGTGAAACTAGAAAAGGTCAGAGAAGGGCAACAAAGATGATTGTGGGCTGTTCAGATTAATAAAGAGGTGACTAAGGATGGGGATATGTTAGAGGCTTATCACTCCATTCATGATTTTGAAAAAGTGAATAGAGAAGTTTTGTTTACCTTTTAAGAAATTGTATTAAACCTGCTGCCTATTAAACAAGAGGAAGTACTTTTTCACACAAATAATCTTTGGGACTCGTTGCTGTGGCCAAAAGTATAATTGAGTTTAAAAAAAGAGAACTGTGTAAGTTAATCAGGAATAGATCCATCAATGGCTATTAGTCCCGGGGGTCAGGGATGCAACCCCATTTTTGGGACAACCCTAAACCTCTGACCACGAGAAGCCAAGAGCAGAAGCTCAGTGGATCGCTCCATAATTGCCCCCTGAGGCCCTGGTATGGGCCACTGTCAGAGACAGGGTACTGGGCAAGATGGACCATGATCTGACTCACTATGGTAGCTTGTTTATTCTTATTTTAAAAAATTGAAAGACTTGACTATCTGATGGTATACTTTGAGTATGAATAATGTTAAACTTCAGTTTCTCAAATATTAGATTTTACGTATGCATTCCTTGATTCTTGGTTTACATGTTTAGTATAAAAGTAGAACACTTATTGATCAGGAATAGATTGGTTTGGATAAGCACACTAATGTTGATATGTAAAAATGAGTTTCCTAACTCTTGAATTTTCAGAACTTCAGAGAATAAAGCATGTAGTATAAGAATTTGTATACAGATTGTACAGTGCTTACAATAATGGGGCATTGTTCTTGGTTGGCCCTTAGGTATTACTGTAATAAATCTGATTAACATTGACCCTAGTCTTGTGATGAGAACTGTAAGGATAGATCCTGGGACCACAAAGAGTCCTGTTTAAATCAGTGGGTTTTTGTTCATGGATCTGCCTTTTTGGATCTCATTAAGCAATCAGGGTCTTAGTCATATCCTACAGGGTTATCCCAGTAATATTATTTCCATATTTCACAGGGTTCTGCTGTTTTATTTTTGATTCCCATAAATCTGTCTTTCATAACTGGCAGTGGCTATCAAGTCTGTAGTTATATCAGGACTGTCAAAGAGAGACTTATCTTTACAATGTCTCTGTGTTCTTTTCTTCTCTTCTGTCTAGCTAATGCAATACACCCATTTAGCAAACTCCTAAGGATTTTTAAAAATCCGCTGATATAGTATCTCCCAGTTTATTTTTCACCTGAGGTGATTAGTTATGCGTGAGCCTTTTTTTCTTTTTGTATACTTTTAAAAAAGAAAAAAGTGTGTGGGAGTGACAATTATCAATAAATTAATTTGCCTGGTTTTTGTAATCATCTGAGAAGTCTCCTGTTGACTCCAAAACAAGAATACTGTTAAAGTATTGCTTTGTTGGTTATTCTACTATAACTCTAAAATTTAAATGGCACGGCCATTTGTAATTTGTTACAGGTCCGTAAATGAAAAAAGTTTGAATACCATTGGCTTAGGACACTTGAGAAAGTTTTGCCTTCCTAACTAGATACCAGCTTCACATGGCTTTATCCTTAGAGCATTTATGCATTGTGTAAAGTTAAGCACGTATGTGCCTTAGTCAGGTTACCCTTATTTTGTTGTTGGAGCGAACTCCTCCTCTCTTCCCCTTCTCCGTCCCCCTCCCCCCCCAAAAAAAATCCTGAAGGACTCCTGACACCATAGTTATAATTTATAGCCTTGATTTTTGCTGTTAAAGCATACACAATGTATTGTCGGTTACACTAATTAACAAACTAAGGTACAAATTTTAAAAGAGCTTTTCATTAAGATGGGAAATAGTTTTATTATTTGCCAGAAAAAATCACTCTTTTAAGATATCAAGAATATTACTTTTTCTTTTTAAACGCTGTTTTATAAAGTGCACCGGGGGGAAGGGAAGGAGAGAACATGTACAGAATGTACATTGTAAACATTCAGAAATAAACTGGCAACTGGTAGAGCCAGTGAGGTATACTTCTACCCTTATATTATGTTATATCTGAATTTGTGTTACTGCAAGTGGTTCCTGTGTGCCCGCCCGTTACTTGTTGCAGCCCTCCCTGGGGCCCCCTTGCCCCAGCTCACCTCCACTCCGCCTCCCACGAGCATGCCGGAGCTCCACTTCTTCCTCTCAGGCTTGCCCCGCCAATCAGCTAAGAAGCGGAGCTGCGGTGTGCTTGTGAGAGGAGGCGGAACAGAGATGAGCTGGGGCGGGGAGGGCCCCGAGAAGGGCCGTAGCAACCAGGGGCACAGAAGAACCACTCCAGCTCATCTCCACCTCCTCCCCGGAGCGTGCCGCCAGTCCGTTTCCACCCCCCACGGCTTGCCGGGCCAAAGAGCTGACGTGCCCAGGGAGGAAGCAGAGGTGAGCCAAGGTGGGGAGTGGTTCCTCTCCCTGCCCCGATATAACATGGCCTCACCTATAACGCAGTGAGATTTTTTGGCTCCCGAGGACTGCCTTATATCAGGGTAGAGGTGTATAAGTAGAACATAAAGATGTAAAACATTAATTTGAGTAATGATAGTTGATATCGCTTGCATTATAGATTTATAGTATGTTGTGTTCTATTTGTCAGAGCAAGATGGAAATAAACTATCCCAAACGAAGGATTCTACTGTGTCTACACAGAAAGCAGTTAAAAGGCCGCTACCTAAATTAGATGCTCAAAGGTATTTGTTGCACAATGTTCCTATGTACTGGTGATGATTTCAGTGTTTAAAAAACAATAATCTGTGTGTGGCTGCCTGGTAGAAATTGATTTAGGGTGTTAATCTGTTTCCACATTACCCACTTGGTCGTTACCAAGTTTTAGGTTGTGGATGTTAGAGATGAATATATTGAGCTTATTGCTGCCAAATGTACCTGATCCTTTTGTTCTTCACTTACCTTTTATAGTGCTGTTATCCTAAGTCATACTTCTATTGTAAGCGCTTTGGGACATGAAAACTATTTTATGGGTAAAGGGCCGTATATGACCGTGCATTTTCTTCTGTATAATATCTTTTATTTGTCCTTCAGATTACTTCAGATTTCAGCTTGCCTCAGGAACATTTCTTCTGACTTTTTTTTTTTTTTTTTTTTTTTTTTTAAATTGGGAAATCCTTCAAAATGAGACTTCAGACTGTTGACCTTTTCTGGGTGTTATCCACAGTCTTGTGAAGTGCAGTAAAATCTGATTTTTATAGATATATGAACTCTTGCTCTTGAGATTATATTTGTAGGCATCAGGCAGCATTGTTAAGGAGTAGAAAATTACTTCCTTCTGCATGCAAAACTCTGATTTTTAAAGGGAAAAGTAAACAGGGCTGAATCCCAATATTGTGAAGATGTGTCTTTTAAGTATACTAAAAGTTATTCTAGGATATCATACTTTGGTGTTTTGGAAGCATTCAATATTAACCTTTTGATTATCTGTATCCTAGCACTGGCAGTCCTCTCTCTTCCACATAGACTGTAAATTGTTAGGGCTGGGACTGTTTCTTATTTCGTGCTTGTATTAGGCACTGTACAATTTGGCCCTGATCCTGATTGAGGCATGTGAATGTTTAGCATATCTCATGTCAATACCTTGCAATGCCGGCTACAAAAGTGCCATGCGAATGTCTGTTCTCACTTGCAGGTGACATTGTAAATAAGAAGCGGGCAGCATTATCTCCCATAAATGTAAACAAACTTGTTTCTCTTAGTGATTGGCTGAACAAGAAGTAGGACTGAGTGGACTTGTAGGCTCTAAAGTTTTACATTTTCTTTTTGAGTGCAGTTATGTAACAAACAAAAAAATCTATATTTGTAAGTTGCGCTTTCACGATAAAGAGATTGCACTACAGTACTTGTATGAAGTGAATTGAAATATACTTTCTTTTGTTTATCATTTTTACAGTGCAAATATTTGTAATAAAAATAATATGAAGTGAGTACAGTACACTTTATATTGTGTGTTGAAATCAATATATTTGAAAATGTAGAAAAACATCCACCAATATTTAATAAATTTCAATTGGTATTCTGTTGTTTAACAGGGCGATTAATCTCACTGTTAAGCAATAGAATACCATTGAAATTTTTTCACAACGCGATTAAAACTGATTAATTGCGATTAATATTTTTAGTTAATCACATGAGTTAACTGTAATTAATCGACAGCCCTAATAAAAATATCACAAATAGTAAGCTTTAGAATTTCTAGTTGAATAACAGTTAAAAACAAACAAAAAAAAACATATTTGAAAACCATATTAACTCGACATTTTTCATATTCACAGGTTAATTTCAGAGAGAGGACTTCCAGCCTTGCGACATTTATTAGATAATGCAAAATTTAAGGGTAAAGGACATGAGGTAACAAATATTGAACAATTCTTATCCTATTTCTTAGGAATATAGTTTGAATGAAAGGTTAACTTTTGGGGGTGGGGGGGCGGTAATTAGGAGGAGCGAAGTATAACTCTAGAACAAAATCAAACATTACCTTCTAAAAATGAATAAAGACTTCACCCTAGACTAAAATAGGACCAGCTAACAGTATTTCAAATGCATCTTGATGGGGCTTTTTCAGTCATATTAAGCTACATCAATTGAAAAAATATGATCGGAAAAATGCATCCTGACCTTAAACCTTTTCTAGTTAACTTTCCAAACTAGAACCATTCTGCTGGAACTTTTAATGTGTGATTTTTCTTTTTAATGTGCCCACAGAATGATTGTTCTTAAACTTTGGGAGGGTAATAAGACTGCTTATTCTGTTCTCAACAAATATTGTTAGTGTTTTTGAATAGTTTGATGACTTACCTTAATAACATTGTGGTTTGTTTTACACATACAAAACTTAGGAAAGTATCAGGAAATTCAGTTATCGTTCCCACAACAGCTGTAATTTAATTTTAACCTTAAAAAATAAATTAACGTGATTAAAATGGAACATACTATGTATGTGGGCTGCTATGATTGCAATGGGAACCACCAAATATTTGACTTTGTAAAATCTCAGCTACAACATTGCATGTACTTAGCTTTTTTGAGAGCCGTTCTAAATGACACTGAGTTGGAATGTTCCATTGTAGAAGATTAGCTAAAGTGCTGTGTGCTATGGTCTCCCCTTGCACATGATCCTCTACTTGAAGTGGTGGGAAAAGCATTTGGGGTAAAGCTATCTGAGGTCATTTTAAATTCCCTTTGTATCACAGCAGCAGTAGCGTGAAAAGGAGTTGGGGGAAAAATAATTAGCTGATGTGAAACGTTTGCAAGAATGGGATGATTTAAATAATATAAATATATTTAACTCTTGTACTTATTTCACTGATAATGTTACACTATTTTTGTGATGTTTTAGGGATTACCCACTAGTTAGGGGTTCTGTTATCACCTGCCCTATAACCTTGGGGTCCCTTGATGCTGTGCTACTATGGCTCAGATCCCTGACACAAGCCACCTGCTCACAAGCACAAAGTCTCACCCTGGCTTCTACCAGCCTAGTTACTTCTTGCAGGATGACGCTAACAGCCCTTCTGTTCCCAAGTCTCCCCAAATCCATCCTCCCTGAGTTCTTAACTACCAAACCTCTGATTGTTCCCCTCTGGTTCATCACCCCTGAAGGCATGAATCTATCCCCTCAGTTATCCGTTGACTTTGGGGGAAACAGTTTCATTGGAGTAAAATAAACTAAAAGTTTATTTAATAGAAAAGCCCAGATTCAAAGATGAAATAGGAAGAGAGAGTAAACATTACTGTGTAACTTATATAATAAAAAAGATGCAGCCTTAGGCTTTACACTTTTCTAATACAAGTTACCAATTTCTTTTGAAGAGTTTCCCAGTGTAGCCCTAGCCATAGGGAGAATCCAGCATTTCATTGACATCACTGGCCAAATGACTGTCTCTCAGTTTCTGGAAGAAAATCTCAATCACAAGCCTGTTTTTAAAATACTTTTCCATCAGTCTGTGGTGATATATATTTATTTAGAATGTGGAAAAAATCCTCTCTTATCTTGAGACCCAGGATGTCTCTATCTTTCCATTAGCCCCAGTAGTCTACCATTGCCTCTTCTTGGCTGGACAATGGGTCATTACTTGAAGCCCGTTTTGTGTAAATACTAGGTTACCAGCCTTGGGAAGTGCCCCTTCCTACTGTGAGGTGCTGGTGATATATAATACTTCACATTTAGGGGTGTGTGTGTGTATATTTCATAACCAGAATCTACATACCTCATGATCATCAAGTTCAGAACATTGCGAGTCCTCCTAGGACTTTACTCAATTCACTTGCATAGTACAATAATATAGTATGCAGTCAGTTGCTTCATTCGCTCTTGTTGGGGTTTTTAAACCTTCTGTTCTCTGCTTGGTGTGTCTGGACTCTGTCACAATTGTGACAATGAATTTTTCACCACTTGTTTGTTTTTCTGTTCTGTTTAAGAGCTTTTGTTTACAAAAATACTTAATTTTCAGTTTATAGGTTTCTGAAAAGCTGTTTTTAAAGTCTGTGCTGGTGTGTATCTGAATGCCGATCACCATTCTTATTATAGATTGGCTACGCTTTTTTGTAATAGCCCATAATAGCGATCATGAACTTATCTAGCACAGTGTAAGATCACCTGATACACTTACCTGTTCAGTTTCCAGGAGACTTTCAGCCTTGCAAAAACCGAATGCTACCAGTGTCTTTGACAGTGTTTCTCACTCTAAAATCTGCAGATCTATCCAGCTGTTGGAATTGCATGTCTTTTATTTATGTTCCAGACAGAGGACTTGAAGACACTTTTAAGACACATGGAACACTGGGCTCATAGACTGTTTCCGAAACTGCAGTTTGATGATTTCATTGAGAGAGTAGAGTATTTGGGAAATAAAAAGGAAGTTCAAGTGAGTGCTGGTCATGTCCTTTTCTGTTTTGTTACAAATACCATATTGTACAAAAGGCAGAGTTTGGGAGGATAATACTGTGCAAAAAGGAAGACAAGTTATAATGCTTTCTTAAATAATTCATTAAATTAAATGCATATGTTCGTTTAATTGAAGTAACAGTCTCAATCAGTGTTGAATAAATTATTTAGGAGTGCATTATAAATTACCTTTCATTCGAAACACAGTATTTCAAAGAACGTGCTGTAACTTGTAGGTACATCCTTTATTACCAAAGTAAGTTATTTTGGAATACTGGAATTTATTTTTACATTTACATCTCCAGCAGATTGTTTAGTAGATGTGCTGTTTCCTGCACTACTTAAGGGAAGATGGGGAATCCAGAAAAAAAAAACTTCTAACAGCACAAAGTTTCAGCCCAAATAGAGAAGAGGAATTGTAAGGAACTGTGAAGAAAGGCACCAATCTTCCTGGGAGGGGCAAAAAGGGTGAAACCGGGTTAGCAGCAAGTTTAAACACTTAACCATCACCCAGAAAGAGATGATACCTTACAGGCGGAAACAGCATCATCATACTATGACCAGATCAGGAGACAACTGTGAGTGGAGGCCTGAGTAGGAAAACTTTTACTCACCAAAAGCTTAACAAAAGAGGCGAGAGTGAACAATCTGTCTACTTTCCTCTGCTATTGGCTAATAGTAAAATGTGCTCCAATTCCTCTCTTAGCCTGGCTGTTGGAGACAGTCAGGTAATATTGCTAAAGCTGACTCATTTTATCAAATCAATGTTAAATTTTATTTGACCTGGTCTAATGCATACAAAGGCTCTTAACCTTCTCTTCTACCACAAGAGTATATGGAGGGGAACAAAATAATTCAAAATCTCTCAAGTTTTGACAAGGGTGTAGCATAGTGGAATTGGTTAAGAGTGAGCCAAAAAAAGAAGTGGAAGCCAGAGGCTCCACAGTACAATGCTTCAAGCTGCATCAGTATGGCAAGACCAGTAATTATGCTATTTACTGCCAGTCCATTGTTGCACTCTGGAGCATCTTGGGTTTGGGGAAAGGCAGGGGAAGATCAAGTGCTGTAGGAATTAATATGGTATTAACCTCCATGTTATACTAACATTTTTTGGTGGGAGAGGGAGGCATACTGCCAAGTTCAGCTTCTCTTCTATTCTGATGTAGGTGTGAGAAAGGTGAGTAAATGGAAGGAAGCATGCCATATAGCTGATTTTTTTTTCTGTAGCGCCCCAATGTGGTTTTTTTCCTTCTGGACTATGCAGGACATGAGTGAATGAAATATTAGTAAAGGTGTGCATGCCTGGTGTGGTGGCAGGAAGCCCTGTGATTACATCCTGTATTCTCAGTTGTATATAAGTTTACCAGTGAAGTTTCAGGTTTTACTTTAAGCTTTATGTAACTATTATTTTATTGTGAAATAGTGCAAAGATGTTTTGGTGAAAACATTAATTTGTAATAAATAGCATCTCTTCTCATTTCAGACCTGCTTAAAGCGAATTAGACTTGATCTTCCAATTTTACATGAAGATTTTACAAGTAATGAAGGCATGTATGCTTTTCTGCAGCCCGTTCCAGTAGTTTATTTAAACATTAACTTGTTCTCAACTTTCACAGTCAATGAAAAAATATGGAAGGTACAATGGAAAAATAACACATCTGCATCCTTGTATGGGGGGAAAAACCTCCTAGAATTATCTGGTCCTCTCTTTTAATAACATGCCTCTGTAGAAGACTTATGCAAAATTTTCTTTGATCAAATTTAAGTCTATCCTCTACATCCTGATCAGGCTACATATATCTCTAGAGATGAGTAGCTTTCAGTAAAGAAGTTTCTCAACATCTTATTCTCCATTCTCAGCTGGAAAATAGGTAGTGGATAATAATAAGTTAACCCAAAAGTAGGACATCAACTATGTTTGAATTGTTAGAGCCTTCAAGAAACTTTCTATTTTCACATAAAATTAACATTAGGGTTCCACTTCGCCTGTAGAGGTGCAGAATTGAAGTACTCTTGCAGTTTACTAGTCTGTGATTGATAGGAAATAGAAGGTTCATTAAGTACATCAAGTGACTAATGTCTGTATAAGTTCCCCATTTTAACAGAGCAGTCAGTCTATATGATGATTATTTTCTTGTTAAAAATACTTATTGGTGTCTGCTGCCACTACTGTATTTAGTTGTCTGCATACTTACTACTCCTTTTAACTCTTTCCACTATCTCAAGATCATACTTTTTTTTTTAATGCAATAGTGAATTTTGAAGTGGCTAATGCAGCAGTTCTTTGTATAATCAGATAGTGCTTCAGATGAACCAGAAAGCAGTTTTATTACTAGTCTGTGGAAGAATGTTTCCCTTGCATGAAAAATGAGTTGGATTCAGTTAGTGTTATGAAAGAAATTGTAACACTAGAGAGAAGTAACAGACCACAGTTCTCCCTTGGGTCCTCATTGCTTATGGTGAGCAAGCAGTAAGAAATCTTTCCCTTTTTTTCTCTATGATCATTCTGGGGCAGAACTAGTGAAATGTATTACCACCTTTCCTGTCTGCTTGTTTCATTGTGGATAAAATCTGTTTAGGTTGTGTTGTGAACTTTCTTCAGCAGCTCTAAATTACATAGACCAGGTGTTAGTTACCATGGAGACCTGACTGGATTAGTGATTAGGTACTGTTGCCTCTATACCAGTGACTATAATCTGGGCAAATCTCCAGTCTTGATGCTGTCTTGGAGCTACACAATAAATAAATCACCGTGTCCATAGAAGGTTGCAGTCCTCTTTCTCCTCTTGTTCCTTTTGATGTTAGGTGTTTTTTTGTCTTCTGGCCTCCTTATTGTCCCACAGTGAGTCAGCCTGAAGAGGGAGATATTGTTACTGGGGCAAATCCTTATCATAGCTCAGTTTAGCTACTTCATTTTGGGAAGGATATATTAATATTGTGTAACTTCTCCTCTGTGTGACAATGGAACAACGTTGGCATATAAAGCCAAGAAATACAAACGATAAGCACAAGAGTTAATATTAGAAAAAATAGTGAGGCTTATTTTATCAATTTTAATTGACCTTGTGCAAATATGAGGTACACCTCTACCTCGATATAACACTGTCTTTGGGAGCCAAAAAATCTTACTGTGTTGTAGGTGAAACTGTGTTATATTGAACTTGCTTTGATCCACCGAAGTGCGCAGCCGTGCCACCCCAGAGCACTGCTTTACCATGTTATATCGGGTGGCTTTATATCGAGGTAGCAGTGTATCTTACTGAATAGCATAGACACAAAAAACATGTCCATAGACCATTTTGTCATTAAATGCAGAAAAGTTTTAGAGAACGCACATGTTTATGTACAGACAGTGTTTTGTAACACTCACGCTTTCATTGCAGTGTTTCTGAAAAAAAGATCATAGGACAATGTGTGAATGACAGTGTTCATACTTTCAGGTGGCTCAGTGCCATGAAAAATAATGCTGAGAAAAAGCTAACTATCTTTGTGAGCAAATATTTTGTGAGACATGCAGGAGACATGAGTTCAAACCCTGTGTCAGACATTAGTGCAACTACATAAATGTGGCTGTATTTGCTGTTGATTGTATTTGTTAGTAATACAATGTAACCCTAAGCAGCCACATACATTAAAACATATGGTTCCTGCCGACAGAGTCTGTCAAGTTATCAGTCTTTCTGTGCGATGGCTCCATACACTAGTTTTTAAAATCATGTTATAGTAGAACACCAATTTTAGAAACTGAGTGAATAAAATTGAACAACTCAAAATTACAGTAGGTATGCTGCACTGCATCATTTTCTTGTCTTTCAAACCAATGCCAAGCAGTTCTCAGTGCGCTAAAGGTGTCAGAATGTGCAGGGATGTTGACTTGTTTCACAAGAACACATTTATGTGACTTATTTCCCCTCTACTCTCCGAATCCGGGAAAAATAGTTATTACTGGATGTTCGTAACTTTGGCATTCATAAAATCAAGATTCTACTGTCTTTTTTTTTTTTTTTTTTTGAGAGAGAGAGAGAAAGAAAGAGATTAAGACTAATGGCACTAGCAGTTATACCTCTGTGATAGATGCCTCAGGGCACAGCTGCGCTACTACCTATACCAACAGGAGGGGATCTCCCAACAGCATTGGTAATCCACTTCCCTGAGCAGTGGTAGCTAGATCAACTAGAGAATTCTCTTGTCGACCTATCGCTCTCTACGTTGGGTATGAAGACAATTTAACTGCATTACTCAGGTATCTGGATTTTTCACACCCCTGAGTGACGTAAATATACTGACCTAATTTCCTAGTAAAAAGAACAGGAGTACTTGTGGCACCTCATAGACTAACAAATGTATTTGAGCATAAGCTTTCGTGGGCTACCCCCCACTTCATCGGATGCATAGACTGGAACATACAGCATCAAGATATTTATACACACAGAGAACACGAAAAGGTGGAAGTAGCCATACCAACTGTAAAAGACCAGTCAATTGAGATGAGCTATCATCAGCAGGAGGAAAAAAAACTTTTAAAGTGTTAATGGAGATGACCCATAGAAGGTGTGAGGATACGTAACATGGGGAAACAGATTCAGTTAATGTAATGGCCTAACCATTCCCAGTCTCTGTTCAAACCTAAGTTAATTGTATCTAATTTGCATATTAAATCAAGTTCAGCAGTCTCTCTTTGGAGTCTGTTTTTGAAGTTTTTTTGCTGTAAAAATTGTCACCTTCAAGTCTGTCACTGAGTGGTTAGAGAGGTTGAAGTGTTCTCCCACTGGTTTTTGAATGTTATGATTCCTGATATCAGATTTGTGTTCATTTATTCTTTTGCGTAGAGACTGTCCGGGTTGGCCAATGGATATGGCAGAGGGGCATTGCTGGCACATGATGGCATATATCACGTTGGTAGATGTGCAGGTGAATGAGCCCCTGATGGCATGGCTGATGTGATTAGGTCCTATGATGGTGTCACTTGAATAGATATGTGGACAGAGTTGGCATCGGGCTTTGTTGCAAGGATAGGTTCCTGGATTAGTGTTTATGTTGTATGGTGTGTGGTTGCTGGTGAGTCCTTGCTTCAGGTTGGGGGGCTGTCTGTAATCAAGGACTGGTCTGTCTCCCAAGAGCTGTGAGAGTGAGGGATAATCTTTCAGGATAGGTTGTAGATCTTTGATGATGCACTGGAGAGGTTTTAGTTGGGGGCTGAAGGTGATGGCTAGTGGTGTTCTGTTATTTTCTTTGTTGGGCCTGTCCTGTAGTAGGTGACTTGTGGGTACTCTTCTGGCTCTGTCAATTTGTTTTTTCACTTCAGCAGGTGGGTATTGTAGTTTTAAGAATGCTTGATGGAGATCTTGTAGGTGTGTCTCTGTCTGAAGGATTGGAGCAAATGCGGTTGTATCTTAGAGCTTGGCTATAGACAATGGATCCTGTGGAGTGTCCTGGATGAAAGCTGGAGGCATGTAGGTAAGTATAGCCGTCAGTGGGTTTCCGATATAGGGTGGTGGTTATGTGACCATCGCCTGTTAGCACAGTAGTATCTAGGAAATGGACTGCTTGTGTGGATTGGTCCAGGCTGAGGTTGATGCTAGGATGGAAGTTGTTAAAATCATGGTGGAATTCTTCGAGGGCTTCTTTTCCATGGGTCCAGATGATGATGATGTCATCAATGTAGCACAAGTAGAGGAGGGGCATTAGGGAACGAGAGCTAAGGAAGTGTTGTTCTAAGTCAGCCATAAAAATATTGGCATACTGTGGGGCCATGCGGGTACCCATAGCAGTGCCGCTGACTTGAAGGTATATATAGTCCCCAAATGTGAAATAGTTGTGGGTGAGGACAAAGTCACAAAGTTCAGCCATCAGGTTTGCCGTGATATTATTGGGGATACTATTCCTGATGGCTTGTAGTCCATCTTTGTGTGGAATGTTGGTGTAGAGGGCGTCTACATCCATAGTGGCCAGAATGGTGTTTTTCCTAGTGTAGACCAGTTCTCAGATTTCAGAGAGATGTTTCATAGAGAATTTTCAGAACTAGTTGAAAAATTTGAGCAATTTCTTGGCTGAAGTCAACTTGAAAATTCTATTAAAAAACATCTTCTGCCATCTCACTGCTTTGGGGCACTTCTCTGTGCACTTGGGCAAGTCACTCAATTTCTCTACCTCCATTTTGCATATTGTAAAATATGGCAGTCATGGTGATATGTATTCCCTATTTGTAGCAATGTAATGAGGAGTTCTAAAGAGTGACTGTTTATGCATTTTAAAGACAGCTAAATTAACAGATGTATTTGAACATGTGTCCTGTTGATTCTCAGCATCAGAGAATCAGTCAGCTCTAACAAGGATTTGTTGTTGTTGTTGCTTTGGCCAGGGTCTACATTATAGACTTATATTGGTATAAAAATCTAAACCCCTGAGTGACATAGTTATACTGACATCCCCTTTCCCCCTCCCCCAGTGTAGATAGCACTATGTTGGTTGGAGAGCTTCTCCTATTCACATAGCTACCGCTTCTCAGTGTGGTGGATTAACTGTGCCAATGGGAGAAGCTCTCCTGTTGCATAACATGTTCACTAATGTGCTTCAGCAGCACAGCTGCAGCACTGCAAGACTGTATGTGAAGACAACAGTCCTACCACTTGTTCGCCTCAAACCTTCAAGCACAATGTATGGACGCTGGTGCAGCTAAAAACAGAAAAACCAACAACCCACAAAAACCCTGTGCATTCAGAACTCTCTTTTTTTTTTTTAATATGGTCTATTTTGTGGTGGTCAACACTATTAGTATTCCAGGGAGAAAGAATACAGAATTCATAGAAATCAGAGCGCCACCATCTAGCCTTAATTTAAACCAGTGATTTATGTCTAGCTACCAATATAGTCTTTACAATTTTAAAGTGTACTTTCTAACGTGTTTTTACAATCTTAGATCTACATTGAAACTTTTGGTTTCACTAATAGTAAAGCTTTGGCTTCAAAGGTGCTGATGGTTTTTACTTGTGCCTTTTTATACAGGTAGTAGAGGGGGAAATAATGGGCTCAAAATGTCTCCTGAAGAAGAATTAGACCTCTTTTCTGAAAACGTGAAGGAAGAATTTTTTTCTCACTCAAGTACTGCCCTAACAGAGGAGCAACAGCGAAGAATTGAGAGGAACCGGCAACTAGCCTTGGAAAGAAGGCAGGCAAAGATGCAATTTAACAGTCAGTCACAAGAAAATGGTAAATAGTAACAGAATTTTGCAGTTTAAATGCTGACAAGTAATGTTCATAGCTTTAAAATCTCAAAGCCCACACCATCAAACCAAAGAAGAGAACAGGACATGCTTTAAAATTACATTTAAAAAAGCAGCTAATTTTCTAGGGGGTTGTGGTTGTATGAAGCAGTAGACACCTAACTGATAATTGAGATTTCTCTATTTTCCAGAATTTAACCTTTATCTGTGCAAAGCTGGGAGCTTTCACTGTATTGCAGTTAAGATTAACCATTCAGAAAACCACACAGATAAACTCCTCCCCAAGGAAAGTTATCTGTCAATTAAGCTTTCATATTGGAGAGGGGAGTTTCTAGTCTTCATGGTTCTAAAGATAACGTGAATAATGTGGTTCTTGATACAGCAGAGAGGTTAATTTATGATGTAATGGATACACATTAGAGGCAGATCCAGTATTCTTGCCTCTAACTTCCTCTTAGACAGTGGCAGGCTCAAATAGCCTCTTTAGAGCTAGGTTTTCTTCTTTTCTTTAGGAAGTTTTAATAGTTTACAGATTCTAGCTATGTAATTATCGGAGACTATACATCAACCATTACAACAGTGAGCTTTTGCTTAGAGAAACATTATACAGTAATAGATAGAGATCTAGTGATCTGTAACAGGGCATTACCATGTTAGAATATCTTGACACTATCCATGACATGTCATTTCTAGTGATTTTTATCAGATGGAGTGAAAATCTCTCATTACACATTTAACAAATAGGGCATGTCTATCAAATCTTAATATTAAAAAAATTGGACAGGTGTGCTTGTTCTCCCAATGACTATACTTTGAGTGGTAACCAAATATCTATATACTGTCTATTTTGCTGGGTATCATTTTCCTATAACAACCATCGCCCACATTTTAAAAACATTCCTCTAGAGTTCACTATTTTGCCTTCCCTTCTCCATGTGGGAGGCTATCAATAGCCCACTAGTAGTAGATAAGATGATTCTTCATTTTCTTGTGTGTGACCATTTCCACTAAAGAAGCCCCAGGAAGATTTTCAAAGGATAAATTGGTAATAAATATCCAGTTGTTTGTGATATTTGATTACAAATTGCATCCCAGTACTCTACTCTCTGGCTAGATATGGCCCCCAGCTGTGCATAAAAATCTTTCATCACAATTTCTCCAGAATTTATCCATATATTAACCTGATGGGTGTGAGGGTGCCACTGAAACAGTATCTCAAATAATTTTTCTTATCATGCTACAGACTGAGGTTGCTGGTCCTTTTTTGTAGATCAGACCCCATTCCTCTGATGTGATTCGTCTATACAGATCCATTCCCAGCATGTTATATGGACATTTTCTTTCTTTATTAGGAAAGTTGTCTGAAAAGGTGATGTAAATTAGTTTGGTTTTTTTTGTCCAGATGCCATTGTTTCTATTAAAGTTAGCTGTCTATAAAACAGCTTTCCTAGAAAGTTGAGAAACATAATGCCTAACTTGAAATTACTGGTACCATAGGACAGTGGTTCTCAACCAGAGGTCCAGGACCCCTGCGGGCCGCAAGTAGGTTTCAGGGGGTCCACCAAGCATGACTAGCATTAGATTTTCTGAGGCCCAGGGAAGAAAACCGAAGCCCTGCCGCCTGGGACTGCAACCTGGGGCCCTGAGACCCACCACCAGGTGCCAAAGCCAGAACAACTTAGCTTTGTGGTGCCCCGTGTGGCCCTGGGCAATTGCCCTCGATACCTCCTAATGCCAGCCCTGGCTTTTATATACAGAAAAACAGCTGGGCTGTGGAGTTTTTATAGCATGGGAGGGAGGGGCTCAGTAAGAAAAAGGTTGAGAACCCTTGCCATAGGAGTGTGTGCCAGTTAGTTAGTTTCAATCTCAATAATTTTTTTTGCATAATAGCTAGTCAACTGTTTGTATTCTGTGACTTTCCCAGTTTTCAAATCACTGTGGTTTGCAATTTGGGTTAAGATCTGGATTATTTGCAACAGATGTCATTAGCAATAGAAAATAATTTCTTCTCTAGTTCTAGCCCAACCCATAGAGCATCCTTTGCTAAAGGATGTGTATAAATTTCTGGAAAGTGTGATGATTTTGTATTAATCCGTGGTAGCCTAGCAATGTTTATTGAACAAGAAAATTGTGGCAGTGTAAAGGCCCAGTGTTTGGCTGGGTTAGAGTACCCCCACTCCAGTACTGCTTTGATCTGGCTGGCTTGATAGTAACATAGAATATTTCTGGTCTGTACAAAGTATGTGCACTCAGTCTTGATTTTTTCTTTTTTCACATAAATTCTATCATCCTCTGTATTCCTGCTAGGGTTTTTTCTGGGATTATTACAGAAAGATCTTGAAATAAGAAAGATATCATTGGCAAAAATGTTCATTTTGACTGTTCTTCCCAACCAAGAAATTGCATACTTCCTGCATCATTTGCTGAAGTAGAGGTTTGATATTTAAATTATAGAGCTCTTCTGGATTGTTTGAGATTTGAATTCCCTGGTATCTCATAGAATTTCTCCATTTGTACCCAAATGTTTTCTGGAGGAATGGGACTTCACCATCTGGCAAATTTATAGCTAGCATTTCAGATCTGATATAACTTAATTTAAATCCAGATGCTTTCCAAAGTCATGGATTTCTTTAGATACTAAATTTTAGGGAAATATTTAGTTAAACTACATGTATGTATGAAGCAATTTTCTTGTGTGTTCCTGGAAGTTTTATTCCTGTGAGATTCATTGGTCTGTATCCTCTGTGCAAAAGGCACCGTGTCTTATGCAAAGAGTAACGGAGACAATGGATATCCTGCCTTGTTAGAAAGAGCAGTTATCCATTTAAGGGACTGGGAGCTAATGTACATATGGGACAAGACTTGAAGCAGAAAATTCTACTTATATCAAAAACTTTCTTTACATTAAATGATAATAAAAGAAATGGATCTTTTTTTTTCCATCTGGCATTATAGATTCCAAGTACTCTTTGAATATTGTTTGACAGTTGTCTATCCTTAGTAAATCCAGCACGATTGGAGTTTATATAAACTGTCGCTGCATATGGTGAAGCCTTTTCCAACATTAGGGAGAGCAATAACTTTTGCTGCTTTCGTAGGTTCCTCCCCTAACTAGTAGACTGGTACTAAAGGTACCTCTCAAGAGACCCTCTAATACCTCCATAAATAAGCCATCAAGTCCTGAGGCATGTCTACACTTACCGATAGATCGGCACTGCTGCAATCGATGCAGCGAGTGTCAATTTTAGCAGGTCTGGTGAAAACACGCTAGATCAATGGAAGAGCACTCTCCCATTGATTTGTGTATGCCACCTCCCTGAGAAGCGTAAGGGAAGTCAATGGGAGACACTCTGCCACTGACACAGCGCAGTGTAGCCACTGTGGTAAGTGGATCTAACTACATCGACTTCAGTTACATGAATTTGCTTAAGTTAGATCGATTTACTGCCCGTGGAGTTTTACCGCTTTTCAATCTCAAAAGTTCTTCTATATCTTGATACATGTTGTTCTCTTAGGCAAGTCTGCTACTTCCAGATATATTTGAATAACGTCAGACCTTGGAGTATCAGAGGTTTAGACATTTTTATAACAGAAGTAGCATACATTTCATTAGTGTGCATAGCTATCTTTTGCTAATTGTTGTTAGTTGGTGGAAGAATATGTTGCTCTTGAATCCCGGTAAGCTTTTGAGTCAAGAACTTACATTGCCTTTTCCATAAAATGCCCAGTTTATATAGCTAAGGGCTTTTTCTGTGGCATCAGTCAATTTTCCCCTAATACTACTTAGTTGTTGATGTGGCCAGCACATCCCTTGGCCCATGCCACTTCCCGCAGCCCCCATTGGCCTGGAGTAGTGAACCACGGGCAGTGGGAGCTGTGATCGGCTGAACCTGCAGCTATGGCAGGTAAACAAACTGGCCCACCCCGCTGGGGGTTTACCCTGGCTGGCCGTGGGCCAAAGGTTGCTGATCTCTGTTTTACTACCTGCAGCTAGACTTCTACCTTAGGGATAACTGATAGCTCTTTTCTAAAATGTAGAAAGGAAGTTGATTGCTGCATCTTTATCCATCTCCCAACAAAACCCTGTGCACAATTATCTTTGCTGGTCACAAATTTCAAATCCTTGGGGAGGGTGGCTCAGAGGTATGAGCCTGAGCAAAGAAATTGCAGATGGTAAATGAAACTTGGATATCCTAGGCAGTAATGTTTTGGTTTTTTAATAGATCTGTCTGCCACCCAGCCAAATGAAAAGTTTAAAACAATTGAGGCTCAGGATCCAGATGACCTGGCAGAAGTAGAAATTCAAGCTGCTGAAGCCAAAGTTGCTGACATGGAAGCTGTGGACAAAGATATACAACTTACATGTGCAGAAGAAATCAAATAACCTTTCTGTCTGGATACAATGTTGTTTTAGAAGGACCCAGATATCTTAATATGCTCAAGTGTCACTGACTTCTCTTCCCCCCTACCCTTGGACATTCTGTGGAAATCTTATTCATGACATCTATGTAGCTGGACAAAATTAATCAGTTTCCCTGTGTAAAAAAGCAGATATCAGCTTTAGTAGCTGTTTTCTTCAACACCTTAATTCAGGAAAGGAACATAACTATTCTACATTTCAACTGTTTTTTAAACTAGCTTTTTTCCCCAGTGTCAAAAGGTATCAGTGAAAGTAGACATTAATTTCTTGGAACTATACTATGATGTGACTTTTTTTTACGATTGACATTCCTCAAGCTTAACTTGCGTGGGTCTTGAAAGCCTGGGCTTGTATAAAGTTTTTTACATCCTGTTAAAATTTTTTTTTTTTATAGACCATAAGTGATGGTTCAGTATCAGGAACTTCTTGCTTAGTATGAACATCCACCCTGTCTTAACTGTTCTGTAGCATTTTGTAACAATACTTCATGGTTATGAAATGCTTATTTTAGTAAATTTTATACAGCACCTTGAAAGTTATTAAATTTTGGAAACCAAATTTGAAAAATATTCTCTACATATCATTGATGGCACAAATTTGTCAATCAAATGTACTCTAAACATATTCTACTCATTGTTGCTTAAGTCATGAGAAAATCACATGACAGGAAATTAAGTAGCTTCAGATGTATAATTGTTAATGTTCTGTGGTATCTCATAGTGGACTTAGCTATTCATCAACAAATCTGATAATTCTGGTTATCTTTTTATAGGATTTTTTTCTCCTGCAACAAGTGCTATGTATTTATTCCCCTATTTTATGGGAAGTTGTTTCTGTTGAAGGGGCAAGGTCAGACTATATAAACTCACTTTAATTTTTCTTTTAGGGAGGGGAGTAAGAACTAAACACTCAAAAAACTTCATTGAAAATCAAGTTAGAATAGGTTTTTTTGAGTTGTGGTAGTATACTAATACAGGAAAGTTGAAGTGAAACTGACTCTGTAGGGATTAGATATTTAAGCTTCCTTTTCTGCCTCTGAATGCCTCCCCAAAGAAATTTTCTTCAGATAACAATCCTTTCATGCTTCATTGAAGTCAAACATTACATTTAGCTTCATAGTAATTTTGATAGTGGAAGCAAGGTTCTCCTACAATCTCCCTTCCATTAGTATGTTATAACTAGCCCCAGAGGTTTCAGTAATCAGGTTAAAACTACATGTATCAGTAACAATTTTTTTGTTTATGCAATAATTGAGTTAGAGGCCAGTGAAAACCACCCATAATTATCTTGATAATCTCAGATTAAGGCCTGGAAGTGTGATGTAATTTTAGGCAGCCCTGTTTTTTAAAGTGCACTTTGTGTAGTAAGCATATAAAGGGTGGAGCTGAACTGCTTCATTCTGGTTTAATGTAAATAGAGCTGTAGAATTAAAGTATTTAAAATTGAATTAATTTGATAAAAACTGAAGGGGCAAGATTACTGGTGTTCTGGCTTACATCACTGCAGTATTGGTTATGCAAATATATTTAGATTCTTTACAAATCTAGTTTAGAAAAAACAATGTCCAGTCACCTTTTTTTATCAAGATCAGATTTTTTTTTTAAAAAGACATATTAAGTAGTTTACCACAATACAATCTTCAGTCTTTCAGTAAGAATACAGTAGTTAACCACGTATAAAACATCTTAAGTCGGCTCTGCCAGTTTCACTTTAAAAATCAGTGTTAAATTTTAGTTGAGGTATAGTTCAAATTAGCAAAAGCAGAAAACATTAAAAATGATTTATCAGCTAACACAATTTAAAATTGTGCAAAGCTGCTTAAGTAGAGCAGTGCCAAATACTAGTTCATGCTCGGTTACCAGCTGAAACATCCAGTAGAGCTAAGTCTCTAATTTCCTCAAGCAGTTGGTACAAGCTAACTCCCTTTGTTTGGCAATACTCCTGATATTCTTCCCGAATTACTTCAACGTTTTGTTTTTCCTGGGCAAGTTGAGCTTCCTCAGCAGATCTGGTTACTTCTTTTACTAAGTCAGCTTTCAATACTTGGGAATTCTTCTGGTAAAGCTCTGTGGCTGTATTCCTGTAAGGTATGTTGCTAATTATTTCAAGCTTGATGGTGTCAGGATGGCAGCGTGAACTCTGCACAGATATTTTTACCTTAGAAACAAAAGTACACAATGTTATTTTTCCCCTCATTTGTGCTCTGGTACTTCCCTTAGTGAATTTATTAAGACTTACTGTTATATGGTCAAACAGACTCAATGTAACAGATTCTCCAGCAACTGTTGTGGAAGTAATTCTGTTCTGAAAACGCTGAAGAGAACCAGGCTTCCATACACAACTGCCATCAGACTGACAGGAGATGACCAAACCCTCCTTGTTTTTCAGATAAGCAGCACCTTTAATACCATACCTACAAGATGCCAAGTGAAAATACAAACGTGTTTTGAAAAACAATATTATGGTACCATTAAGAACTATCAACAATTTTAGTGATTTTAAACCATCCCCACACCCAGCAGGAGGAAGGATTAAATCTATATAAATAATACTACAGAATAGGAATGTATTGTATCTTGATCATAATGCCCCTTAACATTTCAGGTATAGTGACAGTGAGTTTGAGGGAAGTTATTTATCAAGCACTGACAATGTGCTAAGTGTCAGTCATGAAGAGAGCCCTCTGTCAAAAAATTACAATCTAAATACAAAGAGCAGGCAGTTGGGAAGGGGAAGAACAAAAAAAGTAAATCAAGATATTCCATAGTTATTCTGCATAGCTCCCCTCTATTTAACCAGTGCTAAAGTCCACCTCACCACCCAACTCAGACACCTCTCAAGATGCTAATCAGAAGCATAAGTCAATAGAAAGCAGGGTGGCCCTGCTATGTTAGCAGCACAAGCTGCCCTTTCCTGCTATTTGGGGACTGGAGAAATCTCTCCTTGTGAAAGGTAGGGCTGTCCAACCTCTGCGCAGAGCCAGCTACTTTTCCCAACTCGTTCAGTTCAGTATAGTTTGCTATACTACATGCATAACACGTTCAGTAGAATGAGAAGCTATTTTAACAACTAATTTCAAAGATCAGAAATTCAAGATTAAAAATGTGTCATGTAAGAGCTCTTTGGCTGGTATCTCCCCAGCACATGATGCTAAAGTACCATCACTTACAGAAACCCGATCTATAATTATGTTAGCATCATGGAAGCAATTCCTCTGGGTGCTGCTACCCCATCTGTTTGGCCATGAAAGCTGAGCCATAAATGTTCCCAACCCATACAATGTTCCCACATATACTCACTCTCCCCATCAGCCCCCTTTTTATCCTCAGACACAGATGGGATGCTATTAAAATAAGAAAAATAGGGTACAGCTGGTATCAACCCTAGCCCTCTACCCCCAAAATCTAAATGCCCCTTATGTTAAATAATGGGGTGAAATTAATGCAGTGCAAAGTAGAGGCAGCTGGTGAATGCACAGTTTTAAACTTCTTCCTCCAGGGAACAGAGGTGTCCTTTTTTCAGGTAACTAGCCAATTTCTACTATAAAAAACACTCACTTAGTTCTAAGTAGACCAAATTTATTTTGTTATTGAAAATTAATTTTAAGTGGCTGGTAGGGACACAAATTTCAATTAAAAGGAAGCTGGGCAATAAGAGGGTTAAAAACAGTCATTTAAGGTCAGAAATTAAGAATTCAAAATAGATAAATACAGTGTATATATCATCCCCTTTTTCTTCCTTTTAGGAACTTTTATGCTTTTTAAAGTCAAGGGCTAGAAAACCATTGGGCCTAAATTATTAAAAAAAAAAAAAGTTAAAACTAAGCCATCTTCCAACAACGAACTAAGCTGTAGTCAGCTACTGCTGCCTTTCTCAAGAACCACACATTTCCATAAATGCAGCAGGAACACACCTTGCTGTATCTTATTTCTTTACCAACTGCAAGCCCTGACTTACCTTGGTACAAAAACAAGTACCCCATTTGTTCGAATGGAGTAAATAACACCATCTGCTGTACAGCGCTCATCTCTTTCAGAGACTTTGTCTTTGAAATACATACACTGAAAAAGCTCCGTAGACTGTTTCTGGGCATGTTGTGCAGCCTGTCAAAAGAGTGCCCCATAAAAAGACTTTAGAAAGATGTTAAAATAAAATGTTCCAGAAGAAGCTTATTTAACTTCAGTAATTTTAAGTCTCTAGAAAGGTCATGCCACTATTTATTTAATTTAAGTTTTACAAAAATACACCTTCAAGGACATCTTACATTATAACTCCTGGAAGAAAACTGGCCAAACTCTTCAATTTTATAATTTTCATACCTTTCTGTTGCAGTTATCTTAAAGAAAGAACAGTATTCAAAGACTAAATACCTTAAGACAGACAGCTTTGCAAAAGTTAACAATATCATTTACAGTGCAAACGCATTATGAAGTACTTCTGAAATGTTGTACTACCATCTTGTACAGGGCTGAGCAGTCTGTATTTAACAATGTCTCTTATAGAAACTGAAATAAATGGAGTGTTAACCAACCGAAAGCAGCCCCAGCCCCTACAGTAACATATGCAAAACCTGCAGCCATATATCCACAGGTATACTAATCAGTACCCTCCTATAACACCCTTCAAGCCCATGGATCCTACGCATACCTCATCCAGTGCATTAAATGCCCCAACAACTATGTGGGTGAAACAATACAATAACAAACTACATTCTCAAATGAACTCACACAGAAAAATGATAAAAGACAAAAAACAGCCGATCTCCTATGGGCAAACACTTTTCACAAAATGGTCATTCCATATCTGACCTCTCAGTCCTCAAAGGAAACCTGCACAACACCATCAAAAGATGAGCCTGAGAACTTAAATTCATAATTCTACTATACACTAAAAACCAGGGACATAATAAAGACACTGGATTTACGGCTTATTACAACAATCTGTAACCAACTAACCCACACCTTTGTCCTACAGAGGTGTTAACTACCCACTTCACCTTGACTGGTCTCTTACATCATGTTAATTCCTTGTATGTGCCATCTTTTATTTCAGTATGACACTGAGCACCTTTCCCAGACCTGAAGAAGAGCTCTATGTAAGCTCACAAGCTTGTGTCTTTCACCAACAGAAAATGGTCCAATAAAAATTATTACCTCACCCACCATGTCTCTTTATTGCAACACCATCAGGCCTCTTTTGGTTCTCCAGCAGTAAAGCTCAATTTAGGGCTCGTCTACACTTGGAGCACTGCATCTGTGCCACTGTCACACTTAAGCATAGACACACTCACTACAGCAACAGGAAGGGTTCTCTTGTCGCAACAGTTAACCCACCTCCCCAAGAGATAGGAGCTAGGCTGATGGAAGAATTCTTTCATCCACCTAGCACGGTCTACATTGGGGGTTAGGTCAGCAAAGCTACACAGCTCGGGCGTGGATTTTTCACATCCGCGAGAGATGTAGTTATGCCAATATAAGTTCCCAATGTAGACCAGCCTTACTGTCATGTCTACACTATAAACTTTGGTCAATGCAAGTTATGTAGGCATAAAGCCACCACAGTTAGTATATGGCTTGTGTGCAGGCATACTTGGCTCCTTACACTGGCGCTGCATGTACTCACCAGGAGTGCTTGTGTTGACATAGTGCAGTGCTCGATGGCTAGGTATCCCAGTGTACAACCCACCACCATCCAGCACACAGTCTTTTGGGAACTTTTAGCAATGCATGTGGGGCAGAAATGAGTTGCGCACTGGTGACTAGGAGCCAGAGGTCAACTTCTCAGTGTGCAACTGTCTCCATGCACTCCCACTGCATCAGTCTCAGTTCATCGATCACGGCTCAGTGCTGCTTGCAGAGGTGGCAGTACTGCATTGCTGTAATGGGGCACTTCCATCAGTGGTACAAATTTAAGTGTAGACACACGCACTCCTAGGTCATTGACCTAACTTTGTAGTGTAGACCAGGCCCCTTCACGCACATCACAGCTTTAAAAAAAAAAATTAATGATAGTTTATTTAGAGTGGGGAAATCCATATCAGATCCTTTTCCTTTCTGTTTGCAGAGAGAAGCCACTATCACCAACTCTACTCCCATTATTTCCTCCATTATGAGCAAGGGATGGGAAGAATTAACAGGTGGACTAGGCCAGTACAGCTGGAGCAGAAGCTAAGTACAGCCGGTAACTGGTCCACTAAGCAGCTCCAGCAAGCTCTTATTTATTTATTTATTTATTACACATTAAAGCATGTTAGGGTCTACACAGGGACCAATTACTGCACATTAGTGAACTTTAGAAATCACACACTGATGGTGTGCATTACCGCACTATGAAGATCAGCCCTTAGGCTACTTTTAGCTAGCTTCTGCTGCAGGCTCTGCTGATGACACAGTCTTTGCAGAGGTAGAAGGGGCTTCCTGTCCCAGAGAGAGGGAGAGTCTGCCTCTGCAAGATGTCCAAAGCAAAAAGTGTAGCTAACATCTATGATTTATTCTCTCTGACCCTCCCTTTTCATAAGTGATGCAAGTCCAGCTACTCTTTAAACCTAAATTATTTTTGTCTCTTGAAGATCTTATCAAACTCTGTCCCTACAGATTTACAAATTTGGCAGCTGCTCTGTTAAAAACTCAATACAGGAAAATTTACTTACATCAGCAGAACTTGCCTGACCCAAGTCAGGCCATGAACTGGCAAAAACTTTTATTTTTAAATGAAAAAAAAAGTCAAGCACCAAGTTCTAGCAGGAACACCAAAAGATCTGGAAGGTTAATCCCCAAATTTTTATCCTAAGGTTGAAGATAGCTACATAGTCTCAGAATCAAGCTGTACATTTTTGAACATCAAAACTTCAGTGAAAAAAATCACTAAAATTTGGAGAATAAGGGTTTTTCAGGTCTGAAAAACATTAGAGAAGGAAATGGAAAAACTCAGAGATGCCTCAAAGAAACTGAAGTATTGTTAACCTTCTTAAAATAAGTCATTAATTTTTAGCACTAATACAATAGCTGAGAAAGGAAGCAACCTGGTTAACGAAAGGCCACAGTATATTCCTTAGATGTGCGCATGGCTTTGAGAACAAAATGTAGCCCAATGGTACCAATTTTTTCTCAGCTGTGGCAAGAGGCACACAGATCGAAGACTCTTAGCCCTCCAAAATCAAAAAATATTTTGTTATTTTCAGTCCAAACTTTAGCATCTCCTGCCATCAAGGCTGCTTTCAGCACTGGCAAAACTGGGCCAGCTTCCCTACACAGTAGTTCCTGTGTTGTCAAAATACTGTGGCTCAGGCTGAAGCAGAGAAACCCTAAGGGTGGTAAGGATTTGAAAAACACAAACAACTCCAGAGCCTTCTTTGAGAAACAGGATGTTTAAAAAAGGTTGGGGTTTCTTGTTAACCATTTAAAAAAAGGAATTACTATTTAAAATTTCTGTAATATCCCTCACTGAATAAGCACATACTGCAAGTTCCTGTATACTTCAAGTGTAGTAAGTACCCCGCCTTTCTCATGCTTCACCGCACACTCAAGAGGACTCGAACTTTGCACACCTGGTTATACATTTTCCTGTTCTGCCTCAGTGTAAGCTGTAATGACAATTTCAAGTTTTTTACTTGTATTCCTTTGATTATGGTCTCACTTTACACTAGGATTTAATTATGTTTAATTATTAATTAAAAGACTAATTTTACTATGTGTTACTGTAGTACCCAGAGGCTCCCAATCAGGATCAGGGCCCATTGCACAAGGTGGTGTTCAAACACATCTGAAGACACAACTGCCATCCATCTTACCCTGTTTCTGTTGTTGATGTGTCTACACAATTCCTCAAGATCTTTGCTGCTGAACAAATTAGCCGTAACATTTACTTTAGTATCTTTTAAAGTGGCAGCCATTAGCAGTCTGTGGACAACAATATCAGCATATCTTCTAATTGGAGAAGTAAAATGCGTATATTTATCTAGGGCAAGTCCTAAGACAAAGGGAGACAGTGACAAAAAAAATAATGTAAATAAAAAAACCACATACATGGAAGTGCACGTGCATATACACACACATACACACACACACACCCACACACACCAGGGGTAAGGTACCATAATGATGGAACTCTTCTTCGGGGCACGAACCAGTCGAGAAGTACTGTGCATTAGACATCGCCTGAGTAGCCATGGACCGCAGTAATTTATTCACAGTTGGATCTAAGGGATCATCTGCTTTACTCAGAGAATCAGCCAGTGCTTTATTAGACCTACCAAAAACAAACCATTAATTCGTAATTATGCTGTCCCTGAACATTAGAGCATGTGATTAAACAGCAGCAAGGGAATACACATTCAAGTAATAATCAGATTGCATTCTGCATAGTCATTAATACTTCTATACCAAAAACTGTAGCAGCACCTCTGCCCTAGAACAGTATTCTTACTTGAAAATGCCAAATTTCATTTAGTTGCTCTTCCTCTTATGCATGCCATGTGAGGGCCAGGCAGGACTGGAGCATGGGGGCTACTCTATTTTTATTTCGGTGAGGTTGCCCAGTTATGATAAAATGGACAGCAGAGCTTGTTTCACCCACTCTACAAGCACTGGTCTGCAGTGTGGGCCACAAATGGCAGGAGGGGTAAGCTGCACCCCACCCATAAGGACGTAGTTGTGAATACACAGTTATTCCCAGGAGCTCCGGAAAGTACTTCCCTTAGTGCCTCCCTTGGAGTCACACTGGTCCATACCACGACCTTCACAGGTACAACCTTTCCCTAAATTTTAAATACTAACTCATATTCTACTGAGTCTCCTGTACTCAAACCAGGGCAATCCCTCAGATTGCTACCAGAGGAACTAGGAAGCAACCAAAGCTAGAACTGTCTTAAAAATCAGAGTGAACACAATTTGGCCCTTCCACACTGACTGGACAGAATGTTAGGACACATTTACACTCAGGCCAGAAGGGACCTTCCTGATCATCTAGTTTCTAATCTGACCTATTACACATTGCAGGCCATAGAACCTCACCCACACACTCCTGTAGTAAGCCCACAACCTTTGACTGAGTTAATGCAGTCCTCATATCTTGATCTGAAGACTCCAAGTAACAGAGAATCCACTATTTACTCTAGTTCAAACCAGCATGTGAACTGTGGCTCATGCTGCAGAAGGAGGACAACCCCCCGGCACCCCAGTCTCTGCCAGTCTGACCTAGGAAAAATTCCTTCCCCAAATATGGCAATAAGTTAGATCCTGACCATGTGGGTGAGACCCACCAAACAGACAGCTAGGAAAAAATTCTCAGTAGTAACTCAGAGCCCTCTCCCTGTACTGTCTCATCTCAGGCCACTGGGGCTATTTGCTAATAGCAGTCACAGATGGGCTACATGCCATTGTGGGCAATCTCATCATATCATCCCCTCCATAAACTTAACAAGGTCAGTCTTAAAACAAGTTAGGGTTTTTTGCCCCCACTACTTCCAGATGATTCAGGTAACATCTATTCCTGGCCCAGCCAAATGAGCTTCAGATAACATCCCTCAGTTAGAATGGCAACACCCAATTCACTGAAAGGCTACCCTGAAATAAGACATCACTTTTAAGAAGTGATATGAATCATCAATTACAGTGATGTTTATAATAGTTTGTAAATATTTGTCTAAGTTATAATGGTTAACCAGTGGAATTTCACTCTCAGTGCTTAAAACTAACTAAGAGAAGTAAAAGGTACCGTGTGTCTATGGAAAAGCCTTTGGCACTCGCGCATTCTCGGAGCTCAGAAAAAAATTCTTGTCGTGGTGGAGGGTGTTGGCGCAGCAAAGCATGGTGAGGAAAGCTCTCCCAAATCATCTTTGCCACCCAGTGGTTAGCAAGGATCATACATTCAGCAACAGTCTCATGCACCTCCAGCGGCTGTTTAGGAATGAGATCATGAATGTTCTTTTTATCATCCAGCTGCACTCTTATTTCTATTCCTTCCAGCTCTAGAGCGCCACAACTGTCACGTTTAGCCCGAACACGTCGAGCTATATCAGTCAGTTTTCCTATTGCCCAGACCAGTTCTTCCAGCTTCTGTTGTCTAGTTCTCTCATCCAGTTCTTTGAGTTCTAGGATATCATCAACAACACTTAGGTCACCATCTAATAATCCCTGAGCTACCTCGTAGACCAATTTGTATGAAGACTGAATGATGGTTCTGTTGTACCAGACTCTCAGGATTTCATATGACTTTGTATCTAGCTCCCACATGACACTGACAGCATACCTTAAAAATAAAAACTTCAGTTAATCAACCACTTACAGTTTTCATAAAACAGAACTTGAAAGATATCAACATATGACAAGCCTACAGATTCTGTTTTGTACCAACAGCTCTATCATTATACTTCATGAAACAAATGGGCATGGTAGTGCCACTTGTTCATGCCCTTACCTTTCAACCCTGGGGACAACATGGCCAATACATGAAGAAGAATTATATAAGCAATGGTGGTATTCTACTTCTAAGAAATACAGCCACTTTTGTTTTTAAGTGCAGTTGTACTGTATTCATTTACTTTGAAGGCATCTTAGTAAAATGTATCAAGAGCATCTTGATCTGTTATTTTTAAACCTATAAAAAGACCGTGTTTTATATTTCTATTTCTCATTGGCTCAGGTGGTTGGTAATTAGAAAGAACAGTTGTTACCGTGGGTCTTTGAGATGTGTTGTCCACGTGGATTCCACTCTTGGGGTGCATGTGCCTCATTCGTGCATGAGTGGATTATTTTAGCCAGCAGTGTCTGTTATGGCCACACTGACACCCCATATGCCCTTGCACCCCCCCCCAAACTGAGGGCATAAAGCATGGAATGGGCCCAACCATCCCTCAGTTCCTTCGCCAATACAAAATCCCAGAGAAAGACTTCATCTTAGCAGGGTCATAGAATCCACACAGACAACACATCTCAAAGGACCAAAGTCACTGTTAAGGTAAGTAACCATTCTCTCTTCTTTGTGTGATTGCTCCCAGGGATTCCACTCTTGACAAGCTCTAGAGCTTGGAGGTGAAATCTTGGTTTACCGGGCCACTAACGGAGAGGGACTGTGGTTAGCAATGTCCTTCCTCACAGTGTCCATAGGCGGCTTGCATCAAGGTCTTGAGGAACAACCTCACACCGACTTCTGTAGCTTTCAGAGTTTGCTTAAAGAGAACAACATTCTCAGAAATAGGTCCTTCTCCTATTCACTCATTGCTAATCAGTACTGAAGCATCACAGGAACCCCAGAGATTTAGCTCCTGCCATGTTGCTGGCATTCTTGTACCTGGGGGAGGGCTGTCTAGCCTCAACTGAAACAAATCTTTGGTTTGTTTGTTTTTTTCTGGTCAACAGGCAAATAACTATATGAACTAGTAACTAAGTTTAACACATCTAACTGTAGAATAGTGCACAGAGAATATAGACGTTGCCGAGGTTCTGTCTCACAACCCTGCGCGGTAAGAAGGAACTGAGGGATGGTTGGGTCTCTCTGCCCTCAGGAGAGGAAAGGGGCTGAGGACATCTACGGCATAGATGTGAGCCCCAATAGACACCTATTGCACATTTGGGGCACCTACACACCAGGAGTGGAGTCCGTGTGGACAACCACTCAAAGAAGAGAAGACCTTCTCATCTCTACAATTAAGTTTGGTTGCCTAAATTATTAACATCTGACGGCAAATCCCATCGTAGAGGTGTCCACATCAGGAAACATCAGGCACAACTGATAATCTTTTGTGGACAGACTCAGGTGCCAATGTTTGAATGGATATAAAAAACAACTATACTCTGACCCATAGAATTTCTGTTAGCATGAAATTCATCCAAAAAAAATCTCTTTAAAAATAGAGAGGAATGGCCATTAAGGGAGCATTACCAATGGGACACTTACGTGCCAAAAAATGTTGTGGGAATATATTACATTTAATAAAAAGGTCCCACCTCAGCTTCAGTTGTGATTGCATGCTAACGCTCTAATCCTATAAAGGCTCGTGTACATGCTAGACTGCTCAACAGAACTATTCTCACTAAATAAACAGGTTAGCACAAGTATAATCTTTGTAGGACCATGGTCTAAGTCGGTTCTTTCACAGGGTTTTTTTTTAAATGCATGTAACTCTCTAACTTTTGGATTTAAAAAAATGCAAATACACATTAACTTACACCAAAGTAAATAAGTAAAAGTACATGTTTCCTAATTTTTTAAAGAAGTGATTCCCAGGATGCTGTATAAAAATGACTGGTTACACTAATGCAGTCACCGTTGGTACCAAGCTGCAATAAATCTTATACAAAGTATATCATGTAAAGTATCAATGGAAAAGTTATGATTGGCTAAGTATGATTATCCTATTTATATGCATGTAGCATCCTTGTATATGAAGTTATGAATATTTGCTATGTGCTTGTATCTTAAACCTGCACTGTATTCCTGGGTGACACCCTCCAGATAGCTTTACATCAAGGCTAGACAGCTATGTGTTGATGGCCCTTGAGGACTCCCCAATGTCACAATGGGCCATAGAAGAAACTTATTCTGCCCAGATAGCTCTTCCTGAAGATGCCTCAGTCAGCGAGGAGCCAGTGGCCACCTCTTATGAATCAGCAAACTATGTAAGGACATGTGATATGCTCATGGGACCCTTGACTCCATCTTGGGCCAGTACCTGGGACAGTAAACTTCCATGCATATGACAAAGGATATAAAAGATCTCTGAGACCCCTCCATTTTGCCTCTTTCCTGCTCTAATTCTCTGGACTGTGGATTTACAGCTAAAAGGAGCATCTTGAACCGTGGACTGAGGACCTTCCAACCTTTTGAAAGTTATCAGAGAGACTTCTGCAAGCCACAGTCTGTTTCATTACTGCTACAAACCTGATATTAGCACTTTGCAATCACTTGTATGTATATGATTCCTTAACCATTTATAACGCTCTTCTTTTTTATTAATAAATCTTTAATCAGTTTACTAAGCATTGGCTGACAGCTTGATATTTGGCCCTTGGCTCTGGAATGCCTAAAGGGGACTGTGTTTGGCTTCGGTTAACCAGTGTGGTACTGCAGAAGCTCTTTTGTTACTGGCTTGGTAAATCCAATTATAGAATAAACCACCAGTTTTGGGGGATTGTCTATCCTATTTCTTGCCATCTGCCCTGAGTATGGCATTCTAAGTGTGGCCCTTCCACTTCCAGGCACCTAGCCAAAATTCCTTATTAGTTTTACAGAATTAATCTCACTACACATGGGATATTTATATACATGATCCTAAACATGTTAATACTGGATGTTTGTACAAGGGATATACTCAGGTACCTGCTGGTAGCAATAATAAAGTTATTTGTGTAAATCCCTCATGCATCAGCAGATCCCTCTTTAGTCATAAATATTACAAAAATCATACCTTTCAACTCTGCTAAGAAGAGAGCATAAATCAGCACTCAGGATGGAAGGCAGCATATCATAACGACGATCAGCTAAATAATGCGTTGTTGCCCTGAACATAAAACATATTTATTGTACTCTTCACAGGGACACATTCAAGTACATCTCTCAAGCAGTTTGCAACATAAGCACAGCTTCAGCATAAGAGGATAGAAATGTCAGCATGATTTCGAAAGGTTAGTTTTACACAATGCACACAAGGGCAGAAATGCAATCAAGTTAAATAAACATTAATTTACAAATTATGGGCCCAATCCTGCTTTCCTCACACAACTTCAATCTAGAGTTGTGGGTACACAAGGAATGCACGGTTAAGGCCTAAACAGTCAGGGAATAAAAAGGATTATTCATAGTCTGTACCATGTATCTTCACTGGCTATCAAGTTTATATAAGTCTGCAATTACATAAAGCAATATATTTAATAAAAGCTGTTTGAATATTTTAATTTCAAGATAATGGCAAGATAGAAACGGACTGACATATATCTGGCAAATGAAAATCCAGTACATGTCAGTATCCTTCTCACAGTCATAAGTTTTCCAGCTGCCGATACTAAGTATCAGAAATTGTACTTGTTGGCTCTGCTATGTGATAGCACAAAAAAGCCTCTCTTATGCTTTTAGTAATGATTTTTATATGTTGGAATTCATGTAAGGGCTGCGTCTTGTGCAACAGATGTTTTGCCTTCTGTAAAGATACAGTCCCTCCAAAAAGTATAGCAGCACTGAAACAATACAGGACAATTCTATTAATTGCATCAAATAATTAAGTTTACTAAACTTCAAAACATGACTCACTGAGAGACAGACATTTTATGGATAAAAAAGGAAACAAAGCTGGTCAAAAGGGATTCCTTCCCTCACAATCCTGCTGTCTCCAGAGTAGGCAGTAGGCCACCAGCAGCTTCCACTAAATATTTTTGCAGCAGCTGAGCCTAGTGAACGTGACACCTTATCTACCTAGTTTATTTTTTTAAAACCTGTTTTTGTTGTCAGTTACTCTTTAGAAAAGCAGTAGGTTTCCCATGCTCAGTAATCTCTTTATATTGTTTAAGACAGCCTCACTACAAACTTCCTTCCCCAATATGCTTTACACTTTCCATAGTAAATAAAACTTACCTTGCTCTGGCCTCAATGTCAGTGTAAGAATTTATTGCCACAAAGTGGGTTACATCTGCAATGTGGACACCTAGCTCTAGGTTCCCATTGGCTAATGTTCTAATGGACAGCGCATCATCCACATCTTCACAGCCTTTGGGGTCAATGCTGAATATCAAATGCGTATTCCTCAAGTCTATGCGTTTTGGTTCCTCCTCTGGATTCACATTCCATGGATTCTCTGAGGTACTGGAAGGCATCTCACACATCTACATAAAGAGTATTGGCAATAATAATTTTATAAATTTTCCACATACAGAGGTTACAAAGTAGATTTAAAATTCCCTTTTTCTCTTACAGTGCCACAAAATATTGGTATCTATTACTGGGATTATAATTTTTCATTCAGGAAACAGACATTTGAAATATATTCCCTCTTTGTATTCTCCAGGTCTTTCCTTCATGTTTGCCTTAAAGGAAGTAATTATGTCCCATGCTTTAATATGCTAATCTTCCAAGTGACTTGGAGACTAATAACTGAGTGATATTACAGATCTGGGAAATATCAATAATGTATCTTGTCTTTTGCATATCTCTTTATGGCACTCAGTTTATAAAAGTATACAATGGACAGAATCAAAACACTTTGCTTGGACAGCAGGTCCCTGCTCCTGTTGGAATCAATGGGAAGTGTGACACTGACTTCAATAGTAGGACTGGGCTATAAAGGATCATTATTATGAACACCTCATATTAAAGACAGAACTATTTTAAAACTCCACTTAGAATGACTATATTGCAGCAGAGATTCTCAAACTTTTTCACAGTGTGAAACACATCTTAACAGGCAGCTTATCTCAAACCACTTTCCCCGTGATTTGCAATTGTATAATATGCTTGGTGCAATGATAGCAATTGCTTAGGTGAAAAAGTAGTCTTAGGGAAGTATCCTGTATTTTCAGAAACTGGAAATAGGTGGGATGACAGATGGCACATGTGATCAGCTAGCTCTCTTCAAACCATCAGTGGATTCCTCTCTTTGGGAGACCACAGTTTGGAAAACGGAATGTTAAAGAGTACAATTAATATGAAATCAAACCTGGACTTCTGAGAAAGGGGCAACAGAAATGCTGTTCTCCACTAGAATAACTGCAGTTTCCCCTTCGAGATCTCCTATCCGTCCTAAAACTCGTACAAAATGTCCATTTGGATACACAGATGTTGAATCCCAGGAATCAATACGCACAATAACTCTACAGTCCTGCAGTAAGACAATAACTCATGTTAGGGCAGCAATGCATTCACTGAAAAGCAATCAATGGAAGTGCTAGCTGAGAGACAAATGGTGAAATCCAAAGACACTGGCAAACATAAAAATAAAATATGCACTGAAGGAGACCATACATTGTCCTTATCAAAGACCATGGCTAAGCATTTAATAACAGAATCTGCATCATTAAATTAAAAATCAAGATACATTCATGCATACCCCAGGCTCTGACGTACAACGGGGCAGAGAATCAGGAAGCCATAGCTCTTTGCTGATGGCACCTCCGCTGCCTCCAGAAGATCTCGGCCACAGCAAAGAATCTAGGCTATGTTGTTTTTAACTTAAAGTTAGTACTGTCATTCATACTGTCCCACACAATCTTTATACTAGCATATGTGAGTCATAATCTATAAAAAAAAAGTCAGAGATAACTGATAAATTCTTAATTCCATGGTGGAATTGGCATTTGTTATTCAAACTACTAGAATTTACTTCTTGATCATTACAAAAGAAAAATATTAGCTACTTGTTCCAAAATATATTACAGTCTATAACCAGCAGTCAGACGGAAGGAGACCCATGTGTCTTAATTCACATGTAGTGCATTTGTGGCTGATGCTATAAGCAATAGTTGTATGATGGCATTTCATGCGTTCATTATGTCCTCGCTGCTCCTAGACTGCCATGCAAATAAGATGTTTCATCTGCTTCTGAGGACTGACTGAGATTGAGGAGGAAAATTTAAATAAATAGGATATAGCAACTACCAAACACTACATATACCAAAAACACAGCCTGTTACCTCATTTCACAAGTAGTTATTTTACGTATAAGATTTTTGGGGAAGTGATTATTTCTTTTATTTGCCTGCACCTCTATAAGCATTGCCCGAATAATACTGCATCTGGGATTCAGTCAGAAAGGACGTATGCCAGATGGATTATACTTCCCCCTCCCTTCCTCCCAAGACCCCAAAAGGTTACATGAAACCCAATATTAACAGAAATATTTTCATTTCATTTGTTTAAAGATTACGTGAAAATAGATAGCTTGAGATTTAAACATCCCTCTAAAGTATTTGCAACCCAAACATTGTAGCACATTGTTTAATGCATGACAACCAGAGAAAGAAATGCACTAGAAACAAAAAGAAGTTGACTAATTATTTTCAATGGTGAAGTTCAGAGGAATTCACAAAATGAACAGCACAGTACTAAAGAACACTAGACTTAGTATCACAAAGACAACTTTTAAAAAACAAACATGAGTTTTATCTTAAAAGGGTCTCTTTAAAATGTATTAAAGACTTAATTCAAACTGGATTTCAGGTAGATACTCATTAGGTTTTACTATGGCATTATCCTAAAAGGAAGAATTTGAAAACATGAAGAAACAGTCTAAATTTAATTGCTTAATTGAAGATGCCAAAAGAAAGTATTGTTTAAATAACTAGTTAGTGGCCCAAATTCAGTGTTCCGATAAGCTCCCATTAGCACGAAACGAAGCAACTAGTTGTATACACACATGTGAGGCCAAAATTTGGACTACTGTTAGTGGCTTAAGGTAATAGTTTTAAACCTTTCACTCCCATTGAAATCATTATATTAAAACAAATGACACCTGCACTATCATATTGGCATACACAATGCAGAAATAGCAATCAAATTATTTACCTGTAGTGCCTCAGCCTGCTGTGTACTGATCCTGATTTTAGGAATTCTGTAATCCCAAGGTGTAACAAGAATTTTCTGGGCATTTTTACCCTGAGACTGACTCTCTTCTTTGGATGGAAAAGTGACCACATAATCTCGCCAGTTCTTCTGAATGATTCCAACAACTCTACCTTTGAAAGAGGAGTACCGTTGGCTAGACATCAAATGGTTAGGCCAGTGGTGCCCAAACTTTTCCTGTTGTGCCCCGCCACCGTTACCAGTAATGGAATCTACCTGTGCCCCTGCTCCATTACTGCACAGCCAAAGCTTCCTCAGCAGGGGTGGAGCTGGGGGAAGAACTGGGGATGGAGGAGGAGCTGGGACTAGAGGTGGATCTGACCTGGGGCTGGAAAGGGAATGAGAGCAGAGCTGGGGCTGGGGGCAGAGCAGGGCTGGGGGATCCCTTCCTGTCCCCTAGGGGGGTTGGTCTGGGCCCTGCTGTGCCCCCCAAGCGGATGTGGGTACGCCCCCCAGTTTGGGGACCACTGGATTAGGCAGAAATACTAAAGTAAGTATGTAGGAGGTTTGGTGGATTCATTACTCTGCAGTATCAACTTGTGCATCCACAAGCCAATACTAGGATTGCTAACAAGATCTGGTTTGCAATCAATGGGAGCTGTACTTTGAACATATTAAATTGTATATAATAAGTTCTCTGAAAAATCAGGTCCTAAGTGTCTCAAACTGGGCACCCCAAATTAATGAATAGTTTTGACTACCGCTGTTGATTAATCGCAGTTAACTCACGCGATTAACTCAAAAATATTAATTGCACTGTTAAACAACCGAAAACCAACTGCAATTTATTAAATATTTGTGGATGTTTTCCTACATTTTCAAATATATTGATTTCTATTACAACACAGAATACAAAGTGTACAGAGCTCACTTTATATTATTTTATTACAAATATCTGCACTGTAAAAATGATAAAAGAAATAATATTTTTCAGTTCACCTCATACAAGTACTGTAGTGCAATCTCTTTATTGTGAAAGCGTAACTTACATATGTCGATTTTTGTTACCTAACTGCACTCAAAAACAAAACAATGTAAAACTTTAGAGGCTACAAGTCCACTCAGTCCTACTTCTTGTTCACCCAATCGCTAACACAAACAAGTTTGTTTACATTTACAGGAGATAATGCTGCCTGTTTCTTATTTACCATGTTGCCTGAAAGTGAGAACAGGCATTCATTTGAATAGACTGCACAAATAAGGCATAGAGCCACACACTGAACAATGTGAAAACAACATAGAACAGCTGTGTATTTAATGAGCACTGTCCATCCGGTGCACTGAAAGAGGGGCCTGTGGAAAAAAATAGTATGTGATCATGTATCATAATGCATATGTTTAAGGAGGCCGACTGAAGGGTGCACAGACCACTTTATCTGCCATTTCCTAACTTCAGAGTGCTATACTTCGCAGTTTGAATAATGTTTTTGTTTGTAGTTGTGTGTGTTATCAATCTTGTTTATTAGTATGGTATCCCTTTCCATGATTAAACTTGGTAATTGGGAAAGGGGGCAGTCTGTGTAACCGCAAGCAAAATGCAGTCCCATAAATAGAGGAAGGCAAATACTTTCAATCTACTTTGCACTGTTGTCTACTTTACCTGTGGGCATAGGTTCACTGGAGGTGTCACCTGGTGCCTTTTCTTCAGTATCATTCTCACAAAGGGAAGCAGTTCTTCCTTTCCATTCATGCTGGAGTAACAACTCTACAGCTACTACATCACCATGGATTGCACGGTTCCGAGCTTTGGTACCATGAATAAGTATATCACTTTGGAGATCTAGGTTTAAAATAATAATAAAATAGACTATACATTCCTGAAAATTCACACCACTTCTCCGCTGCCTATTTTTTGTTGAAACAATAGTTTGCAGTAATCTGGAAGTTCTTATATGACTGCTCTCAAAAAAAGATTGTTGGCAAGAACCAATGCTACATTGTCAGGAGAAATCTCTCTCTTAGTTTTTAAAAAAAGCTATTAAGCAGTTTGGTATTTGGAGTCTTGGATAAAACAATCAGATTGTCAACAGCCCACAATGACCAATGCCCTTTCCCTGCAAACATCTGTGCACATGCTTAACCTTAATCATGTGAGTAGACTCCCTGAAGCCAAAGCTAAGCACATGCATAAGTGTTTGCCCAACTATGGGGCGTCAGGGTTGGTCCAAACCATTCAGGACAGACAGAGCCATAATTCTTTATACTGTACAGTGTGGGAGAAGGGAAAATACAGATGATTGTTTAAAGGGGATACACGTGGTGCAGTTTTCAGCGTCTTTCTCAGCACATGGAGAAAACCTGAGCAACTCAATTTCTCGCGTTTTCTTTACCAGTGTCCTATTGACTGAGGAGTTTGTATGGCTTCTTGTAGAGAGCCTGGAACCGTTGTTCCTGAATTAGCTGGAAGGAGTTACCAGAAGGTGGCATGGAATGCACTCAAATTAATCTTTAAATATAGCATTTTAATAGAAATATTTTCACCTGTTTCTTTACCACTGGCTCCTTGAAGTCGAACAAAAGCTTCCATTTGTGCTCTGTGCTTATTGACATTCAGGACACCCTAAAATAAAGTAACAGTCACTAACCAACAGATGCAACTACAAAGGGAAAAAATCTGCGCACCTCAAAATGACCAACTTTATATACCTTAAAAGTACTCACTTCTTAAAAATCCATTTAAAAATGTTTTCTAATCATTTTCATAGGAAACTCAGAACAAGACTGTTTCATCTTGTGGGGAGCATACTTCATGGAATAGAGCTGAAATAATGAATTCTTGAAAGAGCCAAGCATTATTTCTAGATGTTTTTTATTTAATGTAGCACTGATGAAATCTCTGAAGACTACTGCTGCTCTCTTTTTATCCACAGACTAGACAGACTACAAGCAGAGTCAGTGCAAACCTACACACATGGCACTGCCCCGTCTTGACTCAGAGGTACCACCTAAGAGGCAAAAAATTCAGTCCGTGTATTCTATTCTTGCCTTTCTGCTGAGGCTGCCAATAAAGGTACCAGGTTACTGCCTCTTATGGTGTTTTTTTTATTTTTCATGACATGGACATGTATCTACTAACAGCTGAACATAAGCCAATGAATAGCTATACGCTGGTACAGAATTCTGATTACTAATGACCTGAACTGGACTCAAATGGACAACCTAAAAGGTGAGAGGTTCTATATCTTCACATTTAATTTTTATTTCTAAAAAAAATAGATGCGTTTCTTCTAAACACAGTATCTACTTTCCCCTAAACACAGTATCTACTTTCCCAACTGATGGGTGAATCATGTGGTAACATGATGATCTTTAAAGACCAGTTGAAGATTAGACAGATTTCTAGCAAAGGCTTTCCATGAAAGCCAGAAATTGAAGAAAAAAAATTACGGAATCCGCAAGACTGTCATCTGATGAACTTTTTCATTTTATTTGAGAAGAAGGGGACAGGAACAAAAAGATTCTGAAAGTTTACTTGTTATCCACCTCATACTCCCTCTCTGCTCATTACACTCCTTCCAATCCCTTCTCTCACTGTTACCTGCATGTTTTCTTTCATGTCACTTCTATTCTAGGAACAGTTTTCCATTTTTTTTAGCTCACCCTTTACCACACTATTTTTCTTGAAGCCTTATAATACTCGTTCCCTCGCCAATACATTCTCCCAACCTTCTGCATTTAAATGTTATTTCATATATCAGTTTTCTGAGTTTGACTATGAATTCCTTGGCGCAGGGTCTCATCTTTCTTGTATGCTCTATAAATAATAGATTACCAGTATATATCGTCCAGATTTGATCCCAGCCTCCAATACTTCCATAGGAAGATGTTCAGGGTATTCCTTCCCATTGTTTTCTTGGCTTTCACACTCTCGTTCACGCCGAGATTGAAGTATAGAATCGCAGAGTTCATGGACAGCTTTTAAGTCGGGCCAAAAATTATCCAAGTAATTCTGTTTATACACAATATAAACAGAGCACAAAAATGATTTTAAATAGAGATCTATGGTTCTATTCACAACAGAACTCTGTGCAGACTCTACAATGCTTCTGTGGTGCTGGTGGTCAATATCCTAAATACCACAAACTCATTTCTCCATTAATCCATATCTCTAGAGAAGAACAGTGTAGTACCCCACTAAATCACTCTGCTACCATAAATACCACATAAGCGTTTTTTATTATCTTAGTTTCAGATAACATTTTAATTATAAAAATGAAATAATTTTTTGAAAGATCTAATTCAAAGTAGGGCTGTAAAGCAATTAAAAATTAATCACAATTAGTCATGCTGTTAAACAATAATAGAATACCATATATTTAATTTTGGGATTTTTCTACATTTTCAGATATATTGATTTAAATTACAACACAGACTACAAAGTGTAGAGGGCTCATTTTATATTTATCTTTTATTACAAATATTTTCACTGTAAAAACAAAAGAAATTGTATTTTTCAATTCACCTAATAAGAAGTACTGTAGTGCAATCTCTTTATCATGAAAGTTCAACTTACAAATGTAGAATTATGTACAAAAAAACTGTTTTATTTTTGAATGCAGTACTTGTATGAGGTGAACTGAAAATTATTATTCCTTTTATCATTTTTACAGAGCAACTATCTGTAATAAAAAAATATAAAGTGAGCACTGTACACTTTGTATTCTGTGCTGTAATTAAAATCAATGTATTTCAAAAATGTATAACAACATCTAAAAATATTTAATACATTTCAATTGGTATTTTATTAACAGTGTGATTAAAACTGCGATTAATCGCGATTAATTTTTTTTGAGTTAATCGCATGAGTTAACTGCGATTAATTGACAGCCCTAATTTAAAGTAAATTAGATTCAGTTAAAGTTACTTCATTTTTAATAATCGAAGATGCTGATTAAAACAAAGTGGGTTTTTTGTTGGTTTGTTTAAATGTTATTGTTAGCCTGACACATCCCTTCCACCACCTATAGTATTTTCACTACTAAGTGACGAGACTGAATACAACCCTGGTTGGTAGTAATCAGAAGTGGTTTACACTTAGCAGATACTGAGCCGGTTTCATAAGTGAACTAGTGAAGTTTCAGTTTGGTTACTAATAAAATAGTGTCCACATAACAATTGGCATCAACTGTCCTCCTCCACACACGCACACACACACAGTGTCAAAACAGAGGCCAGTAGCCGAATGGATCATGGAGACTGAAGTACCTTCCCATTACTACAGATAGTCCCAACTACTCAAGGCTGAGGCTCACTGGCAGAACAATTAAGATGAATCTTATGCTGTGCTGCCTGCACAGTACCTGCACTATAGACTTCAGTCTATCATAATTCACAAACATAAAATTTAACGAAAACTGGAAAAAAGATGAAAAGGCCCCAAATGCAACTGAACATGAGCAAGGAAGAGCCTGCACTTTCTGCATCTGCTGTTTTCTTCCAGACCTACTCCATTTTATCTACCTCTATCTGTTCTGATGAATTCCTAGTATTCAAATCCTTGCTTTCATTTATGTAAATGAGGTAAAAGTCAGTAGTGTATTATTTTTACATGCAATCTTTGAGATGGCTTAACATACACATTATACGTTATAGTCCTTAATTCATCATTATTTTAATGTTGCACAAAGGCAACTTTCTTCTATTTCTTTTAACACGTTACCTTGAATGAAATCACAAACACTCCTTCCGTTTCACCTCCATATTCTCTGATAGCATCTTCATCTTCTGTTACCATAACAACCGGCAGCTGACCCAAGCAGTGATTATAATACCATACTGCTGCATTGTAAATACTCCTAGAAAAGTACAGTTCACACTAACATGTCTATCACATTGCATCTGTTACGTTTAAGACATTTTCTAGGGTCTACATATCAGTGATTACATTTCTAACATGCATACTCTGAGATTTGGAAATCAGGTTAGCAAACAGCCAAAATATTAGTCAAAATTATGGGTGCTTTATGAAAGAAAGGTAGCACACGGAGCCTCATTCCTTCCCTAAAACACATCCACATGGGACCCAGCTATGACAAAGACCTAGCGCACCTTTGAGTGCGAGGTTGTAAAACAAGATGGAATGTAGCCATGTCTCTAACACTGCATCATCTACAATAATGTCTGGCAGCAGCGTTGGTGGGAATATACTTCATTACTTTCCAAAGCAGGTGTAAAAAGTCTAGCCAGAGCTGCTCTTCTGTCTGTGATAAGTTTTAGGCACAGTGCCTAAGAACACCATATCTTGGCCACCACAGTTCTGCACACCCTAAATCCTCAAGTACCTCAGAGAGAAGTAAGCAAGTTCTTCCCAATCCATCTTTCACTGAAGTCAACGAGAGTCTATGGTTTAGGTAATGTATCTTAAATTAATGGATCAATTTTTTTTTTTGAAGGCTCAGGCCCCTTTACGCTCTAAAAAATTCAAACACATGTACACTACAATTGCAAGTGCAAGTCAACTAATTGTGTAAGCAAATGCTTCTTTGACCATGCAAACAGAATTGCAAGCTGAATATGTAAATACAAGCATGAAAGTCAAGCCTGTTGCTGTATGCATTTTCTGCATGAAAGCAAGCATCAAAGTTTTGGAAGTTTGGCTTAATGTGTTCCAGAAGACTACTGTGATAAGAATATTAAAAGTTATTTCCATTACAGACACAGTGCTATGCTGCTGTTCAGAAAGGACCTACAACTACTCTGCCTGAACATTCCTATAAAACTGTGTTCTACCTCCTACAATTAAAGATCTCTTTAGAACCCATTTTTGAATTTTCCTCAGTTCACTTCATTTTATCTACTTATAATAAACTTATGATTACATGTTTTTTAAATATATTTGCCTCTATTTTTATGTAATGTATTCTTAATCACAAAAGGACCCCCTAGGACTTCAAATGCTGCATATTACCTTATGGCTAGGTAATCTGACAGCTTTAGGTCTTACATATCCAATGTCCTAGCATTTCTAGACATGAATGGTCTATACCAGGGGTAGGCAACCTATGGCACATGCGCCAAAGGCGGCACGTGAGCTGATCTTCAGTGGCACTCACACTGCCCAGGTCCTGGCCACCAGTCTGCGGGGGGCTCTGCATTTTAATTTAATTTTAAATTAAGCTTCTTAAACATTTTAAAAACCGTATTTACTTTACATACAAAAATAGTTTAGTTACATATTATAGATTTATAGAAAGAGACCTTCTAAAAACATTAAAATGTATTAATGGCATGTGAAACCTTAAGTTAGAGTGAATAAATGAAGACTCGGCACACCACTTCTGAAAGGTTGCCGACCCCTGGTCTATACAGTCATGCCTTTTTTGTTCAGTGCAACACTGAATACCCCCATTATTAGTTAAAACATACCTGGTCTGCCATTTCTCCATTGATTCTCCTCTCTCTCTTGGCAAATAACAATACTGCTGGAATTCATTAGCAAACAGAATACAGTCATGACGCGCATCCTTCACTAGATTTCGCAATCTGTTGTACTGTCTGGAATATAAACAAGACAAATGTACACTGTGCCATCTTTTTAATAATGCTGTTTAAATTCTAGTTAAAGATTTAGGGAAAAAATGAAGGAAAATTACAATAATTAGTTTTAACACTATAAAGCTGAATCCTGATCCCAGTATAGTTAATGGAAGTCTTCCCACTAACTTTAACGGGAAAAGGATTTGGCCTTTTAGAGCAAAATTAACAGTTACTAAAACAGTATGTATACACCAAACATTTTTAGAAATGCTTTGCTGTTTCAATACAGTATTTTCAGAGCAAGCTATAGGCTAGGCCAGTGAGTTGCGAATCAGGACACCACCGCTTTATCTAGCCTCTACCACCAAAGCATTATGTGACATCAGACAAGCCTCAGCCTCTCTATGCCTCAGTTTCCCCCTTTGTAAAATGGAGATCATAACACTTTTCGAAGTCAGATTGTGAGGCTTAATTCATTAATGAGACTGTTGGGTTAAAAGTCAATTTAGACAACCTTTTACCTCTGTAACCCACAGTGAGATCCCTGTCCCCTCCCCGTGGCTGGACCCAACAGAGGTTTGAGTCTGCTAAAGTATTTGAGCTAACTGACCTGGATCTTTTAGCTCAGGCGGTAGAGCAGGAGTGGGCAAACTTTTTGGCCTGAGGGCCACATCGGGGTTGCGAAACTGTATGGAGGGCCGGGTAAGGAAGGCTGTGCCTCCCCAAACAGCCTGGCCCCCGCCCCCTATCCACCCCCTCAGAATCCCCAACCCATCCAACCCATCCTGCTCCTTGTCCCCTGACCGCCCCCTCCTGGAACCACCCCCAACCAACCCTCCCTGACCCCTATCCACCCCCACCCCTCGGGACTCCCACACTTACCCAACTGCCCCTGCTCCCTGTCCCCCAACTGCCACTCAGGACTCCCTGCCCCTTATCCAACCCCCCCACTTCCCATCCCCTTACCATGCTGCTCAGAGTGGCAGGACTAGCAGCTGCGCAGCCCGGAGCCAGCTGTGCTGCCTGCATGGCAGCATAGCTGCAGAGCAGGGGGACAGCAGGGGAGGAGCTGGGGGTTAGCCTCCCCGGCCGTGAGCTCAAGGACCGGGCAGGATGGTCCCATGGGCCAGATGTGGCCTGAGGGCCTTAGTTTGCCCACCTCTGCAGCAGAAGCTCTTGGTTTCATTCCAGAGGTCTAAAATCAATCCCTGCCACACATGATTCATCCAGGCCATCATGCTGCAGTAATAAATACTTGATATAATTCTTTAAGTCTAATTTACCTTTCAATATTTGTGTTTACTTTTTGCATTTCACTCTATGGCACAACAAATGCAGACCAGTTAGTTTCATTTTGTTAAATGTGTATTTCAGGCTTCTAATTTATAATCTTGTTTAAATAAGCCCCTCATGTCCTAAAATTCAGGCCTAAACTCTTCTGAAAGTGCCTCTGTCTTCAGCCTCTTTCATTCATAAAGTTAAGCACACTCTTTTTGTTTTAAAATTTGCCTGAAGACAGATAATATGGAAGCTTTTTTTGTGTGCGTGGTAATTTTTTTAAATGGTGATTTATAAAGAAAATGATAGTTTTTAATAAAACTACAGCTTACATTAAAGTTAATAGTTTAGATTGTATCAGAGGAGTAGCTGTGTTAGTCTGGATCTGTAAAAGCAGCAAAGAATCCTGTGGCACCTTCTAGACTAACAGACGTTTTGGAGCATAAGTTTTCGTGGGTGAATACCCACTTTGTCACATGCATGTGACGAAGTGGGTATTCACCCACGAAAGCTCATGCTCCAAAAGGTCTTTTAGTCTATAAGGTGCCACAGGATTCTTTGCTGCTAGTTTAGATTGGATTATCAGTGGGATGGGGACACAGTCATATTTGTATTTAAAGTGCTATGCATGTTTAGGTTGCTGTTTGAATAATAATGAAAAAAAATTCCTCTAAAAATATTTGATTTCTATAAACAAAGTGTTTTTTTCCTACAGGTCTGATATTTAATCCTTTCCCCGAATATAAGGAGTCATAATACCATGAAAACCATTTTGCTCAAGCTACCTGTAAATAGTAAGTTTATATTTCTGTTCAAGGAACATATCTAAAATTTTGTCAGAAATTGGTAAGAAGCCCTGAAAACCTCTAATTGCTACCCATTACGTCAAAATGTTCAATAAAATTAAGCATAAATATTATTAGAAAACTGTTTACAAGACAGGTAATTAAAACAATGGAAAAACTGCTGGTCTGAATTTCAGTCAGGAGTTACTCAACAGATGCTTTCCCCCCAGAGATCCAATGAACTCATATTTCCAGTGCATATATTTTAACGTTTCAACAAGATTTATATGTTGCATAGAAGCACACCAGGCATCATCATGTAAAAATGGAACAAGATTAAGATGTTCTTAGAGGACATACACTTCAAGACATAAAGTCAAATATTATGCCATAAAATATTGCTAATATATACCCAAATGCTGTGGCACGCCACTCACAAGAAAACTTAAGCATAGCCAGGGAAATGTTCCAGGGCTAAAAAGGCAAATAGTGGGATAAGCAAAATACTTCTGGTTACGACCACTCAGGGATTAGAAGTATTTCCATTAAGCATGCTTAAAATATAACCTTTGAAATATTCACAGGTAATATTTCTATGACTAACTTCAGCAAGACAAACCTTGATAAATGTTGGGGTATCTCAGATTTTAGAGAACAGGTTAGCTTGCATAGTTTCTGCAGTATACTATTAACCTTTGCATATCCAAAAAATATATTTTAGTGATCAAAAATTGAAATTGATTATATAATACTTAGCATTTAGATTTTCTTTTAAAGATGAAATACCATAAGAGTAGCAACAAAATATGTCTGAGTCAAGTAATTTTCTAACTATTTCAGAAACAGATCAGCCAGAAAAATCTAGTTTGATCTATTTATAGTATTTTTATGGTACATTTTTATAGTAACATAAAAGTAAGCCATGTACAACACTTTTATAAAATGTATACAATTATATTGCTTTACAATTATGTATTTTTAGAATGTAAAATGCAAAAACTGCAGTGTCAGTCTTTTGCTTCTAAGAAGGCATCTGATTGCTGAATAACATGCAAGTTGTACTATTGCTCTGACCCTGTGAAAGAGGAACAGAAAATGATGTTTCTGTATATTCAACTAGTCACAATTTCTCCCTCCCAACAATTACATTATAAAGTTTCTTGAGGGATTTTTAAACATTAGAAATAATCAGTGTCTTGGTGAGCTCAAGTTTCCATGCTTAAATACTTCTACGTTTTCCCATTTCAATTCCTACAAATTTTACAAGTCTAAAGCAGTAGTAAATTATCATGGCGTAGATACCTGCGACCCCTTTGATGCTGCACAGCTTGACATGCTGTTTGCATGAAGATAATACCCTTCAGCTCTGGACACTCAAGAATCTCAAGGTAATCTTGAACAATCTTCCAGTCAGGGACAACATAATGAGTCACATCATCTGACAACAATTTCCCATCTAAAATATAATTCAAAGTTTAAAAGTTTAAACATCATTTTTAATTGTGGTTTATTAATAATGCCCCCATGCCAGGAAATCCTAGTTCACAGATTCTTAGATTATAAAGCCAAAAGGGACTACAGTGTTATCTAGTCTGACCACCTGCATAACACACGCCATAGAACTTCCCTGAAGAGCAGAATAAAATCATATTAATCCTTAACTCTCTTATACAATATTTTTCTAATTAATAAAACAATATATAATGACGTATGATACAGCCTTCTCAAACTTTACTATCTGTGACTGAGGTCACAAGGGCTTTGCATCAATGGAACAAGCTGATAAAAATTTGATTAAAAAATTAAAGTGAGCAAAAATCTGATTTCATTACAAAATATATCACTTAAAGTGCAGACAACATATCAATTTTCTCTACTTTCACATGAAAAGATTTTTTTTTAAGTATTTGAAACAAAAACTCTTATGATTTATTCCAGGTATGGGGGGGAAGAGGTACAAGTACTTCTATACCACTGCTTTCACAGATTCATGATTTAGTAATACCCACTTACTACTAGAGAGCTAGCAGAGCGTTCTTTACCCATATTTCTATATAAAATATTCCACAAATGTACATGCTTTGAGAGAAAAGATTTCTGCAACAGGAAAGGTTTCAGAGCTAAAAATATCACTACTGTTTACCCTAAAGAAAGACTATACAAATTCTGCTGGGCCTAGCTCTCTAAAACTTCCTGAGAAATCCTTCATGGCAGAAATAAATTGGAAAATGTTACTCAACATTGATTGTTTTAATTTGATTTAGCATTCCCGGATTGTCGGAGAGCAAATAATGTTTTCTTATGTGTATCCATTTGTTACTAATGCCATTATTAATATGGGATTGCAGCATTTACAGCAAGCATTGGTGGACTATATTTAAATTGCACATATCCTGACAAATCAACTGACTTTCTAAGGTTTCCTAAGAACTGATACAATGCAACTGGTCTCATTAACAATGATATTTAAAACCTGTGAACTCAGTTTCCCCCCCTTCTACTAGTGTATCCGTTGTTGTACAGCACCTCCAAAGCTTTGGCTGGGGAAAACTGAGATTCATTATTAGCGCCTCCAAGCCCTCCTCTACATGCCTGTGACACGCCTCCCCTCCAACAGTATACCTACTGTCTTCTAATCTCTACCCCACCTCCTCTATCAGCACCTAGTATCAACATACCACCAGGCCCCTCCACTAGCCCCTGGTGCCTTTATCTGCACCTCTGACTCCAGTGTCTGTTACACATGGTGCAACCGCATCCACTGCAGCAGAACCTCAGTTATGAGCACCAGAGTTATGAAACAACTGGTCAAGCACACACCTCACTAGGAACCATGTAATCAAGCAGCAGCAGCAGACGACGATGACAGACACACACATACAACATAATAAAGGGAAAGTTTAAAACATTGTTTCCAAGGTAAAGAAACTTTCTGTGCTCATTTCATTTAAACTGAAATGGTTAAAAGACACATTTTCTTCTGCATATTCAAGTTTCAAAGCTTAAACCAATGTTTAAGTGTAAACTGTTGAAAGAAAAACCATAACATTTTGTTCAGAGTTAGGAACATTTCAGAATTACAAACAAACCTCCACTCCCAAGGTGTCTATAACTCTGAAGTTCTGCTGTAGCCCTAAATCATGGTGTCACCTTCTGCACCCTACATACAGCGGCTGCATTCCCTCTTTTACCCGCTACAGCTGGTGCCTGCGACCCGTTTCCACGAGCGTGACCCCCCCGTACCCTGCTTCTGGGGATCCTTAAACCTGGTGCCAGCAGCCTCCACTAGCCCCTAAAATCCACCCTCCTCCATTCTCCCCAGCCCTGCCGCCCTCCTGTGCCCCCAGCCGCTCATACCCTCTACTCCTGGTGCCCCAGACCCCTCAAGCCCCCATGCCCTTTACTCCTCCCTCCCGGCCGCCTATCCCCCCAGCACCACCGTCCTTGTGCTTTTATCGTCCCCCCCCCGACTTCACTAGCCCCCTCACCGCGGGGGCAGGCGGCCTGGCACAGCGCGCTGCGGCAGGGCACGTCGGGGCGCAGGTAGTGCTCCCGCACGATGCGCACCGAGCGGCCCTGCAGGCCCCGCAGCTGCAGCACCTTCTCCGTGCGCTGCATCGGGCCGGCGGGAGGCGCGGGACGCTCGAGTAGGCCAGGCTGGGAAGGGAGGCGGCGCCGCACGGCGGCACAAGGCTGGTCCCCGCCGACAGGGAGGAGCCTGCCTCAGAGGGCGGGCGGAGAGCCACATGGGGGGGGGCTCAGGAGACCGGGGAAGGAGGGAACGGGCGCTGACGGGAAAGGGTGGTGCGGAGCGGAGGGGAGCGATGGCTCTGACTGAGGGAGGTAGCGCTGAGGGGGGCAGGGATGGTGCTGGGGGGAGGGGAGCGGTGGCTCTGACTGAGGGAGGTAGCGCTGAGGGGGGCAGGGATGGTGCTGGGGGAGGGGAGCGATGGCTCTGACTGAGGGAGGTGGCGCTGAGGGGGGCAGGGATGGTGCTGGGGGAGGGGAGCGATGGCTCTGACTGAGGGAGGTGGCGCTGAGGGGGGCAGGGATGGTGCTGGGGGGAGGGGAGCGGTGGCTCTGACTGAGGGAGGTAGCGCTGAGGGGAGCAGGGATGGTGCTGGGGGGAGGGGAGCGGTGGCTCTGACTGAGGGAGGTGGCGCTGAGGGGGGCAGGGATGGTGCGGGGGGGAGGGGAGCGATGGCTCTGACTGAGGGGGTAGCGCTGAGGGGGGAAGGGATGGTGCTGGGGGGAGGGGAGCGGTGGCTCTGACTGAGGGAGGTAGCGCTGAGGGGGGCAGGGATGGTGATGGGGGGAGGGGAGCGATGGCTCTGACTGAGGGAGGTGGCGCTGAGGGGGGCAGGGATGGTGCTGGGGGAGGGGAGCGATGGCTCTGACTGAGGGAGGTGGCGCTGAGGGGGGCAGGGATGGTGCTGGGGGGAGGGGAGCGGTGGCTCTGACTGAGGGAGGTAGCGCTGAGGGGAGCAGGGATGGTGCTGGGGGGAGGGGAGCGGTGGCTCTGACTGAGGGAGGTGGCGCTGAGGGGGGCAGGGATGGTGCGGGGGGGAGGGGAGCGATGGCTCTGACTGAGGGGGTAGCGCTGAGGGGGGAAGGGATGGTGCTGGGGGGAGGGGAGCGGTGGCTCTGACTGAGGGAGGTAGCGCTGAGGGGGGCAGGGATGGTGATGGGGGGAGGGGAGCGATGGCTCTGACTGAGGGAGGTAGCGCTGAGGGGGGCAGGGATCGTGCTGGGGGGAGGGGAGCGATGGCTCTGACTGAGGGAGGTGGCGCTGAGGGGGGCAGGGATGGTGCTGGAGGGAGGGGAGCGATGGCTCTGACTGAGGGAGGTGGCGCTGAGGGGGGCAGGGATGGTGCGGGGGGGAGGGGAGCGATGGCTCTGACTGAGGGAGGTGGCGCTGAGGGGAGCAGGGATGGTGCGGAGCGGAGGGGAGCGATGGCTCTGACTGAGGGAGGTGGCGCTGAGGGGGGCAGGGGTGGTGCTGGAGGGAGGGGAGCGATGGCTCTGACTGAGGGAGGTGGCGCTGAGGGGGGCAGGGATGGTGCTGGGGGGAGGGGAGCGATGGCTCTGACTGAGGGAGGTGGCGCTGAGGGGGGCAGGGATGGTGCGGAGGGGAGGGGAGCGATGGCTCTGACTGAGGGAGGTGGCGCTGAGGGGAGCAGGGATGGTGCTGGGGGGAGGGGAGCGATGGCTCTGACTGAGGGAGGTGGCGCTGAGGGGGGCAGGGATGGTGCGGAGGGGAGGGGAGCGATGGCTCTGACTGAGGGAGGTAGCGCTGAGGGGGGCAGGGATGGTGCTGGGGGGAGGGGAGCGGTGGCTCTGACTGAGGGAGGTGGCGCTGAGGGGGGCAGGGATGGTGCGGAGCGGAGGGGAGCGATGGCTCTGACTGAGGGAGGTGGCGCTGAGGGGGGCAGGGATGGTGCTGGGGGGAGGGGAGCGATGGCTCTGACTGAGGGAGGTGGCGCTGAGGGGGGCAGGGATGGTGCTGGGGGAGGGGAGCGATGGCTCTGACTGAGGGAGGTGGCGCTGAGGGGGGCAGGGATGGTGCTGGGGGGAGGGGAGCGATGGCTCTGACTGAGGGAGGTAGCGCTGAGGGGGGCAGGGATGGTGCTGAGGGGAGGGGAGCGATGGCTCTGACTGAGAGAGGTAGCGCTGAGGGGGGCAGGGATGGTGCGGGGGGGAGGGGAGCGATGGCTCTGACTGAGGGGGTAGCGCTGAGGGGGGCAGGGATGGTGCTGAGGGGAGGGGAGTGATGGCTTTGACTGAGGGAGGTAGCGCTGAGTGGGGCAGGGATGGTGCTGGAGGGAGGGGAGCGATGGCTCTGACTGAGGGAGGTGGCGCTGAGGGGAGCAGGGATGGTGCTGGGGGGAGGGGAGCGGTGGCTCTGACTGAGGGAGGTAGCGCTGAGGGGGGCAGGGATGGTGCTGGGGGGAGGGGAGCGATGGCTCTGACTGAGGGGGTAGCGCTGAGGGGGGCAGGGATGGTGCTGGGGGGAGGGGAGCGATGGCTCTGACTGAGGGAGGTGGCGCTGAGGGGGGCAGGGATGGTGCTGGAGGGAGGGGAGCGATGGCTCTGACTGAGGGAGGTAGCGCTGAGGGGGGCAGGGATGGTGCTGGGGGGAGGGGAGCGATGGCTCTGACTGAGGGGGTAGCGTTGAGGGGGGCAGGGATGATGCTGGGGGGAGGGGAGCGGTGGCTGTGACTGAGGGAGGTGGCGCTGAGGGGGGCAGAGATGGTGCTGGGGGGAGGGGAGCAGTAGCTCTGAGGGAGGTAGCGCTGAGGGGGGCAGGGATGGTGCGGAGGGGAGGGGAGCGATGGCTCGGACTGAGGGAGGTGGCGCTGAGGGGGGCAGGGATGGTGCTGGGGGGAAGGGAGCGATGGCTCTGACTGAGGGAGGTAGCGCTGAGGGGGGCAGGGATGGTGCTGGGGGGAGGGGAGCGATGGCTCTGACTGAGGGAAGTGGTGCTGAGGGGGACAGGGATGGTGGGAGGCTTGGGCAGGCGCTGAGGGAGGTGGCACTGAGGGGACAGAGATGGTGCTGGGGGAAGGATAGGGATGGCTCTTAGGGAGATAGCACCGAGGGAGGTAGGGATGGTGCTGGGGGGAGGATAGGGGTGGCGCTGAGGGGAGCAGGGATGGTGCTGGGAGGAGGTTTGGGCTGGCTCTGAGGGAGGTGGCACTGAGGGGGGCAGGGATGGGGTCGGGGGGAGATAGGGCTGGCTCTGAGGGAGGTAGTGCTAAGGGGATAGGGATGGCCTGGAGGAAGGGAGGAATGGCTCTTAGGAAAGTTGAGCAAGGGGGGCATGGAGCTGGTGCTGAGGAGGGAAGGGTCAATGTTACCCAGGTGATAGTTGGGCTGAGGGTTTTTTTATGCCCCAGCTCCTGCAGTCCTGTGAATAGGAGAGGAACTTTTGTTAAAATGAAAACTGAGAGTTTCCCGTCCACAGAGTTGCGGAGCAAAACTTGAAAACTGACCCAAGCACATCCTCTCAGCTCAGACAACAGAGGGCAAATAGAAAGTGCCCTTTCCATGGGGCTGGTTTCTAAGCTCTCATGATTTTTAAGCCGAATTCATGAGTTATTGGAGGAGGGCAACTCATGATTTTGAATAGTTAGGTCTGGTAATTCTGGAGGATTGAACTGGGGTTGAATGAGAGTGCACGGAACAGAAATGAAGAGACATGAGGCTCACTCCACCCTCAAATCAATGTCATGCAGCTGGGTCTATGGAGCATATATGAAGCTTGTCCTCAGAAAATAGCTGCAGTTCTTCAGGGAATCCAAGCATCATACGGTTACTTCCCAGACATACCTAATGCTGTGGAAAAGCACTGCGGTGGAAAACCTAGTGAGCCCCCTAAGAATTGCAGGGAGAACCAGATCATGTAATCCCAGAGCCAGATACATAGATCGTAAATATCCATAAAGCTGTTTTTCCTAAGGTATGGAGTGTGACTCTTCCCTCAAGGACATTGAATGGAGGAAGAAACGTCATGGAGTTTAAAGTATAAACTTTTAAAAATGGAAAATTGTCCATATATTTACAATCAACAACAATCCAACACCTAATGAAAATCATATTTCTCTTGCATTCTAGATGACCACATGCTATTGTCACATCACAGGTGTTCAATAGATGGAGATCTGCTTAGTAAAATGGCATTCAAACTGAATTAAAATTTAGGTGATGCATTCAAACTGAATTAAAATTTAGGTCGCCTTCCCCTGCAGCGTGGGGCACGGGTCGCTTGCTGGTGGTTTCCCTGCAGCTTGAGGTCTTCAAACCATTTTTGAGGATTTCAATAACTTGGTCCTGGGATAGAGGTTGTTATAAAATTGGATGGGTGGGGTTCTGTGGCCTGCCTTGTGCAGGAGGTCAGACTAGATGATCAGATTGGTCCCTTCTGACCTATGAGTCTATGAGTCTATACCATGATGACTATTGAGCTTGAATGCTGTAGTCCCTAACAGCTGACGTATTACTCTGCTGTAAATCTTTAACCACAATCCCAATCATGCTTGCTTTTTGTAGTGCATAATTTGTCAGTAGAAAGCACCAATCTCATATTTTTTAGAGAGAAACACAGAATAAAACTGAATTACAATTCGGAGCAGGGGGAGAGAAAAATAAAATAAGCACTTAATGCTGCCTTGCGGTTCATGAATCTCCCCTCTGGTTCAATGGACTCAACTGGCTCAGAGAGTTACACTGTTCATCTCCCTGCACTACCTTGTGACTCTCCCTGAGTCCTTTATCTATTACAAGTATTTGGAAAGTCAGAAAGGGGATCTTTATAGGGAAATGATTGGGAATCCCACATACAAAGCATTTCAGGGAACATCTAAGATAGATAAAAGGCACCAAAATGAGGAACAGGGACAGAGACCATTAAGGTAGTGTTAGATAGTAATGTTTATTTGGTTTATATTATTCAACACTGTTGATCCATACATTTTTAAAAATAATATAGTTTTGGCTGGATAATGAGCTATAAGTTGAACTTGACCACATTTCTAACCTGAGAACTCATATTCACCTCTGTAGCCATATGCATAATGAGTCTGCTGGCTGGAGCCTTGGCTCCTATATTGCATCTGGAATGTTCTGCTCTGGCAACACGAAGCTGCCCTAATGAGGCAGCTGGATATTGCCCTTGCTTTGCAGAATCCTTGTAGGGTTTAAGGACAACTTAGCTGACTACACAGTGAGTTCCTGGTCCTTCTCTGTAGGCAACAGGGCAGCATTACAGCCTATTCTCTGACCTCAGAGCCTGGGCTTACAAGCCCACCTGATCCCATGGGTCCGAGCTTAGGTGTTAACCTGAGTCTGCGCCAAAGTTGCAACATCCACACTGGTATTTTTAGTACACTAGTTCCAGCCCTGCTATCACAAGTCTGTCCAACCAGGCTGGGAGCCTGGCTCTAGGGTGACCAGATGTCCCGATTTTATAGGGACAGTCCTAATTTTTGGGTCTTTTTCTTATATAGGCCATTACCCCCCACCCCATCCCAGTTTTTCACATTTGCTGTCTAGTCACCCTACCTGGCTCCCTGCTGCAATGTAGAAATACCCTAGCTGTGTCTCCTACCTGTAGCAAGCTGACTTTCCTAACTTCCAGAACACTCTCCTACAGGGACGGTGCAAGGATATTTTGCGCCCTAGGCGAAACTTCCATCTTGCACTCCCCCCTCCCCCCAAAAATCACATACATTATACACAATACACGGCCACAGAGTAACGTTATAATTTAGAATTTATGTTTCCGCGCTTTAAGTTTAGCAAATTTAGAAACAAGTTCCTCCAAGTCAATGCTGTGAGCAATGTCATGTTCTATTGACAAGGTAGATAGCCCAACAAGTCTTTGTTGCAACATTGATATTCGCATATATGTTTTTATCAACTTGAGCTTCGAGAAGCTTCGCTCACCACTGGCCACAGAAACTGGGAGAGTCAAGAGGATGCGAAGAGCAATAGCTGTGTTAGGGACACCATCTGTCAGCTTATTTTCCCATATGAAGTTCAATACATCTTGCGGTGATGAACTCCTTTGGACTCGTCTTGCAATAGCTTGCAATTCACTGCACAAGTCAAAGGCATCAATATCTTTGGATTCACCATGTTGCAAAGCTTTCTCCAAAATCAAGCAATGTTCCATAATTTGCTTTGGTGTTTTATTTTGCAAACTGTAAACATCATATATGAAGCCAAATACTGAACTAATTTGCTGCATCAATGTGAATCTTTCTTCAACCGACTGTATTGCTGTGTCAATGACTGCAAAGTAAAAGTTCACTTTGAATTTTTCTTTCGGATCATAAATAGGTTCGTCATCTGCTTCATATGTGAACTGCTTCCTCTTCTTTCTAATACGGATTGGATCTGGTTCAAAAAGTGCCGGTACATCCAACTCCTCCGCAAGTTCACCTGCATCTACCAATGTTTTCTCAAAGGCTGCGTCACTTCTGCGGCCCACAAGAAACTTCTTGGTTTCTCCAAGTTGATTAATGGCATCACATATATCAAATTCTTTTGCCTGAAGTTGTTTGCTAGCTATGTTGATCTCAAACAATATGTCATACCACAAAACAAGAGAAACAAGAAACTTGAAACTAGAAATGGCTTTTGTAAGGGCCTTTGCATCAACTCATGATGTATTGCCAGATGATCCTGTCAGAGTATTGTCTTCATAGATGTCTACCAGAGCATCACAGATGTCACCAATGAAAGCAGGATGGAAAAGCTCCCCCCCAAGAAGACCTAAGACATGATGGCTGGATACATAAACAGACACCTGTCCCTCACAGGCACTACCTCATAACATGCCAATTTTGCTCAGGACATAACATCATAAAGGAATACTATGCATTCAGTGGTCTCTACACTGGCCAAGCAACAGCATGACAACTAACCTAACCAGTCCATCCAACTTTTTTGACTGCTTCTTGGGCACTGGTGAGGGGTAGCGGTGCCAGACTGAGCCCGGTGATGGGTGCACTACAAATCTACAAACTGAGGCAAGGTGCTGGGCCTAGAGTCCTCCTGAGACTGCTGTCCTGCACCAAGTGGAGCACAACCTCTATGAGGAGAGAACTCAAACAAATATCATGCTCCTTCTGCATGATTCCCCCAAGCACTTCTTCAGGCAGCTGCTATAGGGGTCACTCACAGGCTTAGGCCTGCCTGTTGCAGGCAAAACACAGCAGCAGGGCTTAAAACTCAGACAGGGCCGCCCAGAGGACTCAGGGAGCCTTGGGCAAAGCAAAATCGGGGGCCCCTTCCATAAAACATTTGCAATACTATAGTAACATGTATTAGGAAATGTAAAAAATAACTAATGAAATACATTCAAAAATTAATTTGTAATAATTTGAAAATAAACTAAATACATTATTTAAAAACATTAAAAGCTGTAATGGTATGTATACATTTGCAATTACATAATGGGCAGTTGCTGGGTGATTGTGATAGTTGGTACCAATGGGCTGTCGTTGCCTGGGGGTGGTGCTGTTGTTGCCCACGGCTGAGTGGGGAGCTGGGCTCTGGGGTCAGGGGTGCCCAGCTCACAGGGGCTGGGCTCAGGGATGTGGGGAGATAGGGTCAGGGGGGTGTCCAGTTCAGAGGGGCTGGGTTCAGAGCTGGGGGTCAGGGCTGTTGGGGGGATGGAGTCAGGGGGTTTCCAGCTCAGAGGGACTGGGCTTGGAGCTGGGGGTAAGGGCTGTGGGGGGATGAGGTCAAGGGGGTTTCCAGCTCAGAAGGACTAGGCTCGGAGCTGGGGCTCAGGGCTGTGGGAGGGATGGGGTCAGCGGGGTGCCTGGGGGCACTGGGGCAGCTCAGCTCTGCAGGCTGCTGTTCTCTCCAGCCGTCCAGGCACAAGGGGAGCAGGGACCAGCCAAGGACCAAGGGGGCAGGAGCACAGGCACCTGAGACCGACCTGTGGGGAGGCATTTGCTTACCTTGCCCAATGCATGAGCGTTGGGGTCCTCTTTCTTCCTCCGCTCCACCAGACCACTACTGAGGCTCTTTTCTTCTCCATGCCCCTCGCTGGGGCTGATGTGGAGGCTGAGCCAGGGGGCAGCCCCCGCTTTCCTCCAGAAGTGAAGCCTTGGTGTTGTGCCGCTGTCGCAGGGCCCCTGCCACGTGCCCTAAGCAGACCTGCGCAGCTCTGCCCAGCCGCCGGCGCCCCCGCCGGCAACGAGAAAAATTGCAGAGGCTGGAGCCCCTGCTCTGGGAGGGAGAGGGATTCTGAGCCTCTGCCTGCAGCTCAGGGATTCCCCTGGGTCAGCGCAGCCGCCGCCAGCCCGAACCTCTGGGCTGCCGCGGCAGTGCGCTGACCCCGGGGGCGCCCTGGGCTGCAGGGCTGCCAGGCTGCCGCCCCGGCACCCTGACCCCGGGGGCGCCCTGGGCTGCCGCCCCGGCGCGCTGACCCCGGGGGCACCCCGGACTCCCGGGCTGCCGCGGCGGCTCCCTGACCCTGGGGGCAGCCTGGGCTGCTGGGCTGCCACAGCGGCTCCCTGACCCCGGGGGCGCCCTGGGCTGCCGGGCTGCCAGGCTGCCGCCCCGGCACCCTGACCCCGGGGGCGCCCTGGGCTGCCGCCCCGGCGCGCTGACCCCGGGGGCACCCCGGACTCCCGGGCTGCCGCGGCGGCTCCCTGACCCCGGGGGCACCCTGGGCTGCCGGGCTGCCACAGCGGCTCCCTGACCCCGGGGGCGCCCTGGGCTGCCGGGCTGCCGCAGCGGCTCCCTGACCCCGGGGGCGCCCTGGGCTGGTGGGCTGCCGCAGCTGCGCACTGACCCCAGGGGCGCCCCGGGCTGCCGGGCTGCCGCGCTGGTGCCCTGACCCCGGGGGCGCCCCGGACTGCTGGGCTGCCGCGCCGGCACGCTGACCCCGGGGGTGCCCTGAGCTGCCGCGGCTGCGTCCTGACCCCGGAGGCGCCCTGGGCTGCCGGCTGTAGGCAGCTCAGACTACCTCTCCAGCAGCAGCGGCTGCAACCATTTAAAAAAATTGGGGGGGGCGCCGCTTTTTGGCGCCCTCAAATCTTGGTGCCCTAGGCAACCGCCTAGTTCGCCTAAATGGTTGCATCGGCCCTGCTCTCCTACTTTATTATTGCTTGTAGTATTAAGTCCTTTCAGTTGCATTCCACTGAAGCATCTGCAGTGAGGGGAGACACCGAAGGTCAGAGACTGGAAGGTGTTTATACTTCCCATCACAAAAGCTGAGAGAGATGCAAATAGAAGCTTTCATTGTGGTTAGAAGTGGTAAAAGCTCCAGCACCTCAATTGTTAGCTCCAGGAAGATGCAGTGCTCACAGAATCCTGCCCCTGTGCTTTTTGACTAGCAGCTAAGGAATTTAATAATAATACCTAGCTGCTATATACGCTCTGATTTGGGAATGCCAAACCCTCCAATATACCAGGAAGAGGTAACTGTAGTAGCTTGGTGAGAGACAATCAAGGTATGGACATGTGTTTTAGCAGTCTATGTAGTGGGAAGGATGACATTTAGAAATGTTATGGAGGAAGAGGCAACAAAAGCTGGATATAAGGGGAGAAGGAGAACCGAGGCCAATATAAGAACAGCCATACTGGGTCAGACCAATGGTGCATGTAGCCCAGCCCAGCATGCTGTCTTATGACAGTGGCCAACATCAGATGCTTCAGAGGGAATGAATAGAACAGGTCAATTCTCAAGTAATCCATCCCCTGTCATCCAGTCCCAGCATCTGGCAGTCAGAGGCTTAGGGACACTTAGCCTAGATGGTCAGGGATGGAACCCCATGCTCTAGTAGACATTGATGGACTTATTCTCCAGGATGTGACACTGAGGTTGTGACCCCATGTAATGGGAAGGAAGGTGGAGCTGTCTGTGGTCATTGAGCAGGAAAGAAGAAGAGAGCATTTGGGAGGGAAAATGAGAAGTTCTTTTGAGGTACAGTGGTGATCAGTTATGCCAGCACGGACATGACATTTAGTTAGTGTCATTCAATTATTGTAATAAAATTAAGGGTTAATCAAATTAAAGTGAGTGAGATCATTTGCTCCAATTTTACCTCACAGTGTGAATGGCAGGACCTTTGGGCTAAGTTAGTGCAATGTTGATGTTGCTGGGCAGACACTAATTTATTTCAGACATCCCAGTCAGCAGAGACAAATGGAATCTTCACTTGTTGCTGCTGTTATTTTTCAAGTGAGAAAAAATTAAAATGTGAGCCCAATTCAGTCCTGGAACTGAACCACTGAAGCCCATGGGAGCTGCACTCACACTAGTGATGGATTTGGCCTATTGAGTTCAAACAGAGACAGCACTTCTCATCTTGTAAAAATTTCATGACATTTTGAAAATCAGTTCCGAGTTAAGTTAGGTTGATGGATGCAAAGAGACCCATAGAATTGTAGATGCAGGATAGCAGGAGCATCCTTAGCTGTTTTGTATGATCAAGTGCTAGAGAATTCCAAAAGAAAGATTTATAAGATTTCTACATAACTGCTGAGACAAAGAATAAAAGCAGAGTACAGCATAGGTTCAGCCTTCACCCAGAATAGTCAGAAACAAATTGTCATTGAACTTTTCCTCTAACATGCCTGTCAAATATGAGATTAGATAGATCAAAAGGAAATAGCTCAATGTTTCTGTCTCCCCACATAATTACTCTAGCTGGACAATGCCACTATGGCCTAGAGAAACTGTTCTTTCAGATGAGTCAGAGCCACTTGTATTTTAAAGTTCAGTAATGTGTTTGCTCTTGCCTATTTTGGGAAGTGCAGTCCTCCTGAGAATTCTGTCTATTTACAGAAGCAGGTGGAGGGATGAAGTGTGGAAACTCATAGATTCCAAAGCCATCTAGTCTGACCTCCTGTACCATACAGTCCGTAGAACTCCCCCAAAATAATGCCTAGAGCATATCTTTTAGAAAACATCTACTCTGGATTTAAAAATAGTCCATGATGAGAATCCACCACAACCCCTGATAAGTTGTTCCTATGGTTAATTACCCTCACTGTCAAAAATGTATGCCTTATTTCTAGTCTGAAATTGTCTAGCTTCAATTTCCACCCATTGAATAATGTTATACTTTTCTCTGCTAGATTGAAAAACCTGTTATTACATATTTGTTTCCCATGTAGACACTAAAAATCTGTAATCAAGTCACTCCTTAACATTCTTTTTGTTAAACTAAATCGATTCATCTCTTTGAGATCTTGTAAGGCACGTTTTCTAATCCTCTAATCCATGAATGGCTCTGAGGGAGCTGGCGCCCCCATTGGCCTGGGACAGCAAACCACAGCCAGCAGGAACCATGATCAGCTGAACCTGCTGACGCAGCAGGTAAACAAACTGGCCCAGCCTGCCAGGGTGCGTACCCTGGAGAGCTGCATGCCAGAGGTTGCCACACTGTGCTCTAATCATTCTCATGGCTCGTCTCTGAACACACTCCAATTTATCAACTATTCAGTGTGGTACGAATTGATTGTAGTCACTCAGCATCCTGCATGCCAAAGAAACACTTCAGTTCATTGAAAAATTCCAGCATTGCCCTAGTTTCACTTGGGACAGAGCTCCATTCGATAGACAAATTGCTGAAAAGCACAAAACCCAAATTAATTAATTTGATACTTTTCCTGCCTATCTACACTATATAACTTATATGACTGGAGAGACCAAAAAAGCACCAATGTGTTCTGAGGGTCATTATTAGGTAAATCAATATATGGACATGGGGCAGAATTAAATACAGACATGGGCTTTAAATCAAAACCAAGTGTAAACAAGTGCTCATCCATTTAATTTAATGCAGTTGCATCTGTTTAAAACCAGGTCTCTATTGATATAATGGAGTCAAATCCAACTTTCACTAAGTCATATTTACGCTGCTCTGGAAAAGCAGCTGATGGGAATTATTCCTGCAGAGGGGACTCCCACATGGCACTTAACTGGTTTTATGCCATCTTCTCCTGACATAGTGAATTTTCCAGGTCCGGCATTGTGATCAGAATGTGCTGCACTCCCCTAATCCCTGCCAGCAGAAATCATATAATGTAATATGTTTATAGGAGTGTATAGGTTTTCCTTTGAGCACAGATAATGTTAAAAAAAATTCACATAACTAACATTAATTAGCATAGGGAGCAGCCCCATGATGTAGTTGCATACCTTTTTAGCACTTTTTCCAGAACTATCACTAGAACACTATGAGAATGTAGCACAAACAGGATGTGGTGTCTGAAAGTCTGGTTACTTCAGCACAGCCTTCATTAGCAGGAGTCTTTCCTTCTTTATCTACAGAGTCCTTCTGTCTCTTGAGAAATGCAGTCATTGGGGTGATAGGCTGCAAGGTTTGGCTTCCTCCTGGCACGACTCTATTGTTTGTTCTTCCAGTCTTTAAAACCACTTTGGAGCAACTACCATTATTCAACAGGTGCTTGCAGACACTTAGGACTCTGTAGGCACTGTCTCCTCTGTTGACAAATCCCTCTCACAGCCTGCACTGGCTCAGTAAAAACCTCCATAGTGCCGTAGCATGGGATCCAACTGCAGCCATTTCTAGGATTGCCTCAGGATTAATAGCCAACTCCTTGAACCACTATGTTATCAATAAAAGCAGCAAAGAATCCTGTGGCACCTTATAGACTAACAGACGTTTTGGAGCATGAGCTTTCGTGGATGAATACCCACTTCCTCAGATGCATGTGAGGAAGTGGGTATTCATCCACGAAAGCTCATGCTCCAAAACGTCTGTTAGTCTATAAGGTGCCACAGGATTCTTTGCTGCTTTTACAAATCCAGACTAACACGGCTACCCTCTGATATGTTATCAATGACACAATGCACAATATCTCCCCAGGTAATGCTCTGGTTGCTAATATCAACTGTCTTTAAAAGAGTTGGTCCCTGTCAGACAGAGTAGCATGAGAAGTACAGTAACACCTCACTTAAAGTTGTCCCAGTTAACGTTGTTTCGTTGTTATATTGCTGATCAATTAGGGAACAGGCTTGTTTAAAGTCGTGTCATACTCCCTTCTAACATCTTTGGCAGCGACCTGCTTTGTCCACTGCTTGCAGGAAGAGCGGCCCGTTACAGCTAGCTGGTGGCGGCTTGTAACCAAGGTGGACTGGAAACCCCTCTATCAGCTCCCCACTTCCCTAAGTTCCCTGTGCTGCAGCTGCCCAGCAGGCTATCAATTGCCAGGGAATTCATCTGTCCTTCCCTGACTCACCGCCCTCTGCTGCTCCTGCCCTCTGCCTTGGAACTGCTCCTAGAGACTCCTGCTTGCTGTGCAGGGGGGGAAGGAGGGGCTAATATCAGGGTGTCCCCCTCCACCTGCACCCCACTTACCCCTTCTCCCTACAGAGGAGAGAGACAGAGAGAGCTTGGGGTAGCAGCTGCTGTCTCAACTTCCTGATCCACTTAAAAAGACAATGCACTTAAGAGTGGGTCAGCTTACTTAAAGGGGCAGTGTGTATCTCTCTCTCTCTCCCACACACAAGGTGTATGTCTGCCTCTGCTAGGCTGTCTCCCCTCCCTTGTGCTCACGCTGCCTTGTGTGAGAGGCTACATTAACAACGTGTTAACCCTTGAGGTCTCAGACGAGTGCTAGTTCATCATTTAGCAGCGTCAAGGTCTCATTCCCACATTGAACTTTAGCGTCCAGAAAATGGGGACCTGCATGTACCCCTCTAAACTTAATTCCTAGCTTAGCTCTGATAATGCTGCCACCAACCAAAATATAGTGTTTGGTACACTTTCTGTCCCCCAAAACCTTCCCTAGGAGAACCCAAGACCCCAAATCCCTTGGGTCTTAAAACAAAGAGGAATAAACCATTCCCCCTTCTTCCCCCTCCCAGGGTTACCCTGAGAGATTGGTGTGATTCAAACCTCTTGAATCTTAACACAAAGAGGAATTCACCTTCCCCCTTCCTCCTTTCCCCCACCAATCCTTGATGAGTTCAGACCCAGTCCCCCTGGGTCTTACACAAAGAAAAAATCAATCAGGTTCTTAAAAGGAAAAGCTTTTAATTAAAGAAAGAAAAAGTAAAAATTAGCTCTGTAAAATCAAGATGGAAAAAAGTTTACAGGGTCTCAGCTTTACATAGACCCGAGGGACTCCCTCCCCCCGTAGCCTATGTATAAGTTACAGCAAACAGAGGTAAAATATCCTTCCAGCAAAATGCACATTTGCAAATAAAGAAAACAAATAAAAGTCTAATCTGCCTTCTAGCTAGTACTTACAATTTTGAACCTGAGAGACTGTTTTAGAAAGATTGGAGAAAACGGGTTGCATGTCTGGCCCCTCTTAACTCCCAGAGAGAACAAAGAACAACCCAAAAAGCACAAACAAAGACTTCTCTCCGCCAAGATTTGAAAGTATCTTGTCCCCCGATTGGTCCTTTGGTCAGGTGTTAGCCAGGTTCACTGAGCCTGTTAACCCTTTACAGGTAAAAGAGACATTAACCCTTAACTATTTGTTTATGACAAGCAGCAAGGCATCCCTGGGAAATATCCTTCCCTCTTCCACCCTCTAACTTCACCACCTCAACTAAGCTTCACAATCATCATAGCTGTGAACAGTATTAAACTATTTGTTTAAAACATATACTGTGTGTATATCTATATAATATATAGTTTTTTGTCTGGTGAAAAAAATTTCCCTGGAACCTAACCCGCCCCCTATTTACATTAATTCTTATGGGGAAATTGGATTTGCTTAACATTATTTCGCTTAAAGTCGCATTTTTCAGGAACATGACTACAACGTTAAGCGAGGAGTTACTGTACTGGTAAGAGAAACTGACTGTATGTCCTGTCTCAATCACATGACCTGGATGGTAATGTAAGGTAATGTATAACAGCAGTCAGTATCCACTGACTCCATTGGTTATTATTTCATTCCCCAACCAGAACTCCATGCCCTTACTTGTGAGAGGTATTGAAACATGTGATCCTGGGTTACAGAAGACTTCAAGCCCCCAGCCTTTGTCAACAGTAGCCACAATATACATAGGAGCCTGATGGTTGAAGGTCAGGGGATTGTATTCGGTCAGGATTATTCCACTCACTCCAAATCAAGCTGGGGTCAACTGACTTAGAAGATGCTCTTATCTCATTCTGTAGTCTTTCCTGGAAGGAGCTTTCTACTTAAGTGGACAATGCCCACATTTAGTATAAATCCACATTCATGAAGATTACAGCTGGAGGGTTTCAGGACCCCTGCTAATCCCCGAACTCCCTATGGAGAAGCAAATACAGGAGGTGGATGTTACACTGTTGTTGTAGGTAACCCTTTGCTTAGCCCTGCTCCACAGGGAGTGCCCTCATCTCACCTCTGATCTTTGGCTCTCTGATCAGCTCCGCACTCTAAGGGTAAAAATTCAGGTCTCTCAAGAAACCCATCCCTAGTATGGCATGTGGGCCTGGTATTGGGGATGTCTCCGGCCCCATCAAGACTCCTTCTCAGCCATGTTGCTGTACTGGAAAATAAATCTGTAAGGATCTTCCTTTTGTACTTGCCGTATGATAAATTAAGTGCCTCCTGGGCACTGAAGTTCTTTCATCCCTGTTCCTCAATGTTGGTAGCCCATGCTCCTCCAATCTGCTTCACTCATGTTCTCCATATCAGCTTCCTCAGCTCTTTTATAAGGTGATATATTATTGTATTACTCCTCTCTCAAACCAGTAGCAGATGTCACAAGCACCTTTTGGGCAGCAACTCTCCGAGTTTGAAGGGAGACCTGCCTGATGAGGAGGTGGTTAGAACTAAGGAAGCTAAATGGCCCCTGCACCTACTCAACCTCTCCCACATTCAACTACAGTCCCATGATAATATTGCCTGTTTGGGAAGAATCCCCTGTTGCTTTGCACATATTGGCATAATTAATTGCTCTCATTGTTTCTGACTCTCTTTCTTTTGGGGGCAGGGAAGTTTCTGATGATGACACGATACAACATGATGTGAGAGTCAGAATATAACATAATAATCAGATAAGTGTGACAAGCCCAGGCAATGAAAGAAAGTAACCACATATTAGGCCTGCTGGAGTCAGACATAAACAAAAAGCTAGGAGGAAAATGCATTTTTTCCCCTGAATTCTCCAACTAAATCAGAGAATTCAGATAAATTCAACCTCTCTCACTGAAAAACCAACTGAAAATGGCCTCTGGTCAGAGGATGCTCCTGTTAAATTGGAAGAAGCTCAGCCAAGCAGAGATCAAGAGAGAAATACTACATGTGCCCTTTCTCAAATACCCTGGCACCAACTTGAAGTACACATGATGAATAGCATCAAAGTGCTTACACATACCTAGATAGGGTAATAAAAAGTTTGTAGAAAACTTCTGTGGACAATTCACAGTCATGCACACAAGAAGTTCTAACAAAGCAGTGCTGGTTTCAAATGCAGATTGAACTCAAACCAAGGTTGATTTTAGGTCCATTGTATATTTGAGTTAAATATTTTGCACAGCTTTAGAAAGAAGCATCTTCAGACTTATTTCTTTTTTTAAAAAGGAAAATTATTTTGTGATCACACATTGCTATGCTTCTCATTTTCTCAGCAGGATTTCCCCTCCGTAATAAGCCTGCTTATTAGTGTTCAGGGTGCAATTTCCCATTATAGCCACTAGGAGACACTATTTAATTGATTTTGGATGGTAATACTAACTTGTGTGTCCCCAGTTTAAAATTCAGCCTTCCAGCTGCTGTGATCAAACTGCTTCCAGTTGCTTGTTTCAACACCAAAGCAATTTCTTCTCCAAAATAAATTAACAAACTAGAAACTAAATGCTGATTTGTAACACAATAATAAACAATGCTGCAGATCCCTTCAAGCATGGCAGGAGAGAATGAAACTACATGACTAGAGGTTTAAAATTATTGGAAGCATAAAAGTAATTTATTTACTATAATTCCTCATTTTTGGTATGTTATGTACATTATTCCCTACCCGCTTTCATCTCTGGATGAAATTTTGAAGTGTGTTACATCATTAAATCACAAAGTTGTACAATATTTTGTTTCACTTAATAGTATATATCTTTAGTGAGCTCATTCCAATGTTTTATTATGGTATTAACTGATATTTTATGCATATTAAAATCAAATATTAATTTAAAAAGGAATGGCAGTGTTTATTCTGTCATCAAAAACACTAAACTTCAGCTGATTTAAAGATAAGGAGAGGCATCATTCACAGGTCATTTTAGTTTGGGTGGTATTAGTTGCTTTTTCATAAGATCTAAAAAACCAAATGTAGACATTGTGGCAAATGTAGACATGGTGGAAAGAATTTAGTTATTTGGGCCCAATTTAGTTATTTGGGCCCTTAATCAGGCAAAACTCTCAATATGTGTTTGATCTGAATAGGCATGCAAGCTTGTAACTTTTACATTGAAATTATGCTTACATGAGCCTCAAATCCTGTAGCAATGCCATTATAGCTTAAAAAGTTAACAGCATAATAGAAGTCGGATGGAAAAGACCTGTTAGGTCATCCAGTCCATCCCCACCAAATTGGGATTGGTTCCTATAGCATATTTAGTCCAAGTTTGGAGTCATTACTGTAGAACTTTTTCCTCCAAAGGATATTTCTTTATAAAGTGCAGTAAATAGAAAACAGAACTACAAGGATGACTTTTTTTTGCCCTTTCTTTCAAAATCTCAAGCTGTAATTCCAATGAATTCCTTCTTAGCCTTCTAACATGAGAAATTAAATGAGTGGCAGTCGACCTCCACTGAACTCTTTTCAGTTGTCATTTGCTGTACAAATTAGATAGTAAGAGTTTTCCTTGAAGGCTCAGAGATGTGCATTGAAACCAAAGGAGAAAAAATCATGCTATTTTTTCCCCCATCAAAGGCTGAGGACTTGATCCTGCAAGAATTCATGTGAGTAGTTGACTCAAACTTTGAAGTCAAGGGGACTAATCACATGAAAAAGCCTGTCATCTGGTAAGTGTTTACAGGATCAGAATTTGAGTCTCTGAAGTTCTCTTAGCTCAAGCAACCAAATGTTATAATGGAGCTTAATATTACTGTTGCAAGCTTGCAGTTCTAATGCATGCTGATTTCAAGGACAGTGTGCAAATAAAGTCTACTTAAATGAGTAATGCTCCAAGAATCATTCTTGGTGTTATTTAACTACGGTGAGAATTACTATAGGTCTTCCACCTATCTAAACAACATCATATGTTATATTAGTTATGCTAGTTAATCTGTTCACTGTGAGGATGTTGACTTATTGCAGTATATTAGTGCACCTCATCTGAATAGTTAATTAAACATTCTAATTGTACATGTTTGAAACTGTAAGAAAGTTCACAATAAGGACATGTAATATGTGGCTGGTCAGTCAGGCATGCTGTCATGGTCCATTGATCAGAGAAGGGACCTGACTTGGAGTTCTATTCCTAGCTCTGCCCCGTGACTTGTTAGGACTTCTGGTCAAAGTGCTTAACTTGCTTAACTTACCTAAGATGACTGTTTATCAAATAAAGACTATACTACTTATGTAAATAAAGTAATATTTTGAAAATTAACATTTTAAAGACACTTTGAGATCCTTTCATGAAAAGTGTTATTAGAAGTATAAAGGAACCATTGTGATCATCTAGTCTGACTTTCTCTATGATAACACCAGCCATAGGACTTCCCTGCTTTAATTCTTGTTTTAACGAGAGCATGTCTTTTTATGGATCCTTAGGTTGACAGTCATTCATTTTTGGTACATGGTTCTTACTCACAAGGAGTGCATGAGAGAAGCTTTTGTAATACTCCAGAGTCACACCTGCAAATAAACTGTCTAATAGATCTGGGCAAATAATTCAGATTAAGCAATGTAGTCTAAGAATTTTGCTTCTCTTTTTGTTTGTGAATCGTTTTTGAAGAAAAATTGCATCTTTCTAAAATTAATTAATTATTCAGAATTATTCACTGAAAACAATCATAAATAATTCTGGGTCTGCAGATCATCTGGGAATAGTTAATTGCACACAATCACATTTCAACATATGTTGATTGGTTCCATAGTCATCTGGTGGTGTTTCTGTTCCCTAATTGGATAACTTATGAAACTGACCAACAATGCAGATTTTGAATGGCAGAATCCAGTGTAAAATTAATGCACTCACATGTGTACTGTTGTTTGGTTATGAAATTTGAAGTTCATGTTTGGCAAACATTCAAACTTAAAATATGTTTTTCACGTTCATTCCCATTATAGAATTTCATTCAGTAAAGTATTCACAAAGGCGGTGTAAACATAGTCAAAGCAAATTAATTTAAAAATTAAAATGAATATCTATGTAAAATGTACTGCAGTATTCACCCAACTCTGAGTAATATACCATGGTGCTGAATGCCTTATTAATAGGTGTATGTCCTTGCCAGGAGGTTTTCATTGTAAATGTTATATAATACTGTTATGATTCATATTGTAGACATTAGCTATTTAAAAAGGGAGCAATTATATGATGACCCAACTTCTACCTCATTCCCCTTATTTAGAACCATTTGAATGACACCAGGGATGAATTTAGCTTAATGAGTGTAATATGTGAACAGCTGAAAACACCTATTCAATGACATATTATTTGCCAGTTTTGCAGGTGGTAGAAAGGACTTAAAGTGAGGGAACTCAGCTCACCATCCCCTGATAAAAGCAGAGGAAGAGTACCCACTACTCATCCCTTCTGGTCTCCAGGAGCTCTATAGTGCTTCTTGTAAGTACTACTACAGAGAAGAGCCTCCGGCTGGTGAGGGGAGGGCTCACATCATAAGATAGGAAAACAAAATGAAGCAGCTATATTGTTTTCCATTTCCCCACATTAAGAGGCCTGAATATGAAGTGTCACCATTTCCTCTGCATGTATGGGTAAAAGCAGGATGTTTGTTCAGGGTTCTTTTGCCTCCCATGCTTTCTACCACCATGACTTCAGGGGAGAGAGGAGAAGATGACCAGGAACTCTCCCCTACCAGTTCTCTTAACCCCTAAGGGTTTGCTTCATAGCCCACCCCAGAACTGCTTGATAATTACCACCAGAATGGGTGAGATCTACTTTCTCCACTGTGTTGCTTCAATCATTGGTAGCAGGCATTATGGTGAGGTTACAGCCTTGGCTAAGCAATCATTTATTCTATAGCTTGATGCATACCAATGACAGTTTTATTCAGGGGATTGTCATTGGATCTGCTGGCCTTCTCTGAATGCTATTCTTACACTTTAACTTACTTCATGAGAAAATGTGGAGGAGTAGACTTTGAAATGGAGGTGAGAAAAGAAGCAAGTACTTTCAGGATGACAGTCAAGACTTTGTCTTAATTCATAGAGCTATATAATTTTAGACTGAAAATTGATTTAAGGTCCATTGGAAAAGGAAAAATAAGTTGTAACACTTTCTTTTATAAAAAGCAAGTTAGAGTAGCTGTAGTGTATGTGCCCACAATATTACTCTTTGCTTAGCACAGTCTCTGAAGAAAAAGTGTTAAAATACAGACTGTAAACTTTGTATTTTGTAGTTAAACAGTGCAGCACTGATGCCTTATAATACCAACACTTAAAGAGTTAAAATTCTGTGAGCAGCTGCATGTTTTCTAGGAGGTGATAATTCTGAAAAAGAATGACCTGTGTCATTCAACTTGCATTTTTTTAAAATGTATTTACTTATGCAATCTGAGCTCGACACAAGTGCTTTTCAGCAAGGTCTTGTTTCTTAGCCAAGTTTACTATTGATCTGACTAAGGCACAAGAAGGTCAAATGCCTTGACTCAGGTCACACGCTGACTGTCTCAGCCAGGACTAGAGCCAAGTATTCATCCTTTTGGTTCATCGCCCTTGGCTGTAAACCACAGACTTAATTTCCTGCTATCAATAGCTCAGCCTGAGAGCAAATTTGGAAAATAATATAGTTCAGCCTGCAATCCAAAAAAAGGCGTGTTAAGCTGGGTTTGTGCAATTTTTGATAAAATACTAACCACTTAGTCAAATACTCTCCTTGTAACAATTTGTAGAACAATGTACCAAATTCAGCTATATATTTGTATAGTAATACTGTACTCACCTGTAACAAGGAACCAAATTCGTCTGTGGTATTGACTTCAATGGTGTTGCACCAAGAATGCATTTGAGTACAGCTATACAGTTACAAACTACAACATATATTCCTTTATATCTATTTAATGAGCAAACTAATTTATATAATGGCAGTGGTGTGTATGGTACTTTGCTGACAGATAAAATGATAGCCCTTGTCCCAGACCTCTTACAACCTTGGGACTTGATCTAACTCCTATTCAAGTCAATGGAAATTGAATTAGGCCACAGATTAGGTAAAACATGACTTATATGGGGAGAAATTTCACAAAGATGGCATTAGACAAGGGTAATGAGAATGAGAAGTTATACTAATATCTACATGTATGCAGTTTGATAAACCACCCAAAATCAGTTAAATTAACAGTATTAGCTGCTTGGATTAGCTGCTTGTGCTGTTATTAGATAATGGGAGGGCCATTGTCTCACTTGGCATGTTTTCTGGACTAGAAATTTAGGCCCAGATTCTCCTCCTAATTACACAGGTCCAGCTCCTCTAATTTCTCAACACTGTTGTTGCGCCACAATGAAATAAGAGGAGAATTTGATCCTTAGTTTAAAAGTGTAAAAGCAGCAAAGAATCCTGTGGCACCTTATAGACTAACAGACGTTTTGGAGCATGAGCTTTCGTGGGTGAATACCCACTTCCTCAGATGCATGTAGTGGAAATTTCCAGGGGCAGGTATATATATGCTAGCAAGCAAGCTAGAGACTTGCTAGCATATATATACCTGGTAGTGGAAATTTCCAGGGGCAGGTATATATATGCTAGCAAGCAAGCTAGAGACTTGCTAGCATATATATACCTGCCCCTGGAAATTTCCACTACATGCATTTGAGGAAGTGGGTATTCACCCACGAAAGCTCATGCTCCAAAACGTCTGTTAGTCTATAAGGTGCCACAGGATTCTTTGCTGCTTTTACAGATCCAGACTAAAACGGCTAACCCTCTGGTTTAAAAGTGGTTTTCTAAAATGGTTTTCATATGACCTAGCCTCTGCTGACTAGGGAAAGCATGTTTAACCCACAGTAGCTGAACTCTCTCTTAAAGACAGGTTCAATTAACACACTTCTTCTTACCATGGCCTTTTTGAAATGGAGATGTCCAATGAAAGGTGACTAAAACCTGCCATATTTCCAAGATCAGACATTTATTCTGTTGGACGCTAGTCTTTATATTTATTTTTTTTTGCTTAAAACTGATTGGGCCATAGGCTGAGAACCACTGCCTCAGAGGTTACAGAACCTGTGGAATCTACTTTTAGCTATTAGCTAATGGCATTGGTGGAGAGTGACACATGGGCATGGGGAGGCTAGTCCCTGCCCCTCCCGCCCGAGGCTCTGCCGGATCCCAGAGTCCCTACCCCGACCCCCCACATCCATTAGCCTTCTCCCCCACCAGTGCACCAGGTGGGAAACGCGCTGCCCCAGAGCACCAGATGGGCAGTGCACAGTGCCCCCAGACTCTCAAGTGCCAGGTGGGTGGTGCATGACCCTCCGAGTGCTGCGTGGGCCAGCAGTGTGGGGCCTGCACTCCCAGCGTCCCCAAGCACATGGTGGGCATCCAGACCCTCCAGCGCAGGGAGGCCCCTACCACCCCAAGTCCCGGCTGCAGGCCAGCTGTGACCTTCCTTAACCCTGCCCCCAGAATGCTTCCTTGAAGATGAGTGACCACCCTGCCCTTGCTGGTGCCAAGGAGGAATTGGGTTAGGGTAAGCAAGCATGGGCCTTCTGTGCAGGGCCACGCCAGGCTTCTTGGAGAGGCACAGCCTTCCCCTGCCTATGCTCCCTGCCTCCCATGGCTAATGGCTTTAAACTAGGCGTCTGTCTCAGTGAGAGAGAGAGAACAGGGACAGCACTGCGTGAGGTCAGAATCTGTAAAGTCTTGCCTGATTTAGCTGGGCATATGGTGAGAAGATGTAGAGTGAAAGTCTTGTAGAGATCTAGGTCTTAAAGAGAGGATATTTTACGTGCTGACCTCAATTCCTGTGCCACTTTGGATAAAGGCTACAAATTTCTGTTTCACCAGCAACAGAGAAGACCAGTAAACTTTTAATACAAGGGCTGGAATGCTGCTATCTGTGGTGATCTCTAAACCATTTCCTTGCTGACAGGATTCTGAAGTGTTTGAAAGGACTGAGATGCTGACATTCTTTTCAAGCTCTAAAGATTCCTGGTGACATATTATGGTCATGCTATTAAAAACTGAGATCATCTTTGGAAGAAGATCAGAAGGGAATATGTTTTGATGTGTGAATATATAAATGAATATACATAATAGTAACAAAGTGGGAAAGTCTTATGAGATGCACCAATAGATTTACTGTTTAATAACTTTTGTTTATATGTTATTCATAGTATTTGGAATACTATTTAAAATGTTTTATACAATTTATAATTTCTGTATGTATTAAATATTCGTTTTACTAAGAAACTGTAGGTTACTCTCTCTTTTGAGTTGACTGGAAACTATTAACATCTGTTAATCAGGGTTTTACATACAATATCCCTAAAGTTTAACTCTGTGTAATGCTTTCTGAGCAGACAGAACTCAGGCCTATGCTTCAGAAGAGAGTTAAACTGAGGTGCAGGAAGTGTAATAAACAACAATGCAGCAGCATCACCCATCCTGTTACACATGGATCTTAAGGGAATAATCTGGGCCTCTTTTATCTGGAGGCTACCATGTTGTCACCAGGTTCCCTAAGACTGCATATTATTATAATGTAGGCAGCAACAAGGGAGCACTGCATTCTTTATAACTGATATTCTGCAGAAACTGATGGGGCCATCACAGATGTGCTGATTCAACAGGCCACCAAATATAAACCTGCACAAATAAATCCGACTGGAGAGGGGGGATTCTGCTATTAAAAATATATTTACCTTTCACGCTTGTTTTTCTGACTTGTTTTCTCTTTCCTTAGCCCTGCTCCCATTTCCTGAATGTGGGAGTTGTGTTGCTGGGGAAATGCAGAGCACAGCAGGCCAGAGTGACAAGCAGCATTCTAGGCACTAGGCTGAGCCACTGCGATTCTGGGTGAGAGAGTTTCTCCTCTGCGTGCAGTTTGGGAAGGCAGAAGTGGAGACACGGTACTGTGACTTATGACGGCGAGAGGGTAAGGAGAGGAGGTGATGGAATGGAAGGTTAAGGTGCTACTGAGAAGCTGGCCAACTGGTTACATCTCAAGAGACATGCAAAGAAGTACAGGAGAATCTTTGATTGTCCTTAGTAGACCTAGACTAGAATCTTTGCCAGAAACTGATTCCTACATAGTTTTTCCAGTTTAACTCACCACCCTCCCTTTTCCCTCTCTCTATCTCCAGTCCTCAGTTTGCTCTTTGGATTTTAATATTCCTCCTTTGTTCCCCTTCCTCCTCCAGCTATGTATGTCTGCTTCTCTGATACTGTCTCCCCACTCCAGTCTCCAACTCAATGCATCCCTGTAGGTCAAATAGTTTATTAAAATTAAAATCATGGGACATCGGGCTGTGGAGGAAAGTTAAAATCTGTAGTTGTTGCAGCAGTTTGAATATTAAAATGACTTTATTTGTGTGGAATTTCAGTTGACAGTTTAATTTCTGAAACTATTTATGTTCACAAAAGTCCATAATTCCATTCTGAACTTTGGGGTAGGGGGCTGGGTTGTTTTGGTCTGTATGTTTTTCAAGTCAGCTTCTTATTATTCAATACAGACTTTAGGCCATGTGAATGTAAAGAAGAAAGATCCTTTCTACAAAGATATTAATGTTTTCTATATGTTAAAACATGTATCTCCTTGTATGCTCCCCAATGTATTCTTCTCCTGTCTACCTCTCTTCCTGGTTATTTGTCCCAGTAATATGACCTGCAGTGGCCAGGGACGGCTCCAGGCACCAGCACGCCAAGTGCGTGCCCGGGGCAGCAAGCCGCGGGGGGTGCTCTGCTGGTCTCCGCAAGGGTGGCAGGCAGGTTGCCTTCAGCAGCATGCCTGCGGAGGGTCTGCTGGTCCCGCAGCTTTGGCAGACCTGCCACAGGCCTGCCGCCAAATCAGCGGGATCGGGGACCTCCCGCAGGCAAGCCGCCAAAGGCAGCCTGCCTGCTGTGCTTGAGGCGGCAAAATACCTAGAGCTGCCCCTGATGGTGGCGTTTCTAGGTGAAAATTTTAGCTGGGGCAGTGGCTTACTTCGCAGAACAATGTGCTCACGTGGGGGCTCTGTTCACAGCACCTCTCAGTGCCATACTGATGCTGCAGGATTGTCAACTCAATTCCCACTGCTGCTGGTTTGGCTCTTGCTACTGGGGAGTGCTCCATACCAGTGGTTCTCAACCAGGGGTCCAGGGCCTCCTGGGGGGCCACAAGCAGGTTTCAGGGGGTCCGCCAAGCAGGGCCAGCATTAGACTCGCTAGGGCCCATGTCAGAAAGCATGAGGCTGAAGCCTGAGGCCTTGAGCCCCACCACCCGGGGCTGAAGCCAAAGCCTGAGCAGTCTAACTTCATGGAGGCCCCTGTGGCAGAAGGCCACAGGCAATTGCCCTGTTTGCTACCCCCTGATGCAGGTCCTGTCTTTTATATACAGAAAAACATATATTGTGCCACAGCTGGGCCATGGAGTTTTTATAGCGTGTTCGGGGGGCAGGAGGGAGCTCAGAAAGAAAAAGGTTGAGAACTCCTGCTCTATAAAAGCTGGGGTAGCGGAGCACCTGCTCCACTTCAATCCTGCTGTAGGAACAGCTATTCTGTTAATTTAACAACTGTGAATGGCACAGTAAACTGTGATTAAGGTGAATGTATATGACTCTGATTTTTTTTTTTCTGAGCGGGCGCTGTCCCAAGAGCTCCAGTGTTTAATCCTTCAGTGGTGAATGCTGCTTTAATTTTCTGGATTTCCACTACATTACAAATCAAACAAAACCCAAACGTTATCAAAGAAATCAAGGTATTACAAAATGTGGTTGTCTGTTTAAAATTAAGTGTATACAGCAATCTTATGTCATTGCCACTATGTCAGAGCAATACTAGGATGAGTTTGTGGGAAAATACAGTAACAACAAGAGAAAAATGGCAACATAACTGTAAAGGGGGGCGGGGGGAGGATTGGAGACTGTTATGCTAATAGCTTCCCAGAAATGTAAGACACTCCATGGACTTCCCTGCCTAGCAACCTGGACCAGGTGCTTTGAATTACATTCCTAAAACAGGTAGGTAGGTGTGTGTGTGTGTGTGTGTGTGTATACACATACATACATACATACATACAAAAGGAAATATGAACAGTTCAAAACAGACTAATCAGCCCTTTCCGCTAGTTGGGCTGCAATCTTTGCTGCAGTCTTACTTGCCTGGGAGAGGCTACTTCTCAAGGAAGGCCAGTGGGTTATTTGCTCCCTGTTGAGTTAATTGGCAGGGTAACAACTGCCACCTGCCAAGCAAACTAATTTGTTTAACCCCTGCTGGTCATGGATAAACTCCTGCAATAGACAAAGGCAGAGTGGTTTTCAAGAACCAGATTGGGGTAGGCTGCCATCAGCACAGATGGATTCTTCCTGTAAAACCTGAAGTCAGTAGTAACTGTCATAGATATGCACACATCATACACAATGCATAAGCTTAGTTATAACCCTTATCTCTACTGATGGAGAAACATGTGGTAATTCACTGGTGGCAAAGGGCCAAATGTTGGTCTCAGCTATTCCTGTGCAACCACAGTGGAGTCAAATGGGTGGCATGGGTGTAACTAAGATCAAATATCTCTCTGTTATCACTCTTCTCATTCACAAAGCTGTAGGCCAGATAATAGAGCTTAGCCATCATTGGCCTCTTTTGAATGTATAGACTGCAAACTTTGGTTCTGAGTCCAAACTTTCCCAAAGTTTGGAGATATTTGAAACTGATCCTTTGATTCAGACTGTGTGTGTGTGTGAGAGAGAGAGATGCAAATACAACAAAAAGAAGTGTGATGACATCAGAAACTAATAATCAGAGGAGATAGTTGTGTGTACAGCTCTTTGGCATCTTGAAATATATACATTTGAAGGATATTACTTTTGTGTTGTTTTAAGAATCCTGCTTTTAATTTAATAATTGGAGATATACTTATCTCCTAGAACTGGAAGGGGCCTCAGAAGGTCATTGAGTCTAGTCCCCCTGCCCTTCACTAGCAGGACCAAGTACTGATTTTTGCCCCAGATCCCTAAGTGGCCCCCTCAAGGACTGAACTTACAACCCTGGGTTTATAGCAGGCCAATGCTCAAACCACTGAGCTATCCCTCAGCTTAATTCCAAGGTGTCTAAGGACAACTAGTTTTGGCTAGGGGTACTGTGACATCAGAAGTTACAATAGTCCTAGAAGAGACTTTAATTTGCATAATTCAGTCTTATTGGCTAAAATGCCGTCAAAGTTGTCTGTTTTCCCACACTTTCAAATGTCATATTTCACAGCAGTGATACAACAGAACATGTGAAATCTCCAGTTTCATAGGAGATGGGACTGTCTAATGGAAATGGTATTTTTGCTAAATATGATGATAAATGCACACAAACTCTTGTGAAGATATTTCTAGCATAATTATTATTTTGGACCATACTTCACAGTTAACTAGATATTCATCTTCCCACATGGACCTTCAGAATGCTGGAGTCAGCAAAACATTTGTTTAGTAAAATAACTTGAGATATTTATCAACAATATGCAAAATATATCTCCTTCATATGACCATCTCACTAATTCTATAATCCAGGGCATCTCTCATTTTTCTCTATTTTCCTTCATTCTGAACTATTCTTCTAGTCACATGCAGCAAAGGTAGTGACTGGCGGCAGTTGTGACTATAACGATTGGACTATTTAAAAAAAATAAAATGGAGAGTTGCTAGAATTGACGTAAGAGGTATGAAAGAGCATTGCAAGTAGTCTTCCACTACTGTGGATTCAAAGTCCCTTGAAGTCAATAGAAAGTCTCTTACTGAAAGGCAGACAAAATTCAGTGTTGATAAATGCAAAGTAATGCACACTGGAAAACATAATCCCAACTATACCTATAAAATGATGGGGTCTAAATTAGTTGTTACCACTCAAGAAAGATCTTGGAGTCACTGTGGATAGTTATCTGAAAACATCCACTCAATGTGCAGCGGCAATCAAAAAAGCGAACAGAAAGTTGGGAATCATTAAGAAAGGGATAGATAAGAATACAGAAAATATCATATTGTCTCTATATAAATCCATTATATGCCCACATTTTGAATACTGTGTGCAGATGTGGTTGCCCCATCTCAAAAATATATATTGGAATTGGAAAAGGTTCAGAAAAGGGCAACAAAAATGATTAGGGGTATGGAATGGTTGCCATATGAAGAGAGATTAATAAGACTGGGATTTTTCAGCTTGGAAAAGAGACTAAGGTGGGATATGATCAAGATCTATAAAATCATGACCTGTATGGAGAAAGTAAACAAGGAAGTGTTATTTAGTCCGTCTCATAACACAAGAACTAGGGATCACCAAATGAAATTAATAGGCAGCAGGTTTAAAACAAACAAAAGGAAGTCTTTTTTCATACAACACAGTCAATCTGTGGAACTCCTTGCCAGAGGATGTTGTGAAGGTCAAGACTATAACAGGGTTAAAAAAAAGAATTAGATAAATTAATGGAGGATAGGTCCATCAATGGCTACTAGCCAGGATGGGCAGGGATGGTGTCCCTAGTCTCTGTTTGCCAGAAGCTGGGAATGGGCGAGAGAGGATGGATCACTTGATGATTCCCTGTTCTATTCATTCCCTTTGCGACACCTGGCATTGGCCACTGTCAGAAGACAGGATACTGGTCTAGATGGACCTTTGGTCTGACCCAGTGTGGCCGTTCTTATGTTCTTAACTTCCATGGGCTTTGTATTAAACCCTGAATTCAGAGTCAAGGCCTAGATGCTTATTTTTAAATAAGGAGACAGTGACTCTGAGACAAAGGCTATTCAGTAGAACCTCAGAGTTAAACACACCAAAAAAAAAAAAAAAGCAAATACAGTACTCCGTTAAACTACTAAAAAAAAGCAGCATTTTTCTTCTGCATAGTAAACTTTCAGAGCTGTATTAATTCAATATTCACTCATAAACTTTAGAAAGAACAAGCATAACATTTTGTTTGGAGTTGTGAACAACCTCCATTCCTGAGGTGTTTGTAATTCTTGAGGTTCTACTGTACTTAAATACTTCGTTTCTATATAACCAAGTAAATCACTTTAACTCAGTGTTTCTCAAATGCGGCCACCAGGGGCTTTTCTTGCAGCTACAGGCTCTGGGGTGGAGATAGGGGGAGAGGGTGAGGGAAGCAGTGGTCCCTCCCCCCAGGGCCACCAGCAGGGGTTGGACCCTGCCCAATCACGGAGCCAGAAGTGCTGGAGGAGTAGGCAGATGGTGTGAGTTCCCCACCTTCCTGGGGCCAGTGGAGCTCTCACTTCTGGCTTCAGCCCTGGGGTGGCGAGTGGCAGGCTTTGGTCCCTTGTGGCAGGGCTTTGGCCCAGACCCGCTGGCCCCCACTGCCTCCCCCAGCCAATCACCCCAGTCCCACTGCCTCCTCCAGCCCACCAGCCATCACCCTGGTACTTTCTGCCTTGCAACTCAGCTCCCCATCCAGGGCTTAATTTGTCCACTAGCTTGCCAGGGCTTTGTAAATTTGCTGGGGAAAGTGATATTTGTATGTTTGTTAATATCACTTTTCACTGCCTCTCAACTCGCTAGCAAGTCTGCTGCTGTGAAAAATTATATTAAGAAAATACAAATATCACTTTTCATAGCAGCAGACTTACTAGCTAGCAAGTCTTTAAGAAAAAAAAAAGGCAAAAGGAATAATAACAAAAGACAAGAACATGCAAAGTACCTTATTTTTCTTTCTATTCTGTTTAGGTTCAGTAAAGACTATAGACAACTGAATGTTTGTATTATTGAGTTTTCAAAAAAAACCTACATAAATAAGTTATGATGATTTGGGCATGTATCTGTGCATATTTTTGTTTTTCCTAAAGTTAAGAACATAAGAATGGCAATACTGGGTCAGACCAAAGGTCCATCTAGCCCAGTATCCTGTCTACCAACAGTGCCCAATGCTAGGTGCTCCAGAGGGAGTGAACCTAACAGGTAATGATCAAGTGATCTTTCTCCTGCCATCCATCTCCACCCTCTGACAAACAGAGGTAGAGACACTGCTCCTTACCCATCCTGGCCAATAGCCATTAATGAACTTAAACTTCATGAATTTATCTAGTTCTCTTTTAAACCCTGTTATGGTCCTAGCCTTCACAACCTCCTCAGGCAAGGAGTTCCACAAGTTGGCTGTGCTGTGTGAAGATAATTGAGTTAATTGTTTTAGAAAAAATTGTCAGAGCGGCCGCCAGCAAGAGTTGGTGGCTGCACTCAGGCTTCCCAAAAAATTGCTGTGAGAACCCCTTATTCACCATGCCATTATGCTGATCATATCGTGCAGGACAATAACATTGGTTTATGATACCATTACTGATCTGCTGTTTCTGATTGACTTAATAATCTTTGAAGACTGTGAATGTACACACACCCTGCTCTCCCTTCATTTGGCTTTAAGGGTTAAAGGACAAAACTATTATATGTTTCAGTCAAACAGACTATTTTGGAAATACTAGTATTTTTAAAAATGTATTACAGCTGTGAATATTTTCTTATTTCCTGCAATTTGTATATTTTACTTTTCAGGATAATGTCTGTTCTATCTTCTCCTCCTTATAATAAAGGACTAAGTGTGCAGTATCCTTTGGATTTGCTGGATTTAATGAGAATGGATTTATGTTGAATAGAGTTGATGTTACTGAAATGCTGTCTAGTTATTAATTTTCTAGTTTTAATTTTGCTATTTAGTCATGTGCTACCAAAAATATCTTTTCCCTTGTAAAATGGCAAAATTGCTAAAAAAATGCTTTATATTGTAGTTTTAGGAGTACACAAGTTTCTGACTGATGTTAAAGTTTAAAAATTCATCAATGAATGCTGATTAGTAAAGATGGTTGAAAATTAAAAGAAATTTTTGCAAAATTTTTAATTTAGTTTTTTGTTTGATATGATTTTTGTGTGGAAATTTCCTGCAACATTTTTATCCTATTATTAAAAAAATATTTAAATTTAAAATTTTTATCTTACATTTTTTTTAAATCCCACCGTCTGCTCTTAAAACCTGCTCTTAAAGGTCTCTGATGATGGAGATTCCACAACCTCCCTGGGCAATTTATTCCAGCTCTTGACCACCCTGACAGGTATGAAGTTTTTCCTAATGTTCAGTCTAAACCTCATTAAACCTGTAGGCTGTTCATCCTTACGCAATCCACAAATAAATAAATTCAATAATAAAAGGCCCAGGGCCAGATAAAATTCCTCAACCTATCAAATACTGTTTCATCCACCCGAAGAGCTCGCTGATGTCAAAGGACCCATTGAAGTCTCTTGCAATGTGGAGAAGCAGCACAGTCTGGTGGAGAAGGTATTGAACTGGGGGGTCAGGATACCTGGGTTTTTATTCCCTGCTTTGTCCTGACCTGCTATGTGGCTTTAGGCAAGCCACTTTCCTCTTTTGTTTCCCCTCCTGGTCTTGTTTGTCCCGTCTGTCTAGATTGTACACTGTGTGTGGCAGACACTCTTGTAATTTGTGCATGTAAAGCACAATGAGGGCCTGATCTCTGCTGGTGCTACCATGATATGAATAACAAGAATAGAGTTTTATATGAATGTAGATAAAGGAATACAATTAAATAAATGTTTAAGTGGGTCTGGATTCAAATGGATTCAACTAACCAGTCATAAGGATACTTGCAAAATGTCTCTCACTGGCTATTCACAGATTCTAAGGCCAGGAGGGATCATTGTGATCATCTAGTCTGACCTCCTGTATAGCACAGGCCATAGAATTTCCCTGAAATAATTCCTGGAGCATATATAAAACATCCAATCTTGATTTAAAAATGATCAATGATAGAGAACCCACCATGACCCTTGGTAAATTGTACCAGTGGTTAATTACTCTCACCGTTAGAAATGTACATGTTATTTCCAGTCTGATTCTGTCTTGCTGTAACTTCCGGTCACTGGATCGTACTATACTTTTCTTTGCTATTAAATATTTGTTCCCCAGGTAGATACTAATAGACTGTAATAAAGTCAGCCCTTAACCTTCTGTTTGTTAAACTAAACAGATTGAGTTCCTTGAGTTTATCACTGTAAGGCAGGTTTTCTAATCCATTAATCATTCTTTTGGCTCTTCTCTAAACTATCTCCAATTTACCAACACCCTTCTTTAATTGTGGACACCAGAACTGGACACAGGATTCCAGTAGTGATTGCACCTGTGCCAAACACAGAGGTAAAATAACCTCTCTATTCGTATTTGAGATTCCCGTTTACACGTTGCAGGATTGCCTTCGCTGTTTTGGTCACAGAATCATGCTGGGAGCTCATGTTTAGATGATTATTCACCACAATCCCCAAATCTTTTTCAGAGTCACTGCTTTTCAGTATAGAGTGCACACACTGTAAGTATGGCCTATACTCTTTGTTCCCAGATGTGTATATTTACATTTACCGCATTAAAATGTATATTGTTTGCTTGCGCCCAGTTTACCAAGCGATCTAGATCGCTCTCAATCAGTGACCTGGTCTTTTCATTGTTTACTACTCTCCCAATTTTTATGTCATCTCCATACTCTGAGTGATGATTTTATGTTTTCTTCCATGTCACTGGAAAAGATGTTAAATAGCATAGGATTGCTGGACCACTCCCTCACCCCCCAGAAACAACTTCACTGCCATCTGTCTTCTCTTGTATTTCTGCCTTGGGGGGAGCAGCATTAAGTTTGGGGAACGCCCCTCTGTGAGGAGAAGAAGGTGGCGCGCGGGAGAGAGGGTGTCATAACATATTCCCAGATTTGGACCTTAGCGTCCAAAATATGGGGGTTAGCATGAAAACCTCCAAGCTTAGTTACCAGCTTGGACCTGGTAAAGCTGCCACCACCCAAAAAATTAGTGTTTTGGGGCACTCTGGTCCCCCCAAAAACCTTCCCTGGGGACCCCAAGACCCAAATCCCTTGAGTCTCACAACAAAGGGAAATAAACCTTTTCCCTTCCCCCCTCCAGGTGTTCCTGGAGAGATACACAGAAGCAAGCTCCGTGAATCTAAACAGAGGGACTCCACCCTCCCTATTTCCAGTCCTGGAAATAGGTACTGAGAGAGAGGGCCAAGCTCCCCCCCACCCCCCTCCTTCACCCAGAAGGAATGCAAAGTCAGGCTAGTAAATCTAACACACACAGATTTCCCCCTGACTTCTTCCTCCTACCAATTCCCTGGTGAGCTACAGCCTCAATTCCCTGGAGTTCCCCACTAAAGAAAAACTCCAACAGGTCTTAAAAAGAAAGCTTTATATAAAAAGAAAGAAAAAATACATAAAAATGGTCTCTCTGTATTAAGGTGACAAATACAGGGTCAATTGCTTAAAAGAAATATGAATAAACAGCCTTATCCACAAAGAATACAATTTAACACTTTCCAGCAACTACACACATGTAAATACAAAAAAAGAAACCTATGGTCTTCCAATCTTTGTACTTACAACTTGGAAATGGAAGATTAGAAAAGCAGGAGGCAGAAAAATCCTCTCATAGCCGAGAGAGTACAGGCAGAAAACAAGAACAAAGGACTCACACACAAACTTCCCTCCACCCAGATTTGAAAAAGTCTTGTTTCCTGATTGGTCCTCTGGTCAGGTGTTTCAGGTTACTTTTTTCCAGGTGAAAGAGACATTAACCCTTAGCTATCTGTTTATGACAGAGGGATTGCACTGAATCAATACATCTCCAACCACTATGTATCTATGTCCCCCCTGTGGCCAGTCCTGCCTACTTTTGGGTGTGTTCTGGCCTCTCAGGTGGCAGCAGAGAAGTTGTGATATAAAGCAACCACCTCATCCCACACAGTGAACTTCCTGCTGCCTGTGATGATACCAACATTAGCTGCTGTGACCCAGGGCTGCACCTAGTCCAGAATTTAATGAAACAGAGGCTTAGCCCTTGGCTTTTGTATTAAGTAGTGCCCATTTGGATGACTGGTAGATTCAGAGAATAGGTAACAGGCTACATAGAACCTGTGGCCTCTAGGCTGTGGTCACAAATCTAGACCAGATTCACTTCTGATAGCTATCTGGTGACCTATGTGAAATGAGTTTCAGGTCCAGCTTTAGGACCCACGGGGCCCGACTGGAATACTTGGTGGCGATCCGAGACTTCGGCAGCACTTCAGCAGCGGGGGGTCTGCTCCAGGTTTTCTGTGGCACTGAAGGACCCCCTGTCACCGAAATACTGCTGAAGACCCCTGGAGCGGGCCTCCCTTGGGCGTGGGGCCCTCTTCGGTGCAGGGCCCAATTCTGGGGAATCAGGTGAATCAGCTTAAAGCTGGCCCTGATGAGTTTGATGGGTGAGTGGAGTTCCCAGTGTACGGATGTCCACCAGCACAACTGGCATTAACTGGCAGCTTCTACAGACAGATAGCAGACTGGGCAGGAGGAGTCTATCCTCTCACTCTAAGAGGTGGTTCCTCCAGGTTAGGGTTGAGGTGCTTTGGGGTGGCAATGGGCTGCTCACTTCCCTCATTGTAGCAGTGATGGGCTTAGAAAGAGGCAAATCTTGTCTCCAAGGCCATCAATCTAGCAGTTTTCATTAAAAAGAAAATAGTTGCTATTGACCTATTTGCCATTGCTAATAGTTATGTATCCTATGTGCTTCCTTCAATATATTTTTTTCATTATAAGGGGTCTCTTCTCCTCTCAGTACACATGCATAACTTTCATTAATGTTAATAATAACTTAAAGTATGCCAGAGTGATTGTCCATCTATTTCAGTATCCTTCTCTGACACTGACCAATGTCATATGCTCCAAGCAAAGGCAAAACTCCACTCCACATTAGCCAAAATGCTCTTGGGGACATTAGGAAATTTTGTGCAGAATACACAGAGAAAAATATTTTTATTGACCTCAGGTGGCATTCAGCTTACGCTTGAAAGCATGAGGATTGGTAACTTTTGTAATTTTATCCTAGCTAGCATGACTGCACAAGCTATTCTTATTCATAGACATAGATTAGTTGTGTAAAAAGATTAGCTATTATTTTAGTAACATCCTACAACAGGATGTTCCACAAGTGACTTATACACTACACTTGCCGTTGTTGCCTTTAAGTACACTCCCTCATCTTGTATGATGATGAAGGATAAATCACCATGCTCAATTACTTTTCTTTATACCATTTGTTTTTACATACCAACCTTTAGCTAAACATTGGGCCAAATTTAGCTCTTATGTAAGTGGTCATAATTCCATTGAAGGTAATGGTGTTGCTTCCATTTATATGAGGACTAAACTGTTTCTTCTAACACTATCATATCTTCTTTTACTCTCATCCTTATTAAATTAAGCACAGTATTGTACCCTCCAAAGCAGGTGCCTGGCACCCACTAAAATCAAAGAGAGCTACATGAACACAACCCATAGCAAAATTTGGGCTTGTATAGGACTAGACTTGTAAGAAATCCATAATCACTAGCTCTGTTTCAACTAATTGTCAATGTCTTTCTCCAAAGCCTGTAGAAGTTTACTTGCACATGTGGTCAGATTATGGGCCTGATCCAAACTCCACTGAAATTAACAGACTCCCATTGACATCAGTTGGCTTTGGATCAGGTCCTACAGCATGTTTTCTGTTTTTCTTCACCTCTGAGAGTGAAAGATTAATTTAGCATACATTCTTCTTACTTGAGAGAGTGGGTCTGTGTTTAAAGGTAAATGAAGGTTTTATCTGGACATAGGCCCAAATAAGGAATATGACATCTGGACTCCTTCAGGCTTTGGGGGAGTTCAGTTCTGTATCTTGGACCCATCTCCAGTTGTATTAGTCAACAACCATGACAGGGAATCAAATGAAATGTCATTCCTAAAAATGCAGAAGTTAAATTTGTAATCAAGGGCACAATTCTGCTCTCCTTAGTCAGGTAAATCTCCCAGTGAAGTCAAGAGCAGAATGCAGAATTGGGTCCCAAGAAGCTGGATTTCCTACTGTACCTAAATCTAATATATTTTGATCTAATATGGATGTTTAGTATTAGTAGAAGGGAGCTGGATGTAAAGGACGCCAGCACTATTATTCAACATTATTAATGATGATGTCCGCTGGTAAGTCTCAAAAACTAGAAAACTAATAAATTTTACATATTGAAAAAAAATCACAGATAGATCAAACAAATAAATAAATTCTTTAAAGTATTTAATATGTGTTAAGAGGACAGAATGATAAATTCAATATTGAAAACCAATATCAAGTTTACAATTATATGCCATTTATCATCACTGATTGCACAGACAGCATCTTATTGCAGGGAACAAAGTGATTCATAAACTGAGACACTGTACAGTTCTATTAAAAAAAAAAAAAGCATGTGTGTGTAAAAAATTCATGCTACATCTTGGAAGCCCTGCTTTCTCTTCTACCGTTATTGTCAACAATCATTTGCATTTTCAGAAATAAATTATGTATGTTTAATTTCTTGATCTTTAACATTAAATGGGCAATACTTTTGTATGAGGTGAAGCTGATACTTTTACAAACAATAATATGAGCCAATATTTTGTTGTTCTCTACAGGACTGCTTCTCCCCCTTTGGAAAAGAAATGGCTTATAGAAAATGTAAAAGTAGATAGGAAGTCTGAATTACACAGATGTAAGTATTTTGGTGGCTTCTATTTGCCTGCTTCCAAGTGTGGATTGATTATGAAGAGAGTGTATGAATGGCACCTTCTTACTCAACAGACCTAAGTCCTGGGTAAAATCCTTGAAATCAATGGCAAAACTCCCATTGACTTCAGTGTGGTCAGTTACCCTATGTGTATTGCAAGTCAGACATTCTTGCTTTTGTGAAAGAGCTATATTAATTTTAACTCTTGTCATCCCAGAAGAACTCTGGGAGAAGGAACTGGATTCTCTTCTGGCTTGCACTTCATCAGCAACATTGTAAAGTAGATTGCAGTTGCAGAATCATCATTGTAATTCCATTGTCCTCAGAACATGCCGTCAGTTAAACTTATGGTAGGGCTGCATAGGTGTAACTAAAGGCATAATTTCAGGACAAGGGGGTTGCACAGGTGTAACTGAGCAGAATCTGCCCTTCAGAATCTTGATAGGTTGTTCCTGGCTCATTAGTCAGTACTAGTTAACTTGACTTTCAGATCCCAGGCTGAGTTTGTAGGGACATAATGCAAGTCTGAACACGTCAAGCCCTCATCCCCATCTTTTCACTTGTAAACTGAGCCCATTTAATATGGAATAATTGATTGCATTTTAATGTGGAGCCCCACAATGCTTGTTTCTTTTGACACTAAGTCCCTTTGTAGAGTAGAATTCTACTTTAAGTAGAGGTTGATATAAGGGTCTGAGTAAAACACTAGCCATCCACAAAATGAGCAGTTTTTTTTTAAATCAAATCTACAGCCAGATACACTCAAATCTACTAAAATGTTTTTTCCTCCAGCCCTTTTTTCTCAGAAAGGGCAGAATCTTATGTTCAGAGAGTAACAGAATAGTCCATCAGTGGCAGCTTTACTGGTAAGTGGAATTTTTTTATTTGAATGGGATTTTGCCAATGCAAGAACTGCAGGATCAGGCCTTTTATCTTGATCATGGAAAAAAACCTACATTTAGGAACAGTGTAATTTTTTGATCTTTGGTACCAAGAATGCCAAGGACTGTCACAATTTCAGATGGTATCCCAGACTTTTAATTGGGAATTCTGAATTAGTTGAAAGACGTACAAATAATGTAGCTATTGTTGGCTACACAATTTAGGAGGCTTAAGACAGCTGTTTGCTGTAGCAAGGGTCTGGACTAAATTATGTCCAATAAATGGGTTCTAACTTCACATGTTTCAGACAGTGTTTGTGGAATAACCTGTATGTACTTGTTAACGTTGAAGATCTGGAAAGCAGGAGATTTTTCCACAGCTGGACAGTTGTGAAACCTAGTGGTAAGACATAAACTGTGTCATAAGTACAGAACAAGTGGAGTTTTTAATATTCTTATACAAATAGTAAAATAATTAACCTGACTATTCAATAAATTTATTTCAAGATTTAATCAATATTCAGTGTTAAATATTGAAAATAATTGAATAAACATGGTTGATAATTTATTATTGATGTTGTTAGTTAATAGGAAGTTGGTAAAAATAATTAAAAATTAGGCTGGAGGGAGAAGTCACTTTATAGACACACAATTCTTCAGCTCCTGATCATGTTGCCTTAACTACTGGTGATGTGGGACTGTGGAGAATAGCTTTCTGGATTTAGTGATTAAGGAGCTGGATTTGGAGAAAGGTGGATACGAAGCCAACGGTCACATAATCTTTCCTCCTTGTCTTGGCTCAGATGGCTGATGGGGGAGCTAGGGAAGTCATGGAGCTGGGTTCAGAAAGAAAAACAAAAAAAATTTGTGGGGCAAGTGCTGTGGCTGGAATCAAGAAGTTTACTAGGAAGCTGGGAGATGACAGCTGAAATGGAGAGTTTCTCACTGAAAATCCAGGCTGAAAGGGCCTCAGTGAACTATGTCCTTTCTGGGGATTTGCTATCACCTGGAAATGTGCAATTGGCATGTTACCAACAAATTCACAAGGATGCTGGGAGCCCCTAATACATACATAAAACATTTGGTGGACTGGAATTCCATGAGGCTATGAGAACAAAATAGGCCCCTGAGCATTGTAGCTGTGTTACAGAGACGGGGCTGCTCTTGTGTTCCTTACATATGAACATAATAGGAGATTAAGGAACGCAGGATCAGGCCCAAGGTTGTTACAGCAATTAGAAAATGATAAATATTAACGCTTGGTGCACAGTGTTTTTCCATCTTCAAATATTTTTACAAGCATGAAATCACTTAGTTCAACAGCTAAGTAAATTAGTTGTGGATTGTGCATATATTTGAAATCACAGATCATAAACATTTTCTTTAAAGGAATTTTTTTATATTACATTACCTTTGTCACTATTTTAATACATCGTTCTGAGGAGAAATTACAAGCAAGGCAAGAGAACCCTCCGCTATTTGGGTATCCAATAGCCCTGAAGAGTCCAAAAGCACCCCAATGCTGCAGACCAACGTAAGAATCAGAAGGCTGCTGTTCTGGATTAATAGGGGATTCTAGGGAAGAGGCAAATTTTTCATAGTGCTTCCTCCTTCTTACCAGCATCCCCAGGCTTGCCTGGTTGCAGCGTTAGGCAGCTGCTGTCCATCCAGGGCTGATTTGAGCAAGGCAGCGAGAAAGCTGCGTTTGTTTGCGTGGGAATGAAGGTGCAGGCGCCACATAGGAAATGCATGCATATGCACCAGCAAATCCAGGCACACGGAAGTAGGGCCAGAAGTTTGCATGATCCCCGGTAAGCAAACCGCAGAACCCTGGGTCTTTCAGCAGCAGGGAGTAATATTGTTTTCTCTCTCCTACGTGCTGCGGGGCTGCCAAGTGTCCTTTGCAGTTAGGGAGTTTGCAACCTCATGCAGACACATCTGCAAAGAGTTTGGGTCTAGGGTTGTGCTCTGTGGGGGGTGCAGGCTTGAGCCTCTGTCCTTTTGAGACTAGTCGTGTAATTTTCATATAAAAGAAAAATTACCCTATACAATGCAACCCTCTCCCCTCCCATGCAAAACCAACCCCCGGACACGCCCCCCAACCACGCCCAGCCCCCCAGGGAACTGGAAAGTTTCTCCGCTTTGGCAAGGTCTGCAAATGCACGAATCCAAGGAGCCGAGGCTCAGCCCGCGCGTCTGCAGCAGCCGCACCTGCCTTTGCGCACCCAGCCTGCTGTGGGCTTAGTTGCATCCCGGAGCGACGGTCCAGAGACGTGGCTGTGACCGGAGTTGCGCCGCGGGCTGAAGGGCTCCAATTCCGCCCCCTTCCCCTCCCCCGGGTCCTGCTGGGAGGCGGGTTTAAGGGGCGTCGCGTGGCCGCTGCAACTTTCCCAACAGAGCCAAAGGGGCGCCCGGAGCCCCCAGTAGCAGCAGCATCCGCTGGAGCGGATCCGAGCGAGCGGCCCCGGCTCCCCTGACTGCAGCCCGGGCTGCCGCTTTGCCTAGTGCACCGAGCCCCGCCGCCGCGGGAGGGAAGGCTCCGAGGTAGGTGGGGGCGGGGACGCCCCGATGTCCACCCCCCAGGGCGCGGGCGCATCCGGGCAGGGGGCTCCCCTCGCCGCGCTGGCCTGGTTGGGGGCCCCGCTGCACGTAGCGCCCTCTCTGCTGGATGGGGGGGGTCCCCCTTCTCCGCCTCTCGTTCCCCAGCGCTGTCCGGGGTTCCCCCAGCCGCGGGGCTCGCCCCGCTCTCCCAGCGCGCTTTAACGGCACTAACTTTCTTCCGGCTGCAGGAGGCAGGTCCGGCTGGAGCCCGGGCTGCCCTGCTCGGCTTGTGCCCCAGCAGCGCATCCGTGTAACCAGGCGCCGGGTGGCCGCGGTCCCCGGGGGGCGCTGGGAGGGGGACCCCCTCTGTCGGCTGGGGGATGATGCAGGGGAGCGATTCGCCCGATCGCTGCAGCTCAGTGCGGCCAAACGCGCCCTGCCTCCGGCTGGAGACTCCTCCAGGCTGCTGCCGGGTCAGGTGGCTCCCAGCCGGCAGGGAGGAAGCTGGGGAGTGTCGGAGCATCAGCAGCCTGGATACCCCGGGCAAGGAAATCGGCCGCCTCGCGGAGATGCTCCAAGTTCTGTGTCATTAACGTTCTGCTGCAGACATTGGGCGCCTCAAAGTACCGCATCGTATTTAAACAAATCCAGTGATCCTTAAATAACATTAAGGATCTGACTGAAACCTACACTGGCCGGAGGAAGCTCAGAGTTAACTGGAGAGCCAGAGAGGGCTGAAATTCAGATCTTAATGCCCCTCCTGCTGGTTATTACATAGAAGGTTCCAAAACCCATATAGGTTCCAAATTCAGTCAGACTGGGGAGACCCTTGTAATATTCTGCCGTGTGTATTAGTGGTATAAACCCCACTCTTAACTTTCTTATCTCCTAGTTTGTCTTAGATCTTCTGATGTCACTTTAACAGAGCCAAAGACAGTCTGTGGCTTTTGCTGGTGATAGTGTTAGATAAAAGTGAAATGAACTGACTACTCATCTCATTGGAAGTATGTTGGAGACCCCACTGTGGGATATTAGTTTGTGTGGTCACTAACAATCTAAGGCTCTGCTCCAGCAAATTCTTACGCACATGAGTAACTACATGCATGGGAGCGTGTCCCAGTGACTTCATTGGGCTTTTTATCAGGCCAGTGAGTGATTCTGTACCCATGTGCGTAAAGTTATTCATGTGTTTGCAGGATCCCACTTGGTGGAAGTACATGAGTTTCTGCTTGGCAATAACTAAGTTACAGGGAATCCTTGAATCGCAAATGTTTGTTGAACTTGGTTTTCATAACACCTTCTGTTACGCAAAGACAGCTGTGAAGCATCTCGCTAAGTCTGCTTAGTAAAGATTCATAGGGATATTTTGTTGAAAACGTTTATGGCCATATACAGATCAGTCATTTTTCAAAACAAAAATTTCTGCTTCCCTCTTCGCACCCTATCAAAAAGAAATCACTGCTTTATAAACTTCCATAATTCAGTTGACAAGTGGGTGGCTGAGGCAGTTTACTGTACTATAGTGAGGTATTTTATGTGGCAGTTGTGGCTTTAATTAAAGCACTCAGCAATTTGGATGAGTGCTTATCATTATAATTAAAAATAAATTAATGAAGTTTGTGTTTTTAGTCAGAACTACAAAACTGAAGGCACAATCTTTTTCCCTTTTGTGCATGTGGGTGTGGGAATTTTTTTCACATAAAAATGGCCAAATGAATAATTCAGACTTTGCTTGAACAATCCATCACGCTTTAGATGTTAAATACCAGAATTCATTTTAAAGAAAATATACATAGTAAAATTATCAATCCTCAAAAATAGGGGATTATAATAGAAATGTAAATGCACTTTTAAATGCAATTTGTACAAACTACCTCTCTGTGCTAAGATCACAGTTCTTTCAAGCCTTTTATCTATGTCAGTAAAATCATTTCTAATTCCATGCTACTACAAAGCATGTGCCTGGTTATTGTTTTCAAAATCATGTGGTATGAGCTACCCCATGATTTTGTATCATATAATATTTATGATACTGCTTTGATGGTTCAGTTTAGAAAGAGAAATGCTGCATACTATTGCATACTAAGTGCTCCTATATAATTACTGTTTTTTGCAGTACTGTTGCAAAGTCCCTGGGGGCAGGAATGTAAATGGAGTGTTTGTATAGTTCAGTTATTTTATATAAAAGCTATAAGCTCTTATCTACTTGGTGTACCAGAACTGCAGAAGTTGGGGAGCCCAGCAGAAAGCCTGTAGAGGGAGCACAGTCTCATAGACTCATAGACTCATAGGTCAGAAGGGACCAATCTGATCATCTAGTCTGACCTCCTGCACAAGGCAGGCCACAGAACCCCACCCATCCAATTTTATACAACCCCTATCCCAGGACCGAGTTATTGAAATCCTCAAAAATGGTTTGAAGACCTCAAGCTGCAGAGACACCACCAGCAAGCGACCCGTGCCATTACCATTCACACCTTTCTTTAAGGGTTGGAGCATGTACTCCAAACTGCTGTTGGCCTCTTAGGGCTGTCAGGTGCACAGTAAAGGTGTGCTGGCCTCCCCCCAGACTGCCCAGCCAGACCCCTTCAAGTGTAGAGTATCTCTGGATGTACCTCTGCACTTTGTGCTCTGGTTGTACAAGCACCTTCATTCTTCCTGCCTCCTGCACGAGTGCTCTAGTGAGCAAAGTGGTGCGTGTTGTTGTCCCCTCACATTGCGCGCACATGCTGTGACAAAACTAGCTGTGAGCCAAAGCACCCTGAAGTCCTTGGGAGTCTTTCCACTTACCTCAGTGGGCTTTAGATCAGACCCTATGTGAGTATGTGTGTTGCCTATGTCTCAGATGCATATATGTATTGTCTGTATCTCAGGTGTAACTAAGAAATTATTTGGACCGAGTAGTGGGAAAAGCCTGAGACAACTGAAATAGTTATAAGTCATCATGAGTAAATGAGTTACCACGAAGGGCTGTCGGGTATTAATGAAAAGGATGGAAAAAACCTCAGCATTGTTGCTGAGGCTGACAGAACTGATGTCCGAGTCGGCTCTGCTCTGTACACTGGAATTTGCAAACTGACGTTGTAACTCACTGGGCAGATTCTATAAGCTAAGAAGAGAGAGATGAAAAAGTTGGTAGAAGAGTTAAAGGGCTACTCACAAAGTAGACAAACTCCAAACAGAATCTGCTGTAAAAATTGCAGGTCAGATCTTGCCCTGTGGTGCTCCCCTGTGACTCCTGGTGGCTGCAGTGTGACTTGTGCATGTGCCTCCAACTTCTTTTAAAAAATGTGATACTGACCTTGGAAATTAGAGAGTATAGGCCAGGTCTCTGGAGCATCACAGATTTACATTAGCTGAGGATCTGGCCCAGTATTTCCAAAGTGGTAGCTGCAGCATAAGGAGAATCCCAGTTTCTCAGCCAATTGTCCAAAACCAACTCCAGAATGCTGTGGGATTTGTGTGATTAAAAATAAGTGTGTGTAAATGATAGAATCGTGTAATCCAGGCAATTACTGTTCTCTGGCTACCTGGTCTATGCTTGCTAGGTCTCATACATTACTTCATTTCACCGCAGCCCCCTTCTGACAACAAAAATTACTACAACCCTGGGAGGGGAGACCAAAACCTGAGCCCCCCCTGCCTCAGGCAAGGGGGCCAAAACCCAAGCCCCACTGGGCCGGGGGCAGTGGCAAAGCCAAAGCCTGAGCCCCACCACCCCGGCAGTGGGTCTTGAGCATAGGCTTTGGCCCCAGGTGGTGGGGCTTAGGCTTCAGCCTGCTGGCCCCAGCAAGTCTAACAACAGCCCTGGCAACTGCATTAGGTCCCAACCCACAGTTTGAGAACCGCTGTGCTAGGGAGAGTATTGTAACTTACATGAATCCTTCTCTCTGTGAGAGAGAAATCCAAGAGAAATGTCAATGCTCCGCCTGCTTACAGCAATTCGGGGGCAGAGATGAGAGCCTGTGCTACCTGCACACTATTGCAAACAAGATCAAAGCTGGTAGGTCTAATAATCTTTAAATTATTTGCCATCAGAACTGGTACTGAGTGTTACAGCCTCAACAGAGAGGCTGGCAACTTGAATGGGCACGCAGGCTAAACTACATTCATTACTGGAGACATCCTCCTTCCAGAACAGGTTTTGAAGCACAGTGGTTAGAAGTATGGAGAACCCAGCTCTGCTGCTGCCTGTGCTGTGCCTTCTGTGACTTCATTCTCCAGCGCTGTCAACCCAACACCTTTTATGGGTGCTGAAAGTTGCTTTGAACATATTTTAAAATATTAAAAAGGTACCACAGAACTTCTTGTGTTAGGATATAACAGCTTAAATATGTGTCAAATGTGAGAGGTGTGATCCTTCTAAAGTCTCTGTTGACTTCACCATTAGGTCTGATTAGAGATGGGTCCAAGTTGCAAAGTACAAATCCAGATTTGAGTTTGCCCAAAATTCAGGGGTTTTTGGTTTGCACGTTTAGATCCAGACTTTTGCCAGATTAGTTTTATCACAAATCTTGTGATTCTTGATATTTTCATTAAAGCCTCAACTTCTGGAGTCTTGTGAATGCACTGGTATCTCAGCTTTCATGTACAATTTAAAAAAAAAAGAAATTTCTAGCCTTTGTAGTTGTGGAGAAAAGCTTGAAAATGTGACCCCTTAAAAGCTCCAAATTTAGAAGAAAGGACCCAGCTTTTATTATTTTTCAAAGCCTCATAATTTTTAATTTAAATTTAGGATTTTGAGGGGGGGCCTGGGTTTTAATGCTCCGGGTTGGTGATATTGGGATCCGAACAGCACCGTAGGGTGTGTGTACGCATAGAGCTAGAGATGTAAATTCCAGCTTGAGGAGACGTACCCTGTACTAGCTGTCATGGTGGGTTAGCACAAGCAGGCACAGACCCTGGAATAATGATGCTGGCATGAGCTGTTACAATAATAAAAGATTGAGAGTACCCATCAGAGCGAACCTCTCTTTGAATAGCAGAGGTGGGAGCCTTTGGTATAGATTCTTCCTTCTTCTCAGTGTAAATTAGGGTTGCCAGGCATCCAGTTTTTGACTGTTAAAAGTTCAGTTGGCAGCGCAGCAGGGCTAAGGCAGGCTCCCTGCCTGCCCTGGCTCTGCGTGGCTCCCGGAAGCAGCTGGCATGTCCCTGAGCCCCCTAGGTGCTGGGGCGGCCAGGGAAGCTCCATGCGCTGTCCTGGCCACAAGTGTTGGCTCCAATGCTCTCATTGGCTTGGGGAAAGAGCAGGGCACGGAAAGGGTGTTTGGATTTCTGCAAACAGAAAGTTGGCAACCCTAGGATAAATCAGGAGTATGTGGAATTGCTTATCTTGGTTTTACATCAGCATGAGCAGAGAATCAGACTCTATATTTTGTTTTTGAAATCTACCAAGCAAGGGCAGCATGGATGATTTGTAAGCAGTTGACTGGCATTTGGTACCTTTGTAATACCACTATGTTCATATTACCATCTGGATTTTTCAAAAAGGAGTTTGAGTCTAAAAAGAGAAAATAAAGTGAAGTCGCTTAGTAGCTCACAAGCATTTGGCTCAGGAGACTGGATTGGTCAGGAGATAGGGAGCGAGACATCTGACTTGGTTGGAAGGAGCAGCGCAGTTCTGAACAGACAGCAGCCCGTACCACAGAAACCAGTTAGTACACTGGGTTATGATCCGGAAACACTGAGGGCAAAATATTGCACTGATTTGCATGGGATGTTGAATTTGGCCCTTCGTAAGGAGACTGGGATCCTGCCCTTCGTTAGCAGTCTCAGCAGAGAGGTTGAGGATTGTATGGGATTAGGGACTGAGTTCTATTTCTGCAGAGTGAACTTTTGCATTCAGGCTGAGGCCAATGAGCAGGCAGTGTCGGGGAGTTGGTACTGCCACTCCGGACCAGTGGATGACTGTTACCACAGGCTGCAGTTTAGACTCCTCCGATCAGCCCTCACATTAATTGTTAAGAAAAGGGGAAAAAAACAAACAAAAAACTCGGCCATTTTGGTCGAGTCTGGTTTCAGGGCATGCGTGTAAAGCCCTGTGTTTTTCACAAATATGAAATAAAATGAAAAGGGTATAAAATGAAAAACTTCACGCTGCAGCAGTGGCTGTCCCACGAACTGGGCCTTGCTCCCTGCTCCAGGCTTGGTGCACCGGGTCACAGAGCTGCTTACTCAAATTTGGCCTGCCTGCCCCCCTCATCATGGAGGAGGGGAAGCTGGACCAAATCTGAACGGGGCTGTGACCGGAGTGGGGAGCCAGTCCCAGGCCTGTAGGGCAGGAGCTGTAGCTATGGGGTGGGCTTTCTCTGCAACCCAGACCCCCATCCCTGGCCAGGGTCAGGAGTCAACCGTCCAGAAAGTCTCCCATATCTCACAGATGCAGGATCCAACGCTTCCCCCAGGGACTCCCCCCTGAGTGCAGGATCACTAGAACCACTCGTTCCGCCCCTTGTAGATAAAATGAATAAAAGTAAATATCAATTTCCCTCCAAAAAATGAAAAATTATAAATAATAATTTCATGAGGCTCGATATATGATCTACCCACTTGTATTAGGAGGGAAACACTCCTTCACATGCAGTGTCATTTATAGTTCTCAGGTAAAGTAAAATGATAAATGCTTTTAAAAGCAGAAGAGCTGTCAAAACAGAATTTGGCAACGTTTCAGTCTTTAAAGGGTTTAATTCACTTGCCACAGCTAGCTTAATTTCTAATGAAGAATTAAAACAATGGTACTGTATGTGACATTATTATAGCATAAATTACACTTTTGTTTGTCTTTAAAGAAGCCCTGGCAATTAATTTGAAACCAAATTTAACCTCTGCTTGTAAAAACAGGTACAGGAAATGAAAACCATTAAAGGTGCAATGCCCTACAATTTTTCAAACTCAGTAAAGATGTCTAACGTTGAACTGTTTTTCCCTTCATGCCCCCTTTAATTCCCCTTTTCTGCAAATTTCAGGTAGACATTTTATCAGGTAAACAGGGCCAATTAGTTATTTTATAGATATCACAAAATTTACCTCTTCCAGATTTTGTTATGCATTGCTTTCTGCACAGTACCATGTGAACAGTCATCCATTGCAACTCTGAAGAACCAAGTGTTCTAAGCCAGTCTTTCCTAATAAAGGGATTTATAGTTTTTTTAATTAGATGTTTTGGAATAATTTATGTCGGATGCACATATCCATATGTGATGGGGTGCACAAAACCCACAGTGAGTAATAAGGGGTTAAGGGATCATTTTGGGCTCAGCCAGCCCCGTAGGGTTGCCAACTTGCTAACTGCACAAAACTGAACTCCCTAGCCCCATCCCTTTCCTGAGGCCATGTCCCCTTCCCCTCCCCAAGGCCCTGCCCCCCCCTCACTACATTCCCCCTCCCTCGGTGGCTTGCTCTTCCCTACCCTCATGCACTTTCACTGGGTTGGGACAGTGGGTTGGGGTGTGGGAGGGGGTGAGGGCCCTTAAATGATCATTCATACGTTCCAGAAAATTAACATCTGTAACTCTGAGCAGTGGTTTAAGTGTGATGGGTTTGGATAAGCCTATAATGTTATACTAGGTAGAACTTTGCATGTATTCACATGCATCTGATGCACAATATTAGAATTGTCTTTAATTTTTAAAATTTTCACTAAACGCTGATTGGAGCCTTTCAAGTATAAAAATGGTTTGAGAGATTCATTTTACTACTGTAAAAGCCAAAGAGCAGAATGTATAAAAATCAGAGTGAAGACCAGGTTAATTCACCCAGCTCTTGTTTAAATTTAATGCAATGTGAATTTCTGCTGTACTTGTCTATTTAAAGGGAGATGGCCCTGTGCAAACTATTTTTATAAGTGCCTTCTTTTTATGGTGAAAATGTGGATCATCACTTAGCAGACTTAGTACGTATTGTCTGCATAGATTGATGTGTTTACTCTTTTAAGTAAAGGTGTGTAGTAATGTGAGTTTTCCCTGAGAAGGATTTCAGGATCCAGCTCTATGTACACTATGTGAAAATTCCTCATCATTTATATTTTGTCATGTAAAGTATTGTTTTGAGGCCCGGAGTACAATATCAGCATTTACTGAGTGGAAATACTATCCATTGCTTTCCCAGGAAATTGCAAAAATCCTGAATGATAAGTACCCCAATAAACCAATTTTCTTTAACTGTGTGAGTATAAATTGTAGTGAGAGGTTCGTTTGGTTGGAGTCTTCTGTGTCATTAGAACGATCATTAATTATGTATTAAGTGTTGGAAAGGAAAGACATCAGTAGCCTATAGGATATATTTGCATAGTAATTGAGGATTGATTAGATTTAATATCTGTAGTGAGGGCTACTGGGAATAAGTCACAAGTAATTTACAGCAGTGGTAAATTATATTTACAAAACATTGCCTGATAGTAAATAAAGATGGTTAGAAGTATCAAAAGAATTCTTATACTTTGCTGATGGAATGCGAGTTACAGTAACGGTAGTGTTCCGTTTCTTGGTTACTTACCATTAGATTGTAAGCTTTTTGGGGCAGGGATTGTATTTTCCCCACATACAGTGTGGTCTCTGGGTGCTTCTACTCTACAAATAATGAAAATAGGTCAGATTTTAAGCCGGGGTAAATGGAAGTATTTCTGTTTACCCCAGCTGAAAATCTCGTCCGCTAACAATAAAATAATAAAAGTGTTAGCAAAACTCTGGGCAATTCTAACAATGAGCAGGAATTTTTGTCCATTTAAGTCGACAGGAATTTGGCAAAGGCTTTTCTTTCCCATGTATTTTACCAGTTTGGGTAATAAAAATATAACCAACATGTGCTTCTCAGACTGGTGCACAGGATCATCTGGGAGTTGGAGGGGGTTGATGGCAATCTGGGAGAGCAGCACTCGTTAAACAGGGGTCTGCAAAAGGGAAAAATAAAAGGAAGGTACCGTCTAAAGGGCAAAATGTGTTAAATAGAAGAAGCAGAGGAGAACGTCAAGGGGGTGTGTAATAACCTAGTCCCAGATTTGGACCTTAGCGTCCAAAATATGGGGGTTAGCATGAAAACCTCCAAGCTTAGTTACCTGCTTGGACCTGGTACCTGCTGCCACCACCCAAAAAATTAGAATGTTTTGGGGCACTCTGGTCCCCCTGAAAAACCTTCCCTGGGGACCCCAAGACCCAAATCCCTTGAGTCTCACAACAAAGGGAAATAATCCTTTTTCCCTTCCCCCCTCCAGGTGGTCCTGGAGAGATACACAGACACAAGCTCTGTGAATCCAAACAGAGTGAATCTCCCTCTCTGTTCCCAATCCTGGAAACAAAAAGTACTTTCCTATTCCCCCAGAGGGAATGCAAAATCAGGCTAGCAATCCAACACACAGATCTCCCCGATTCCTTCCTCCCACCAATTCCCTGGTGAGTACAGACTCAATTTTCCTGAAGTAAAGAAAAACTCCAACAGGTCTTAAAAGAAAGCTTTATATAAAAAGAAAGAAAAATACATTCAAATGTCTCTCTGTATTAAGATGATACAATACAGGGTCAATTGCTTAAAAGAATATTGAATAAACAGCCTTATTCAAAAAGAATACAAATCAAAGCACTCCAGCACTTATATTCATGCAAATACCAAAGAAAAGAAACCATAGAACTTACTATCTGATCTCTTTGTCCTTACACTTAGAAACAGAAGATTAGAAAGTAGAACTACTTCTCCAAAGCTCAGAGAAAGCAGGCAGACGACAAAATACTCAGACACTTAAATCCCTCCACCCAAAGTTGAAAAAATCCGGTTTCCTGATTGGTCCTCTGGTCAGGTGCTTCAGGTGAAAGAGACATTAACCCTTAGCTATCTGTTTATGACAGGGTGAGAGCGGCAGAGGGGGCAATGACAGGGAAGGTCAAATGTTTGTGTACAAACCAGCAAGGTAGAGAACCACAATTAAGCAAACAAACAAGAGGAAAGAAGGGGACAAATAAGATTTGATAAGAGAGAAAGGGTTCACCCAGGAGTTGCTGAATTAAATGGGAAGGTAAGAAACCAGTTTTGTGCTGGATTCACAACCCCCCAGAAGTATTTAGTGTGGTGATGCCACATTGATAACCTTCAGTATTAAAAGTCAATGTTTTATACATAACCCAGGTCTCCTTCTCCTCTTCTTGGGTGCGGTATGATTCTCCCCCTCTTTGCCAGTTAGTTTGTTTCCTCTCTCATCCTCCTCAGCATTTCTGGGCTGCTTCTAAGGTCTGGCCGATACATAAAAATTAGGTTGACGTAATTATGATGCTTTGAAAAATTCATACCCTTGAGTGCCATAGTGTTGCTAACCCAACTTCAGGTATAGCTGCAGCTAGACTATTGGAAGAAAGCTTCCATCGACCCAGCTATTGTCACTGGAAGAGGTGGAGTTCCTATAGTGATAGAAAAATCTCTCCTGTTGCTCTAGGAAACATCTACTGAATGATGCTACAGCAGTGTAGTTACCGCACTGGAGCTGTGCCACTATAGCGCTGTAGGATCGATATGACCTAAGAGAAAATTTTCAAGTTGAAAAGCGGCTTGTCTCCAGATGTCAGTTTAAAGACCTGTGTTATATTACATGGGCCTAAGTGTAGTCTACTTTTTCCCTACTGTAACAAAGTGGGAATGTTCTTAATGTGCTCTTTGACTGGGGAGTATTGACCTGGGAAGGTTGCAGGGGAGTTTTGCTGGGACTGTCTGCATTGGGGATGAGAGACTTTCCTTGAGGGAGGATACTTGAGCACGTAACATGAGAACCCAGGAAGGGGTTTGGAGGTCAGGTGACACCTCTGTCCCAAAACTGGACAAAGGCTAGGGAGGAGCTTGGGGGGAGGCTGAGTGAGACGGAGTTTCAGTTTTGGAATTGGCTGGGAAAATGGAGGGGAGCCCAGATGGGGCTCTGGCCTCCCTTTCCCCTCCTCTCCACTCCTCCCCAAGATGAACCTGACAGAGGGGGTCCTGTTGTCTGTACTTGCAAGACCCCTCTTGGACTGTGTTCCTGTCGTCTAAATAAACCTTCTGTTTTACTGGCTGGCTGAGAGTCCTGGTGAATCGCAGGAAGCCGGGTGTGCAAGGCCTTGTCTCTCCCACACTCCGTGACACCTACATGAGAGTGCTTGTTCTGGCTCCTCTTCTCCAACGTGCAACTGTTGTGGTCTACTTCAGGTTTCCTGAAAATCCATGCAGTTCGCAGGAATTCTGCAGCCAGAACTGTGCGGGAGCTTTCTGGGGCTAAGCCTATGCTCAAGGGAAGGGTGGGGGTGCGTGTGTCATTGTATGTTAATATGTACGGTGCTGCTTGACTCTGCCCCACATCATCTTCAGATTATTACCGACCCTCTCAGGATAATCTGAGGGCTGAGGCCAGAATGTGGGTTTACAGTTAGTATAAAAGCCCCCTTTAATAGAGGAAGCATCTGGTTCATAAGCTAGTAAATACAGGAACTTTCCTTCTTGTCCCCAGAAAGGGCCAGACCAGGGGATAAAAAGGTATTTCTTTTTCATACAGTGGAAGTATCACTTATTCCAAGGGCTGTTTCTCGCTTGGGATGAATTCGTTTAAATGGATTTTTACTTTATACGCCGTTTCTTAATTGAATAATTTTAATTCAGAACTCTTCACTGTGATGTAAACTTCCTGTTCGGTTAATTGAGTTCAAATTCATTAAGAGTGGGATCTGACCCATAGTGATCTTGGTAATGGGGTACAGAGCTTTTCAACTTGAGGCCATGAACTAGAGCGTGACTTAAGCTGCTAGGGACCCAAAAGCGTTATGTGATGGTTGTTTGGTGGCGTTTGTGAAACGAGTGAATGTCTTCAATCCACTATGTAGCTGTCAGGAGTTCATGTAACAAAAGTGTCCATCATGAGTCTTGTTGGCTTTATCCTGCAGAGACCAAGCACTGGATCACCCCCAGAGAAAGCTTTTTCAGGTCATGCCGAAGAGGGCAATGTGGGGAAAGCTTACATTTCTGTTGCTTGTGTCAGACCTTTTTGATGGAGAATGAACTTCAATTTCCACTGCTGCCAGTGCAGCACCTTTCATGAAATTCACTTATAAGCATAATTAAAAATCATTCCTGTCACTGCTGTGGTTTTGCTTGTACTGTTAAGAGGCAGCATTGCAGATCTGTAGATATTGTGTTCACTTTAGCTGTGAGCATGTGACTCTACAGGTAAACCATTTTCCATATTTTAAAATTGGTGTTCTGTACATTCTGGTTTTCTTTTGCATGCAGCATCTTCACTATATTGCTCAAAAAAAAAAAGGCAATAATTATGTCAACTATTTCATTCCTGCACTAAAGGAGAAATCACTAATGCCTGCGTGTGCAAAATAGTTAAACATAGTAGACAGTATCTTAAATTACAAGCTAAGCTACTTATGCATGAGAGCTGGAGCATCTGTTCCATTGAAGTATTCAGGATTGCAGTGCAAGAAGAGTGCATTCTTAAGAAAAGGAAAAAAAAAATCCATCAATTCAGTTCAATTCTTAAGCCATGGTGGAGGATATTCCCTTGCAAGCGTATCTGATACCAAATTAGAACAATTGATCCTCCTAAAGAACAAGCAGGGCTTGTAGAAATGCACATATTTTATGGTACTGACAGCTGTTAGTCTGACACTTTATTTTATCCTGTAATGGTACACCTCACTTCTTCAATAGCTACATGCAAGAACAAACAAACAAAAAAAAAGAAAAAGCGCCCAGTTACAGGTTCCCTGTCATACACATCAAAAAGTAACTAAGCAGAACTGCTTATTTATACAAATAAATGTCTTTATAGATTAGGCTTAGTGGCTTGCTACGCATTGTCCGCAAGATCAACAGCAAGAGCTTCCCCTCTTCCAGCTAACACTAACCACACAGGAGCTTCAGAGAGGGAGGTTGCTTGGAATTGGGGTCAGGTAGCTTTCACTCCACCCTCCATAACATACAGCTATTTATTTAACTCAGTGTCACGTTCCTCCACTCATACATCAGCCTGTCAAACCCTGGCAGCCTATGCAGAGAACGTGTTGCTGTTCTGTGTTCGTTGCTAATGCGTACTGGATATACGAGCCTGCAGCAGCATTCTTACCTTCACTAAACCAAGGATGTCACCTTTGCAACGTTCCCAGCCTCTGCCAGCTAATAGGGTCGAATTTCAAATCTTGTCTCAAACCAAAGTCTGCCATAATGCAAAGCGCTGCCAGTCAGGCCACTAGACTATTGTACAGAATTCTTGATATTCTTTTAAAAGGTAGAGCTGCTGTTGGACAGTAAATGGTGCTCCAAGGTCCTGTGGAAAGTACCTACTAGTATCTTCTTTGTTCCTTGGCGATTTAGTCTGACATTAGCTATAGACCCATCTTTTCAGTTCTTTAGATTTTATGCAACTGACTTTCCTGTCAGGTGCTAGTAAGTCCAAAACCAACCAGTTTTATTCCAATTTATTGCTATATTTTGTGCCATTGGATGATCATAGTTTTCTTCCAGACCCGATTATATATCAGCATTCCAATCCAAATGGAGTCTGCTTCAAAATAAAACTGGTTGGGTAAGCAAAGTTGGATTGTTTGATGAACTCATCATGGACTTTTCTTCCCATAGATAGCACTTCTAATCAAGCAGAGTTATGTGTAAAAATTGTTGGAAGCAACAGAAATACCATTTGAATAAACTATTCAATAAATCCACATCAGCATTAATTCTACTTGGATTTAAATAATGATATGTGAGGAATACCAGGAGAGGATTAATTTTATGTAAAATATTGCTTGCTGAGATAGCCTTGGAAGATAGATACATCTATCCATCTGTTTTTCATGAGGCCGCATAGGTCTCCTTTTCAAATTTGAGTGTCTGAAGTTAAGTATCTGAATATCTGGTTTAATCATAGCAAGTGCTGATGTAAGCAACTTAAATGAGGATGTAGATGTCAAATGGACTGATCCAAAACCTGCAGCAGTCAATGAGCCTCTTTCTTTGGACTTTGGATCAGTCCCTAAATGAGGATTTGCACTGAAAAAGACACCCAAGTTTGTAAAGTGGAATCAGTGTTATTCAGTAAAATTTCAATTAAATTAAATTCCTCTAGCCTACAGAAAGACCTGTTGGTTTTAAAAGAAGCACAACTGTTAAAAATTGCATCTGTGTTTCTAAATATGTAAAACTTGGAAAAGCCATCAGTTTTTCCTTAGTCATGCCACCTCCCAAAGACACGTGCCCAGGTAATCATTTTGCAAATAGCAAGAAATTGAATTTGTAAATTGAGACGTTGTCTTGACTTATCTACCTGCTCCTCTGGAGTTTCTTATGCAATACAGTAGACAAGTCTAAATCATCCATCTGCAAAGTGGTGAAATACTACTACAATAACACACAAAGGTCGTTGTATGATTAATTTTAATGCATGATTGTATTTTATCAATTTCTTCCAGGTTAGGGACAATAATTTAGGAAACATTTTAATTACCAAAATTGGGATCTGTGTTTTAGAGAAGGGTGGATTCATCCTTCTGAGTGCTGGAGAATTGTCTTTGCAGGAGTCCAAAAAACACTGTTGTTTTCAAACCACTACCTTCAATCATCATGCTTCTGGGGAGAAATTTGATTTTTCGTGCAGCTTTTAAGTAAATCTTGTGGACAGCAGGCAGATGCATTAACTGTTCTGTGGACTGTGCTGGAGTTCACATGCACATTGCAATTACAAATGTTTCTTGTTGAAATGATTTTGTTGCAAGTTGCTTTATAATACACATTTAGGGTTAAATTTTCCAACTGCTTGACCACAATGACAGGGTCATGTTCATAATGTTGTAGAATTAGCGCTGCTTCACGTCCATATTCTCCTCAGCAACGGATGGAGGAACACAGGAATGGCCATACCAGATCAGACAAAAAGGGTCCGTTTGGTCCAGTACATTGCTTCAGGTGTATAATGAGCAGATGTGCCCGCATTAGCTACAGCAGGTGCAAAAGTTGCACTAGAGAATCAGGACCAATAGCCATATAAGCCACAGTAGTCATGGTGCATGTTTGCTTCAAAATTAGAAAGAGGAGATCTGTTTAGGAATGTATTAGTTTGCTGCTGATTTGGGGGGAATAAAAGTCTTGTCATTCTTAATAGATCTATTTTTATTTTCATTTCAAACCTATGGCCCTGATTCAGCAAAGCACTTTGGTAGATGTTTAACTTCAAGCACATACTGAAATCCTGTTGAAACCAAAAGCTAAATTTAAGCGTGTGTTTAAGTGCCTTGATGATTCACAGCCCGTGTCCGATTCTGTCCTTGTGTGAGTTTGAATAGAGCAACCATTAACATCAGCACACCCCAGAGCAGAATTTAGCCCTATAACAACAACATATTATGTAAGGTAAGTAAATGCTTGACTGTAGGGCAGTCAAGGAAAGCTGAATATCCTAATTTAAAAGTACTTACCAAGTTGTGGGAGGAACATAGTTCCCAGAATGGTGATCGTAACGCTGTAGTTCTTGTTTCGGAGAACTCGGAAAAGAATTACTGAAAAGTAAACTGCATTAATAGGCATATTCTTTCATATTTCAGTAATTATTCTGTCACCCACCTAAATTTTTTCTTTCTTGAAGCAGTTTTTGTTGGTACTGAAAATCGCTGTAGGACAAGTGAAAGCAACCTAATTGAGATTCATAAATCCACTTTTTAATAAGCACAATTAGGAATAGTTATTAGAGAGCAGCTTGAAAATATCAGGGATAAGATTTTACCAGAGAGAGATTTTTATGTAGTTTGAAATATAGTTTGATACCAAAATCTAAATTAGATCACCAGAGAAATGAATCTGCTATTTAAAAGCTAATTTGTACACAGATAATTAATTTTGAGTATTCCTATTGATTAAAAATTATTAGGTCTTTTAAGTTGCCTATTTTCGAAGGCAGGCCTGATGTGTAAGATGTTTCTCCTATCTATTGAAATAAGAGAAGTGGCTATTTGATTACACTGAATATATTTGTGTCCAGTGGCTATGTAATAAACTTCAACATCAGTCAGTTCTTCTATTACCTAAATTATGTAGAGCAGCATACTGGGCTTCATCCAAAGAACATTCAGTTCAAAGAAAAGCTCACTGACTTCAGTGGGTTTTGAATCTGGCCCATCAGGCAAAATTTGCAAAAGCGTCTGACTGACTTAGGAGCCTAAGGGGCAGATTTTCAAAGATATTTAGGCGCCTAAAGATGCAGATAGACGTTGAATGGGATTTTCAAAAGTGCTTAAATGGATTAGATGCCTAACACCAAAGTCGCTATTGTTTTGTTCTAAGAAGAACCAGTGCTTTTGAGATTAGTCCCCCATTGAGGAAATTTGCTTGTTATCTAGTTTAATTTTTTTTCAAATGCACCAAGAAAACATTCTAAATTAAATCTTTATGTTGACTATGTCTGATATTCAGTAGTGTTTTGCAATAGTGGAAACCTAGCTATTTGAAAATCCTTATTAAAACATTTTGTAGATTTTCACATTAATTTTATTTCAATGCAGACTTTATTTTGGAACCGCTGTTGCAACAATGAAAGAATGCTTTTAGCTTAATTGAACTGAGTGTCTTAAAACAGCAGCTCATCAGTCAGCTTTGAGTTTGTTCCTTTCAGTTATGGTTAATTGTATTTGCTTCCAGGGTTTAGCCAAATCAGTGTAAATGACAAAGATATTTTTAGGAATACATAGATAAACAATTGTCAGCCACAATAAACCAGCTGCAAACTATAAAAATGTCTAATTTTTGGAGAAACATGCATCCATAATGTAATTTCATTGAAATCAATGATGCTACGCCAGGGTTGAATTTGCCCCACAATTGAATAATTCTTATCAAATTAGGCTGCATTTTCAGAGTTATATGGGAGCTAACACATAGATGTGAAAGGAACTTTTAGTACATTCCCGATTGATATCAGACAATTTACATCCGATTACATTGATCTCTTGTGACCAGATGTGCAAAAGGGAGGGCAGTGAGCAAGGGGGAAGTCTTTTCTCTGCTCTACTTGTGCAGCCTTGTTGGTTTTACTGAAGGTGTGTGGGTGAAACCAAGAGAAGAGTGTGTCATGAGCTCTCTTCTGCTGTAGCTGTTTGCTTAGCGGATGTTCAAATTGAAGATAATAGAGAGTGAAAGTACTGGTAGATGGCAAAGTGGGGCTGTGACTGTGTGAGAGCCTGGCCGTGCCATAATGGCTCGGTAGCTGGCCAGTGGGGATAGCTGTTAGTTATTTAAAAATAGTAAGGTATGTGTTATCCCTCTTTCTCATCCTTTCAGTGTTGCTTAGGGCCTGACTCAATGCCTGTTGAACTCAACGGGAATCTTTCCATTGACTCCAATGAGTGTTGTGTAGGGGCCTCTGAGCTCTTTGGAATAGAGACTGCATCTTGTGGGTGCTACAATACCCCCAGTAAATAACAATGGAGCTATGGTACTTAATGGGCAGGCTTCAGATTGTAGCTTTATGCTACATGGTCTAAAGGTAAATATCAGAACCCTTTATATGTATGTGGCCACTCCAGAAACAGCTATGCAGTTATTAAACCCAGTACAGGACTCACTGGGTTATTCACGAGTCAGACTAGAGGGTCAGAGTGGCCTGTGAGATTGAAGAGGTCTGTGAAATCCTTGTGAGGTTATGATAAAGGGTTAGACTTTTCTATTAATTCTGTGATGTTCTCTGGTGATTTTAAACAGTGTGTCTGTTGTTTCAATGATCAGAGCTTTCTAAGTTTCTATCTTAAACAAACAATTCCTGCTTTTTCCCCCCTCTGCTTAATGACCCCCAAGGTTCAGTAGTTGCTTAGTAGGCAGGAATTAGACATCCACCTCATTGTCAGTCTGCTCCTGGCACCTCTTTCACTATGGAGGATGGTGTGGGGGGGAAGGAAACCTCTCTGCCTGAGCTGCAGACCAGATAGCTCCAATGCTGATCTCACTTAAGCTTGTAGTGGAGGAAAGGTGCATAGGGCTTGGTCTACATTACAGACTTTTATGTTCTATAAGTACATTGCTCAGGGGAAATCCACATCCCTGAGTGACGCAGTTATACCAACCGAATCCCTGGTGTAGACAGTGCTACGTCAACCAAGCTGTTACCTCTTGGGGAGGTGGAATACCTAACGCTGATGGGAGAAGCAATCCTGTTGATGTAGGTAGTGTCATCACTAAGCGTTAGAGCAGTGCAGCTGCTGTGCTGTATGTGTTAGATAAGCCCTAGGCCTCCTTACACTGCTTTGCTTCATCTCAGGCATGTAAATCAACCAAACACGCAGCCAATTTATATACCAGCCGGTATATGAGGCAGAGGAGAGAGCAGGACAGAACTTTTTGGGAGATTTGCCAACTTCTTTAGATCAAATTCTCTTAGCACTTAGAAAATTGGGTTACCCATAAACTGGGAAGGAGCTTTTATTTGCTAGGTATAATTAAGCTGATTTTAGTAAGGCCAAAGCCATTTAGTTATGATTGGTTATCATTAGTCATTTTTATATCAGATGTTATTAAGGACCCATCACCATGGTATCTGGGGCACTTTCCCCCAATAGGAAAGGACTAACACCATGACCAGAAAGGGGAGCCTCTGTAACATCCTACTCAGAGTTCTGTCAAAGTAGATCATATCCGGAAGATTCAGCATCAGGGAAACCTTGTGCTTGCTGTTGTTGGAAATCCTGGATGAAAAGATTTCTCACCCTGACCATGGGCAGGCAGGCGCTCAGGTATATTTCCAGCAGGTTTTGTTCCAGATGTAGGGATGCCACTGACTCCCCCAAATTTCAGCCTGTGAGTAGGTAGTCCAAGTGCACTTACCTTGATAGGTCTGTCATGGTATCTTTCCCCAATCTGAACCTTAGAGTCTAAAAGTTGGGGTACCAGCATGAATTCCCCTAAGCTTAATTACCAGCTTAGATCTGATAGCTGCCACCAATCAGGACTTGGAGTGCCTGATATACTCTGGTCCCCCCCAAAACCTTGCCCGGGGGACCCCCCAAGACCCAGACCCCCTGGATCTTAATGTAAGGAAAGTAAACTCTTTCCCTCACCAGTGCCTCTCCCAGGGTAACCCTGGGAGGGAAAGCCTAGAAGATCACTGTGATTCAAACTCCTTGAATCACAACACAGATAAATTAGGTTTGTTCCCCCCCACTTCTCTTCCCCTCCGGTGTTCCCTCCCTGGGCTCCTGGAGAGAGAGACAGATTCAAGCTCCGTGAACCTAAAACACAGAGGAAATTCATCTTTCCTCCCCCACTACTCCTTCTCCCTGCTCCCCACCAATTCCCTGGTGAGTACAGACTCAGTTCCTTTGCCTTAACAAGGGGAAAAAATTAATCAGGTCTTAAAGAGAAAAACGTTTAATAAAAGAAAAGAGAATAAAGAAAATCACTGTAAATTCAAGATGGAATATTACAGGGTCTTTCAGCTTATAGAAACTGGAGAAAGAGCCTCCTCCAGCAGAAATACAATTTAAAATACTTCCAGCCAAATATACATTAAAACTCTACCAGCCAGATACACATTTGCAAATAAAGAAAACTAATTAAAAAGACTAAATTGCCTTTCTACTTGCACTTACTACTTGAATAGAAAATTAGAGCCTGTAATACGTCCGGTCACTCTCAGATCCCAGAGAGAACACAGACAAAGAACAAAGAACACACACACACAAGCTTCCCTCCACCCAGAGTTGAAAGTATCTTGTCTCCTGATTGGTCCTCGGGTCAGGTGTTGTTTGTTAACCCTTTACAGGTGAAAGAGACATTAATCCTTAGCTATCTGTTTATGACAAGGTCACAGTGGGTAGGATCTCAGATGTGTGTGGCATGGACCATTTAAAGGCTTGTAGCTCATAAGCAGCACTTTGAATTGCATCCAGAAGTGACGTGGCAGCCTATGGACAATGCATGGGAGTCATTTGCCACCCCAGTTGGAGCTTTGGAGGAGCCTTCCCAGAGCAGCCTCAGCTAGAACTCCTTGCAGCAGTCAGGCCGGGAGGTGGCAAGAGGGCAGCTTACCATAGCCTATTCTGACCAGCTGGGAATAAAAGAAGCCAATTCTGGCCACTGCAATATCTGTGCTTCCAGGAGCAGTGAGGAGCCTAATGAAAGTTCAAGACTGAATTATTTTCACAACTGAGGTGGGCAGAGACCTTCAGTTGAAGGAGCCTGCATGAGCTTTGCCAGTTCACCAGAGTGCGTCTCTCCGTTGACCATTACAGTTCTACTGGACTAAGCTTAAGCCAGTTGGCTTCCATTCAGGTCCCTCAGCCATTGAGGGGATGGGGGAGAAATCTCAGGATGTGTGGAAAAGGAGATGCAACACTGAGTATTGTTAACATTTTAACTGATACCAGTGTGTCCTCATGGAGCCAAATACTGCTCTCATTTATACGGGTGAGAATCCAGAGTCATACTATTGACTTCAGTATATTTGCTTTGGATTTGCAGGAGAATTCATCCATGATCATATATTACTGATGCAGTCTCATTCTGGCTAGGAAATAATTTGATAACCTCTCTTCTTATCTTCTGCATTTCTATATGCGAAATATTTGCTAATTTGAATGGTTTCTAGCTTGGTACGTGCAAAAAATGTTCTTCCCTGACATGCTGTATTTCAGTATTCAGAGGGAGTCCAGTGGTGACCTGCATGACAACAAACTTCATGATCATCAGCCCACTGCATGCTGGTAGCATTGGTAATCCTCATGGCTTTGACTCCAGAAATGTAGGCCTTTTACCACTGAGCTAGCTGAGAGCCTCCACTAATTCATCCACTGGAAGGAACTTCATGGAGTCATACGTTTCTGAGTGCTTTGACTTGTTTGCTTGACTTTCAGCAATTGTGTGTTTCTAAGACTCTTTTCTCTGCTTAATTACCATCATGCTAATGGGAAAAAGTCCAAAAGGGCTGATTTATTGGTGGATTGCTTGTGCTCCCAAGTAATGAGGGATATGTCAAACACATACTTGACTTACGAGATATATTTACTTTCTACCTTCTGCATGTTATAGCAGAGTTAATAAACTGAGTGTTAATAATTATTTGGTAACAACTTGTATCCCCAAAGGATCCTGTAAATGGGCAGACTCACTCCTGTGGCGCCCCCTGCTGGTGTCTTCGGGGTATTAGCTCTGTTTCTAGCCCGGAGCGCCCTCTGCAGGACAGTGATCCGCCTGTTCTCTGGCCCCATGTCCCTCCCTGGACCCGGTGCCCTTTTACATGGAGTGCTGCCCCGAAGCAGTCACCCATTTCTCTGAGGGTGTCCCCTTCCCGGGGGACCCCCACCCTCTATCCCCACTTTGCCTCAGTAGATGGCTACTGCCCAGTCTCTATCTAGCCCCCGTTCACTGGGGCAGACTGCAGTATCAGCCACTCATCATAGGCAACGGGGTTTGGACTGGCTGCCTTTACCCACCCTCTGGCTGCCCCTCTGCAAGCCCAGTACCTAGGAGGCCTAGAACTAGGCCCTACAGCCTGGGGAGTTGCTGGCCTAGGGCTTCCCCGCTCCTAAGGCCTTTCCCAGCCCTGCCTTCCTCTAGGTCCCCTGGGTGTGTTCCCAAGCAGCCAGGCCTGTCTCCCTCTCCAGTCAGAGAGAGACTGTTTTCTTCTGGCTTCCCTGGCCTTCCTATAAGGCCTTGTTGCTCTGTTGGCGACGTGGCCCCAGCTGCAGCCACTTCCCCAATCAAAGCAGCCTAAAGGCTGCTTTCCCCAGCTACAGCCCCCTTTCAGGGCTGTTTTTACCCCCTTCTGGGCAGGAGCAGGGGTCCACCCTGCTACAGATCCCAACGTGCTTTATAAATTATACACTGGTGACATACCTGGATGACTTCACCTGCCTCTTTGTGGAACACAGCAATGCACAGCAGTTTAGGATAGCATGTGAAGAAGAATGCTTCGGTTAATTGCAGGGAAGATTTAAGTAGGTTAAATGTTGGTCAGGATGCTTCAGTGACTTGCAAAAAGTGCCCCTGGAACTTCAGTGACTACAAGTGATCATCAGGACTTCTGTTGTCCATCTCATACAAAGGTGGCACAGTGTCTCCTGTCTCGGATGGATTAGAGTCTGGTTGGGGAGGAAGAATATTGCCTGTAACGCTTCTTGTAGTCTTTTTCACATTATTGTGAGGTCTCCTATGCAGAGAGATCATCCTATGAGATGAGGGAATCTCACTTCCCAATGCACTGTAACGTGGCTGCAGGCAGCGAGTAGTGCTCTACCTTTCTATTTGCCGTCTCTCCAGTGCCCAACCTCCGGCCTGCGGGCTGTACATGGCCCACCAGAGCATTTCATAAGGCCTGTGACCTGCTTCAGCACAATATAGTAACAGCCAATTCATTAGTGTTTTTGTCATCACATGTAAACTAAAATGATGTAAACAAGTGTGTAACTAGGCAATACTGTATGTAGGTTGTTTCTATCTAAATACGTATGAAACAAGCTGAACTTTAAAATATAAATCAGTACAGGTGACTTTAAATCTTATTAAAATATGTAGAATCTGTTTGGCCCACACAAGGTTGTGCTTAGGTTTATGACCCTCCCTCCTGTGTAATAAGCTTGGATACTACTGTCCCAGAGGATCCTGTAAGTACATGTGTACTTAAATGTTTAAAAGCCTATTGTGGCGCTAGAACAGACCTTCCTTTCCTTCCCACATGTTGTTCCCTTACTTTTTTTTAGACCAATCTCATCATGCTGTCCCTTCTGTCTTCCTTTGTCAACCTATGTGTGGATAACTGGCTGCTTCCTCTGGCTGTCCAAGCCGCTCTTGCACTGAAAGAATTCACCCACCAAAGGTCACACGGGGAGCGGGAAGGGAGTGTTTCCAATTAGCTTCTTACATGTGAATGTCAGATTCCTGGGGCTTGATGGCAGGCAGAAAATGACTGTATACTGGTGGAGCCCTGCTTTTTTCAGTCATAATGCCTTTAAACCAGCCCTATAGGGGAGAAAAGCAAAAGTGACCGTTAACACACCTGCTCTGTTTATGAACTAGTTGCAGCTGTAGTTTGTTGACCATCCAAATTGCTTTGGTGTAAGATTTCAGGTGAAAAAGTTTCATGAGTTTCTCTTTGGCGCTATATTTTATTTTATTTTCCAATGCTGCTTCCATTTCATTATTAATTTTATCTGAATAATCAAATTCAGTGCACAGTAAGAAGTACAGTCTGCCAGAGTTTATATGCATAATTCCTTTTAATGTATTGGCACATCAAGAAGAAAATATACCTTTGGTGTTCTGGGAGTCTCAACTTGAATATAAAAGATATATTTCTGCAGCAGATGTACACGCATGCCACAATTATAAGGATACTGCAAGCAACATTTTCAAAGACTGCAAAATACGTGAGCCAAACAAAACGAGAGCACTCCTTGACACAGAAATCCTCACATTTTAGCGCACAAATGGTTATTTCTGGGTGTAAATGTGCGGCTTTGATATCACAAAGGATGCATATGCGTTTTACGCAGTTTACCTGTTGCACAGGCTTTTAAAATTAGAACGTAAATTACAGAGACAATTTGCAATGAATTACCTTAGTACTATCATCTGGAGCCTGGGGAGACTTCAGAGCATTAAGAACCGCTTTATATCGAAATCCTCCATGGAGAACTGTGGGAGATGAAACATCAGGAAAATTACCTTCTTGTGTCATGCTCCATGTAGCCAAAAGGACGACTATTCTTGTGCCTCTGAATGCAGGACTATCGACCTGGGGGGGTGTTTAGTTATGCTAGCGGCCCTTCAAATTGGTTTTTTCTGTGTTTGAGCACTATGCCACGTAGCTCTGGAGATTATACATTTATATTTAAATTTAAATTTCTGTTTTCCAAACTTCAAGTTAGAGCCCCCCCACTCCTTCTTATTTGATTAGAAATACACCACTTCACTTCATTGCTGATAAAAACCTTCATTATAAATGTCTAACTCTACATTTTGTTTGCCTGTATAGGAAATGTAATTTTTCCCATCAGGACAAAGTCATTTTTGGATGTGCTCTGTGCTACTCTAATAGAATGAATTAATGTTTGTATTGTTGTGACAGTCTGTTTTGTTAAAAATAAAATGGGCAAATTAAAGTTGAGCTGCTGTAAGCACATCGGGAATATTCAGTGCTCAAAACAACTCCTTATAGAGCTTTGGGGCTGTTTTTAATATGCAAAAAGATAGTGGGGGTGGCCATAAATTCATGGCTTTTGCTAAGCATATAACAAAATCAAAGAAAAAGCAACACATGAGAACAGATCTAAACAAAGTTACAAAGACCCACCGGGGACCTTGCAATAAAACTAGGAGGTACCAAACCACTCTCAGATTGTGTAAAAAGAATAATAAAGTTAGAGATACTAATCTGGACTGAAATAGAATCCAGAACATAAAACTTTATTAATTGTTATGCAGTGCTTTATGATGGACATAAAAAAACCCAGAAAACTGCAATGGCATCATGGCAAGGAGGAGGCATACTGGCTAATATATTTTAGGATTATTTTTAAATAGTATTTTTTTTACCCCATATCACTCATTAATTGTGAGCAAATTGTATACATTCTGGGCCAGATCTTCAGTTGGTGAAAATCTGATTTACCAAGGCAGAGGATCTGGCTAGTGGCTATTGGTTTATGGGGAAACATCTAAGTCAAGCAGCCAGAATCTTTAAAGAGTGCAGAGAGAGAGTTCATAATATTGGGTTCACAGCGGGGTGATTATATTTAGTAGTTTGCATACATTTTGACTTCACACTAACAAAAATCATATAGGGGTTAATTACAGCTCATTACAGTTGAAGCCCTACTCATCAGTATTTTTATTACACAAATATTCCTCTTCATACATTTTGAATGCCATGGTGTGAATACTGGTGCTAATTTTCATCAATATCTTTATCAGTCACTGTGTTTAGCTTCTTTGCATACTGGAAAAACTTTGTGTTCTGAGAAATGGCAATGATCATAAATTTTATTAAAGCTAATGTTAAAAAATTATATAGTGCACAGGTTGAGAAAAGAGTGTCCATATATCTGGGCATAGTGCTTAGATTATCCACAAATACAAAGTTTTGTTTTTAAAGTCGTAAGATACGCACAGTGCATTACTTTTGTATCAATTACATAGAAGTGGATGGTTTTGCAATTTTTCTGGTTAACTTGCATAAAACTCAAGGTAACATGGGATGTAATTTGTTCATGAATAGAGACATTCGTCGCCTCATTGAAATGCCCGGGCAGTAGGAGTGGAGTGCTTGGAAACTTTATAGCTTACCTATTGCTAACTTTTATTGGAATTTTACACATTTCCCCAGTCCTTTTCTTCCTGCAGTTATGTTTTTTATTGTATCTTGTTGTATCTGATTGCAAATGTTATAACTAACAATTTTTTGTCAACTGATGGGCGTAATGTACCATGTTAAACTATTGCTCTTTTATCTTTCTCTTGATCATATATTTAGTTTCCTGAATGGATGTTAAATTGAACCTTGTATCATTTTATCTTTCTAAAATACTCATGAAGAAACGAACTCTATTCATCATTCTTATTTTAAATGCTATTAACTTCCAGTGTATAAAATGTATCCTCAAACATGTGTGGCTGGTTCTATAACACATTCCTTTTTCACCGTAAATGACATTATGTTTGAGTAAAACATGCATTAGGCTAGTATTCATTCTTACTGTTTGCATTTTGCAGTTTTTCTTGCTTTTAACAGACACAGAATGGGCCAAAAGCAGCCTGATGTAACTCAGCTTACACCAAAGGTGGATTTTGGCTCTGTTTTACTGACAAGGCCATACTGTGGTTAAGACAAAAGTTTCCTTTGATCTTTTTGAAGTATTCAAGTAAATCTGTATTAAAAATCTGTTTAAAATATTACCCCATCCCAACAACTGTCCCAATAAGGGAGAAAAACCCCACCCCAAACTAAGCAGTACTGAGTAAAATTGCTTTCTTATTTCTTAATCTTCCATAGGATTTATTACTTCTCATAAACTTTATATAATGGGACTGGCCAATCAGAGCTAGTGAAATCATTGTCATAAAGATGAGTGTTTTTGAATCACTTTAAAGGTCCCATAGACCCACTTGCTTGCATTAATATTGTAGCATAGGAATGAAGTGAGTTTATCTTAATGGACATCTCGGGCACAAGACTGAAAATGCTAGCAGCATCTTTCTGATAGAAGGCATGGTGTTTATTCTTTCAAGTTGTCAGCTGAGTGAAAGTTTTTTTTTTCTGACTGCTTAAACAAAAACAAACAAAAAAAGGAACGTCCCTTATAAACATATAGCAAATTGTGTTATTGTATTTGCACTTCATTTTAATGTTTGGCTGGTAAAGTTTATGTTCATTTTGACTGATGCATTTGCTTTGAGCTTTCCTTGGTCATATATGTAAACGTTGGGCAAGATTAATCTGTGGTGCAAGTCTCTTGGGTTCAGTGGAGTTACAGCAGGGATGAATTTAGTCTGATATGTTTTAAGTGAGTTATCTGACTACATTCACCTCTGTCACCATCCTCCATCACCGTTCCTGTGTTGGAAAGCATCAGCATAAACTAATGCTCATTGGGTGAAATGTGAAGCTAGCATATTTTTATTAATAAGCATTGTCTTAACCTGCTGCAGCATCTGTGATTTAGCCCATCAGAAACATTGCTAATGTCATTGCCCTCGTGGGGTGAATATTTGCACGCCAGGAGTATATTTCCATTTCTTATAAGGAAGCAGGTCATGTTTTCTTTATCAAAAATGACTATTAGTTGGAAGCTTTGCGTGTCATTGCATTCAATCACTCTTCTGGTGATTGCTCTTTATTTCAGTTAAATATTTCATTGCAAAAGCCTAGGAGTTTTAACAGGGTCTGATGATTGTTTTCTAGCTTATTTAACATTGTTTGTTTCTTTATTCCAGAGCTGTAGAATTATCATCTATTTTAGGTTAAGTACTGCATGATCATCTGCCTTATTGAAATCAGTTTCTGCAAGCAGGGGATGATAAGGGCCAGAATGTCAATCCTAGCTCCTGTTGTTCCAGGCACAGTTTGCACCACAACTAATTGTGTCCACAGTGAATTACTGATGAAAATATTATTAGGTGAGGTCACCCATAACCAGCTGGCTGGTGGACGCAAGCAGATAAACATCTAACTATTCCTATGTTCTGCTGCAGATTGCAGGTGATAAAGATGCAGGTGTAGTTATTTGCTGGCATGAAATTCTTTCCACCAGACTAGAGGCCCATGTGAAACTCCTGGTTAGTCTCCTTGAATCTGTCTAGTCTGGATTTGATTTTCTGAGCCAGGCATGAAGCTTTTAGGAGAACAAAGATGTAACAATTTTAGTTAACATTTTGTCTGCACAAAAAAATACATCAGAAGATTTATGCAATGTTCAAAGCTTGAGTTCTAGGCAGAGATGGATAAATAAGTAGAGTAATTGCACAGACCATGGCAAATTGGGTGGCTCACTGCTGGGCTGTACATCTCCAAACCTTTTGTAATTTGCAAATACTGTGGATTTAAAAAAAAAATAAAAGCCTCCTCCCTTTTGTGTGATTATCCCTCTGAAGACAGAAAGTGTGCCAGGTGCCTGGGACACCTTCTAAAAGTTTTTCTCTCTCTGATAAACGGTGACTGATCTTTGAAGAGCACTTCTCTGGTGCATTGGGGGTGTTGCTTCAAATCGAAGGTTGCTGTTGCAGACATTGTTAAATTATTTCAGATCAGGACAAGAGCATTTCTGAAGTGTGTGTCGGGAGGTCTCTTCAAGTTCTGATACGATCCTGAAAATGTTGGTTTCACTCCATACTGCCTGCAAGTGACTACTTTTTTGAAGTAACTAACACTCAGTTACCAGCCTTTGCTCCTTTTCTTTGTACCAATTTCATACTTGGATAGGATTCTTTAAAGGGGTCTCTTGTAGGTTACACATGACCCCTGTATGTCACACTTTACCCTGTCTCTGCAGGAACCTAATAGGCTTTCCAGTTACATATGAAAAAGTTTGTTTCTAAAAATATGTATGGAATGAAACATGAGACATTCTCTGTCCTGGAAAGCTTACATTCAGTAAAGACAAGTGCAAAGTACTGCACTTAGGAAGGACAAATCAAATGCACAGCTACAAAATGGGCAATAACTGGTTAGGGAGCAGTACTGCTGAAAAGGATCTAGGCGTTAGTGGATCACTAATTGAATATGAGTCCAAAATGTGATGTTGTTGTGAAAATGGCTAATCTCATTTTGGGGTATATTAACAGGAGTGTTGTATGTAAGAAATGGGAGGCAATTCTCTTGATCCATTCAGTGCAGGTGAGGCATCTGCTGGAGTACTGTGTCCTGGGTACCCACGCTTCAAGAAAAATGTGGATAAATTGGGGAGTGTCCCGACAACAACAAAAATGACAAAAGGTTTAGAAAATCTGACCTGTGAGGAAAGGTTAAACTGGCCATGTTTAATCTTGAGAAAAGAAAACTGAGAGGGAACCCGAGGTCAGCCTTCAAATATGCGAAGAGCTGTTCTAAAGAGGATTGTGAATCTGTTGTTCTCTGTCTTCCCTTAAGGTCGGACAAGAAGTAATTGGCTTAATCTGCAGCAAAGGAGATGGAGGTTAGATATTAGGAAAAACTTTCTAACTCAGAGAGTAGTTAAGCTGTGGAATTGGCTTCTAGGGGAAGCTGTGGAACCCCCATCACTGGAGGTTTTTAAGAACAGGGCAGACAAACACCTGTCAGGAGTGATCTAGGTTTACTTGGTCCTGCATCAGCACCAGGGGGCTGATCTAGAGGACCTCTTGATGTCCTATCTAGCCTTTCATTTCCATGACACAGCTGAAGGACTGTGTATTATTCTGCATCACATGAAGATGGATCCCCAGAACACTCAATCAGTATAAGACGTGTGCAACTTATTATGAAGCCTGAACAGGATTTGCATGGTTAAGTTAGTCCTTAGCTTTTCATTTTCTTGATGGAATGTCATTCAATATCAGACCTTCATTCAGTTCACTGCACGATAAAGATTGAACTGTGCTGTTTCTAAACCTCTTTCCCCCGCCCCCCCCGGGGCAGAACATACGACATTTTAAGTATCTGGCAAAGGCTCCCACTTTGTGTCTCCACCTTTCTAGCTAGCGGCCACAGCTCATCCTACCTTCTGTTGATTTCCATTGAGTTGTAGCCCCTGTCCTATTTCTTCTTTCAGTATGACCACCAAGAAATATCTCTGTTTATTTAGAAACTCCGAGGGCCAACTCCTCAGCGGTGTCAGTTGCTGTAGATGTGTTGTCTTCAGTGGAGCTATGTCAGTTTACCCCAGCTGGGGCCCTTTGATTTCAGATGAGCTAGGTAAACTTTACACCCGCTGAAGATGTGGCCCATTGACTTCAACAGAGCTATGCTGATCTACGCCAGGTGAGGATCTGGGCCAGAATATGGTATTTGATGGCTTCAGTAACTTCATGGCAGGTTTCAAACTGCTCTAGGCTAGTATAGGACACTGCAAAGGGTCCTGCAGATTTCTCCATGAGAGTTTACAGCATCCCTCGAGGATCCTTTTCTTCAGCTAAGTCACAGCAGGGGGCACCTAAATGTGTGGTGATTATTTTGCAGTTTCATTCCTGAATTGAGTTTTTTCATTGTACTGTGAAATATGGAGAATTTCTGGCTAGCCAGGCACCACCTGGGGGCACTGTGTTTCCAAATTGCACATCACCCCAGTGGCCCTTTCCATGAATTGGCTCAGACCTGCTGGAAATCTCCATGTATGCAACTATGGGGTTGGTGCTTCCACCTCGCCTTGGATGTTAAAGGTAGATCTGGAGGCTGTCTTTTTCCGGGAAAAACACAGAGGCATTGACACAATGCATGGTGTGAGTTGATGTCGCTTCATTTCCATGGAAACAGATATGATAGGCTAGAGTCTGATCTGGACCATTCGGGGGGACGCAAATTGGTGTTAGATACATGCTGAAGACCACAACTCAGGCAAGCACTCAAGCACATGCTTATTTCTAATTGTCTGCTTAGGTTGCATTGACTTCAGCAGAACATGAGCGTGTGCTTAAAATTAAGCATATGTTTGTAGTTTTCCTGAATTGGATATGAAGAGATTCTAATTTCAGGTGAACCTTTGCTAGCTGAGCTGTCAAACATGAGAAACCCAAGCATGCAGAGAGGAATGACTTATGAAGACTTAACTTTATTACCACAATGCATGAGCGCTTGCGGAAACAGGGCAAATCAGATTTCCATATATTGCTCACTGGAATTGAATTATTCTGTCCTTTATGTTTGACATCCCTGCTCAGTTAGGTTCAGAAATGTACTCTTCTCTTATAGACAGAGTTGAGGGGAAAGATCTGCCATCGCAGTTCACCTTCGCTGGTAGCCCTGTGACTATACATTTCAATAGTTACAAATTCTTTCATAATTTAAACCACTGAATGGCCTGCTCATCTGGCAGTTTCTCGAGAAATGCTCTGCACCTCGTACTTGTCAATAGTAGGGAGGTTACACTCCTGAGTTGCGTCGTAATGTCTGGTTGAGTAGGCATATTGTCAGTCTTCACACTATCCCCTGTAGAGATTTTTGGTGGATTCCTGAACTGAACATGTTTCCTGCGGCACCATCCACTTGCAGATACAGCACCAAATGCCATGCACTCTACAGATTGCCTCCCAGACTTGGTTCTGAGTAGCAGTCAGGATCTGATGTACCAGTGTTCTTGCTTGTACGTCGTCCTATAACACTTTCATTTAAGAACTGTGTTAATCAAAGGTCCCACTGTATAAAAGGACACTGACTTGTGGTTTCAGCTCCATCAAATTCCTGGAGCTTTGTCTGTCAGTAGAGAGAGACATGCTTATCACCTCACCTACCGTCTCTCGCTAAAACCCTAGGACCAAAACAGCTACAACAAAACTGCAGAAACCATGGACAGCTCCATTGGAGTCCAGCCATAATCCAGGGCCTGTAGTATAAACTATATGTGCTACTCTACTACAGCAGTGACCTGTTTAGTCCATAGGGCAAGCTTGCCTCTTATAGTCACTGGCTTGCCTTCACTGTGTTTTAGCTGCTTTCGTTATATGCAGCTGTAATGCAAGAAACCTACAGGCCTGTAAGACATTAACTGAAGCATAAGTTAGCACAAATGTGGTTAAGTGGGCCATAACCTTTGGCATAGATTAATGGCCTAACAATTACTTTAGATTTTGGGGACTAAGGAGAGCTTACTCAATGGTAGGCGTTAAAATGGTCCAAAAAGTGCTACCACAAGGCACGTGGATGTAATAACCGCAAATCCATTTAAGCAAGGGCTGAAGGGTCTGAGAATGAGCTGAAATGGCAGTGACATGTATCATTATTTTAACTGATAGAATAAGTACACTTCAGTATTATGTGGGTGTAAAGGTTAAAAATAGGCATGGAGGGCTGAGCATGAGCAGATGATGCTCACACCCCATAACAAGGCAGTTACCATGTGGTCTGGGGCTTGATCTCTTCTAGACTACTTCCATTGCTGTCTGCTTTTCTACTGCTTGCCCCTTCAACTCATTCAGGAGCTTGGCCCATCGGACACTATGGCACGCCAGAGACAGGGCGTGTCTTTTGTCTCTTACCACCAGGTCCCCCAACAAAGGGCTTGAGTGTGTAATTCTAAGAGCTTATGCATAGAATGATACCACAGATAACCCCGATACTGTATTATCTTTATCCTGTTATGTGGCTTGGGCCTTTTCTAGCTTTATCCGTTATGTTAATAAAGATGTCTAAGGTTTTACATTGCCTTTCATGTGAGTGTTCCTGTCATCCACCCCAAGACTTCCCACCAGATATTGAACTCTGTAGTGTTAGCTCGGTGTAGCCTAATTCTGGGGGAAGAATCTTATCACAGTCAGATCAACTGGCTATTAATCCAAACATTATTAATCTTAGAAAGGGTCAGGCAACAAAGGGGGATGGGATATGTTTGAGATATCTTGAGAAATTATAGCTCAGTATTTGAAGCAAAGCTCTAGTTCTGTTAGTGCTTGTGCTCTGGGTGGTAACAGGCTAAAAGCTTTCTATTGCATTGCTGATGTAATCTTAATGAGCAAAGTATAATGGAAATAATATACAGTGGTTATCAAAGCCTTTCCCACACTTTAGAAAGAATAAGGTGTTGAGTGGGTTCTGCATTTTCTGCCTTTATTGGGGACTGTTGTTCATAGCTGACTTTGCCTGTTTTTCTGATTAGCCTTGCTCATACTTAATTTTTAACTTCCTTTATATGGCTGTAAATCCCCAGCACTGCTTGCGGACAAGAACAGATGATTGAGTACCATCTAGTGCATTAATGTACAATCAAGCACAACATACAATACAAAGGCAGCCTTGTTGATTATGCTGTCCAAAGACATGAGGCAGGAAATAGAAGGACACAGTACTGGGTATTTACTTCCCGAATGAGCCACTTTGATCTTGAAAAATCTTTATATATTTGTCTTTATAAGTGATCTGTAGGCTTCTCTGACTGCCACGTTGTCATTGAATTGCTTTGTACCACTGTATCCTCCATGAACACTTCCTTGTTCAGAAAGCTAAGCAAAGCATTAGTGGAAACAACTGGAAAAGATCTGGAGACTCTCACGTGCCAGGAGTTCAGTCTTGCTTAAATAATTTCAGGAGAAATTCAGCTCTCCAATCAAACATAGCTCTTTTTTATATGTTCCCTGGTCTCGCCTTCATACCATTTGTAATTTGGCCCTTTTCTAGCTCATGGCAGATGTTCCAAGTTTGCCAGGTACAGAACTTTGGCATGGATTGTGATTTTCTCTGCAGTAAAAGGTGCTCATGCTGCCCTTGGGGACCTGACACTGAACTCTTGCGGCTCACTTTTTATCCAAGAACTTCAGTGTCTTATGAAAGAAGGCCCCTGTTTTATAGGTTGAGGAAATTGAGGCAGATGAAGTAAGTTGCCCAAGTTGATACAGCAAATCACTGTCACAGCCAGGTCAAACGATTTGTTCTGAGCAGCCATTCTCTCGAAGCTGAGGATATTTTTTGGAGAAGATAGCTGCAGCACTCAGATTCCCTAAAGCCAAAGCCTCTGACATAGCTAACTTTAGTGATTTTAATACAAAAAAAACAATATTAGTATTTTTTTTTCATACAGTCCTCAGTTTGCCCTATTGAAGGCTATATTTTACTGGTTCCTTAAGAAATGCACCTGAGTGCCATGACAGTCTGTGCTACTGCTGTACACTCCTTTAGAGCAGCGCCTTTCCAACACTAGGTATTGATCCTGCTGCACATGCTGGTTTAGCAGCACTGTATTACTTTTAATTCCTTCTTTTTTGTTTGTTCTTCCTTGCCTGGTTATAATGGCTTCAAAGAATGGCCTTTCCCTGCTCATTAGTGCTGTTGTAAATCGTACATTACCCTTTCATAAGCACTGTCAGTTTTAAAGATGAGACACCTGTTGAGGTGCCGTGCGAAATCTCTCTTGAGTTGAATTCCCTGATCAGCATTCAGAAATCTTCTACTGTAGCAGCTTTAAAATCCCTCCTGAGAGCCTGCTTTTGCTGCAATGCCTTCAGATAACAAACACGTGGCACTCGTTACACTAGTGGCTAACTGTGACATCTGAAGGCCCTCTACAAATGTTACCTGATACAGACGCTCCCTTGTCTTTTATTATTCCTTTTTCCTCCCATGGGTCTGCTTATCCACCTATTGCAGATTGTCAGAATCCTGGATGGTGAGCAGGGGCGGCTCCAGGCACCAGCGCAGCAAGCACATGCCTGGGGTGGCAAGCGGCGGGGAGTGACCTGCCAGTCGCTGTGAGGGCGGCAGGCAGGCGGCTTTTGGCAGCGCGCCTGCGGGAAGTCCACCAGTTTGGCAGCAATTCGGCCGATGGCACGGCACCAGTGGACCTCCCGCAGGCATGCCGCTGAATCTGTGTTACCGGTGGACCTCCCGCAGGCATGCCGCTGAATCTGTGTTACCAGTGGACCTCCCGCAGGTGAGCTGCTGAAAGCCACCTTACTGCCACGCTTGGGGTGGCAAAAAACATAGAGGCCCCCCTCATGGTGAGCAGTCTTGGGCAGGGACTGTGTGTGTTCCTTAAAAACAACAAGGAGTCCGGTGGTACCTTAAAGACTTGTTTGTATAGTGCCTAGCATAGTAAGGCCTTGAACCTTCATTGGGTCCCTTAGATGCTATTGCAAGAGTAATGATCAGTAATAGTAATTGTAGAGCATATTGGGATTTCAGTATATACATTTATAGTGACGGACCTCAAACAAAAGCAGTATATTTGGGAAATTACCGAGCAATTCAGTGACCAATAGCTATCTCTGCTGTTTTCTCCTGTATGCAGGTCAATGCCTTGAGTAACAAAACAAACTGCAGTACTTGCCAAAGTCAGATGTGCTATTTGCTTCCCCTTTCTATTTTAATAGGAGCTTGCCTTATTGAGAAGGAGAGCTAATACCAGTGCATCGTTTTAGATAGGGTGCTTAGCATACTGGCTTTGGTGGCTTTTTTACCTCTTATCCCAAAGCCGCTTCTATCCCACTTCTGCACTTACCTTATTTAATAGAAAACGAGGTGTTGTTTCTGGGATGCTTTGGGGTGGAAATCCCAGTGTTAAGGATCAATGAAGTTTATTAGTAGTGATTAATGAGAGAGTGTTTGATTGTTGACTGTACTCATTAGAATTACAAACGGTCAGGCAGCTGGCAGGGAAGTATAACTGTTCCAACTGCAAAGCCAATTTAGATTGTTTGTTGCAGTGTATGCAGTTTGCTTAATCTTCTTTAACCATAACACTAATTAAATAGCTTGACTAAAAACTGCTGATGCAAAATTGCATATTACAAGCTACCATTAGTGCAAAAATACTCTTTGTATTTTCTCTGTCAAAGAATCTAGGCTGACCTGTGATCTCAGTCATCTCAGGTTAAATCTGGAGTAGCACAACTGGTTTCAGTGGATTACTCTGGATTTACCCCAGTGCAACTGAGATCTGAAACAGGCCCTTGGGTTGCTAACTTGTTGTGGAAAAGATTCTGACGGACTTACTTGTAGGTCTACTAAAGGAGTAAGCTAGTACTCTGTGTGAGTGAAGCTGGCTGTATATGCCATGAAATGAAAGGGGAAAATGTGTGCATATAATATATATACAGAATTTCATGGACAATTTGTCAGACAAGGTAGGTGAGGTAATATATTTTATTGGATCAACTTCTGTTGGTGAGACCTCTCAGTCCTCCTCATCAAGAGAAACCTGCACGACACTTTTGTATGACAAGTCTGGGAGCTTAAATTCATAACCTTTTTTTTTTTCTAGACACCAGAAATAATGGACTGAATAGAGACACTGGATTTATGGCTTATTATAATCTATAAACCATTAACCTCCCTGTCCCCAGCTGCCTTCTCACCCTTTCCTTTCCCCCCTATAACTGTAGGGGTATTCACCCGGAGTGGTCCCTTGAAATTTGTTTTAACTACTTATGCTAGACAATCTGTTTGACCCCGTGTTTAGCTGTGACAGAGTACCGGTCCCAGACTTGCAGAATTCTGTGTAAGCTTGAAAGCTTGTCTCTCACCATTACAAGTTGGTCCAATAAAAGATATTGCCTCACCCACCTTGTCTTGCTAATATCCTGGGACTGACACGGCTACTACAACACTCGTGGCCAATTTGTGTTTGTTTATTATTCTCATTTTATTTTCAGTGGGAACATGGCATTAGCGACGTACTAGGCGCTCTGCAAATAGCAGATCTTTGGGTAAATTTGGTGATGCTAGTATATAGCTACAAAATTCAACCCTTCCCTTTCATCATGTCATGAAAGAAGAAGAATGCACACTTCCAAAGAAAACCTCTTTCTTTTTACATGACATAACTCCTTTCTTAGCTGAAAGCGTAGTGCCGCCAGTTGAATTGCATGCTGTTTAATCTGTATTAGAAGCAGCACTATTTAGCCTTTGGCTGTCTTTAGGAGAGTAGGAACTGGTGAACAAAAACAAACAAAAATACATGAATGTCTTTCTAGCACAGATAGCTATTAATGGACTGCAACTCAGGCCAAGCTTTTACTCAGTAGCACAGCAGTTTTTTATATACCAACAGAGGGCTTTTTGCTCTTTGTGGCTTCATGCTTTCCTGCTTATAAACAAGAAAAGAAATAAAGCTTGTGTTCACTTGATGAGAAACCTAAATTGACTTTCTATCAAAGAAATACTCTTGCACTTGCAGTGGGTTGTGAAATTATGCCTTCGTAATTGAGAAGGAGTTGCCAGGTGGAGTCTTGTAGAGGAAGAGTCTGATAAAACGATCACGTTTCCTGAGTTTTTGTTGAACTTGCTTTCTCTTCTTTTTATCGTTGTTCAAGAATTTGCCTATGTTTTTCAGCACTGCTGTTCAGGTAGAGGAGCATTTTCAGTAACCAGTGATGAACGTAAGATGTAAGGAGATAGAAAAGAAGGGTGGGCTTATGGATAAAGCACTGCTCTGGGACTTGAAGATTTGTGCTCAGTCCTTGGCTCTCTTGCGGACTGTCTTCTACAATGTGTTTTGCACAACACTTGGAACACTACCCAGGAAATGTACATGACCGGGGTGCTGGAACAGTTTGTATTGTGGGGGTGCTGAGAGCCATTGAACCAAACTGTGAACCCTGTATTTGATGGAAACCTAGGGTGACCAGACAGCAAGTTTGACAAATCGGGACGTGGGTGGGGGTACTAGGAGCCTATATTAGAAAAAAACCCAAAAATTGGGGCTGTCTCTATAGAATTGGGACATCTCGTCACCTTATGGAAACCACTTTAAGCCAGGGGGTTTGGCAGCACCCCTAGTTCCAGTACCTATGAATGTGGCTTGGATAATTGATTTATTTGGAAATCAAAAAGCATCCTTCTGAGATGTTCCCAGTGTGGAAGAATGGAGCTGATCATCTTCTGTAGTATTGCAGTTCCCACAAGTCAGGAAAAGATGAGCCCCCTTTCAGTAGCCAAGTCGACAGTTATCGCCCATCTAGGCTCCTCCCAGCAGCCAAAATGAAAGGGAAGGATGGAAGACGTTAATGGAATGAGAAAAGATGACTCAGAATTGTGTCTTCCTCTCGAATTCCCTTATTTACAAGAAGGAAACAAACTGGGAAATTTTAAATCCAAAAAATGTTTATGCAACTTTAAGGTTTAAAAATGTGAAAACAAGTCAGGAAAATGTAAAGTTTCTCGTGTTGACACTAACTCAGTCACATATACTTACTTACTTCATCTTCTTGAGCATTACCAGTTAGGTTTTCAGGTGGATCCAGTACTTCGGCATACAGTATCGATGCAAGGGGAGACAGTATGGGACCACACACTGAAATCCTTGGAAAAATTCCTCCTCTGCTTCAAATTTCCGGTGTGTGGTCTGCAGCAGCTGAGAACATTTGGCCCATTTTTGAGCTTTTATTGACAAAACTGGTTTTGAGATGCGGGGGAAGGGGTGCTGTGAAAAAGACAGAGTAAAATTTTCAAAAGCACCTAAGTGACTTGGGAGCGTGAGTCCCATTTTCAGAAAGGACATAGTCATTTAGGAGATTACATCTCATTGATGAGACTTAAGCTCCTGCATCCTAAAATAGAGCAAAGAAAACACTATCTGAGTTTTTGAAATATGGGAACAGAAAATATTTTCAGAAGCACCCAAGTCACTTAGGAACTTCAATCCCATTTTCAGAGACTTACACTATTAAGTTCCTAAGTCACTTATGGGTAACAGGAAATATTTTTAGAAGCACCTATTTTGAAAACTCTTCTAATGTTTTCTCTGACCTGCTTTGCCTCAAAAATGGCTTGTCCTAAAAACTTAAAATGAAAGATGTAACAGAATGTCTTGCCCTTTGGGCTGGAGAGCTTGGGGTTCAGCCAGCCAGATAACAGACTGAGCCCCACCTGAGGGGAACCAGGCAATTTCCCCATTAAGAGTGGGAGATAGCTTCAGTAATGGCAGAGAGCCAGGCAGAAAGGTCAGAGCTTGAGAAACTCCCCAGGCAGGGAGAGAGCCTGATTAAGCAGGCAAGAGACAGAGGATAACTTCAGAGGTTGTGTTCCCTCATTGGCCCCAAGGAAGGGACATACAAGCCCATCGCAGAGGTTGTCCAGCCCAGTAAGAAGGGGCTACAGGCTGAGGCAGAGCCCCAGAGAGGGGGGGGGAGATTTTTGTTTGTGTTAAGGACAGATTTTGGGACTTATAGTTTGTACAGTTGTGACCCTGGAAGGGGTTGACTAAAGATGGTGACCTGGCTGGAGGGTGAGTCTCTGGAAGGGGAACCATCGCAGTGCTGGAGTGATGGTAGAGTGCATTAGCCCGATGAGAGAGCTGCTGTGCCATGCTGGCCATGACGGGGCTCTGAGCAGAAAGCGTTCTCGGTTACAAAAAGTGTTCGCAAGATCTAGCATGTGGGACGTGTTTTGAGATAGGAGAAAGTGAATCTTTTGGCAAATTAGGCACATTAGAATAGACTGTTCTGTTCTATTCAGGTTCTTACACAGTGGGATCTGGGTGTGTTGGACTCTGTCACCAAATAATTGTTTGTTCTAAATTTCATCTAATCTCTGAATTTTCTGATTTCTAATTGTGATGGTTGGATAACTAATGTTCTTCTAAGCTTTTATAACTTTAAGCTAACAAGATACCAGATGCCTCAAAACGATGGTCCTTAATAGACCTAGGAGAAAATTTTCAATCAAAATTTGTTTTGATGGAAAATGCAGATATGGGTTGACCCAGAACATTTTGCAGTAGATTTTGCTTATTTGTTTTGGTTGGGGAGGAAGGGAGGCAATTGAAACATTTTGTTTTGACTTTTTTGAAATGCAACGTTTTTGATTCAGAACAACAATTTAATTCAGCTTCTTAAAAACCATGAAAAGAATTGAAAGAAAACATTTAGTTTTGGGTTGAATGAAATGTTTTTGACCCTGTGACAGGACTGACTAGGCTTGGAGGCCTCAGGGTCCTGCCACACCCTGTCCCAGAAAGGAGCAGAAGAGAAGTCCTGCAAGCAGCCTAGAGTGGTTGCAGGGAAGCAGCCAATGAGAGAGACTGCAGGGAGCAACCAATCATGGCCCAGTAGAGTCATATAAAAGGAGCTGCAGGGCCACAGTGAGTTCAGTCTGCTGGCAGGGACCATGAGAGTGATAGAGTGGTTGCCTGCCTGCCTGCCAGGACTGAGCCCAAGACGGTTGCTGGCAGGGACCAGCGGGAAACAAAGGAGCTCCTAGCTGGGTGATGGGACTGAATAAGGACTGAGCCTGGGGAGGGCTGCAGAAAGGTAGTGTCTTCAGGGAGGAAGCCCTGGGGATATGGCCCCATACCAGGGCCAAGACTAAAAGACTGAGCCCAGGGAAGGCTAAAGAGATGCCAACCGAGAGAGGCCCCTGATGAAATGTGTACTCTGGAGGGGTCTGTTCTGATTCACATACAGACAGTATGTGAGACTCGGCCGGAGGGTTGTATCACTGGAAAACTGCCTGAGAACCATCGACGAGGGTCCCAGAACTGAAAGACTGCAGACACACCCAACCAGAAGTGGGTGCTCGCAAAAGGTGGGTGCTGCCCCGTTACAGACCCAACGCAAAATTTTAATGACTTTTTTTTTTCCCTGTTGCTGAAAATTTCAAAAGATTTCAGCGTCAGATTGAACTGATTTCCCCCATCCCACCCCTTGGAATTGCCAGCGAATCAAAGAATCCACTGTTTGCACAGCACATGTCCTTATCTGCTGTAATAACTTCCTAAAACTCAGTCACACACAGAAGGCATAAAGTGTTCCATGCAGAACTGGCAATAAAGACTCTGAGACTGAGACAGGCCTGGGAGAATTTACCGGATACCTGTTGGCCAAAGGATCAGACTTGTTAGCCACTGCTGATTGCAAAGATGGATCTCTGCAGTCTGTGAAGGAATCAGGTACTGATCTTCTCCTGGTGTGGCCCTGTAAGAGTTCAGCCTTGGTTACTCGGTTTACGTCCCTTGACTATCGGATGTGTGGATGCAGGTTCTGTCCTTCCTTTCACCTCTTGGCTGGTAAGAAGAGGAGTTAAAATTTACTTGCTTTTTGACGGCTGCTGTGTGTAAGTCCATTTTCTCCTCCCAGTGACCACCTCTACCTGGCCAGCAGGGATGCTGTGGCTGCATTCTCACAGACTTTGGGATGCTATGCTCCAGGTGCTGTTGAATAGAAGTCCATGGGTTCTACTCATTAATCTCTTTCTGGGGTTTATCTTCTGAAATCTGCTTCTGAGCATTTTCTGCTTGCTGGGCCAGGGCGATAGTTCATGTCTATTTCAAAGGTTGTAGTGCAAGGATACGAAAGTAGCAAGCCACTGAAAATCAGTGGGTAATGGTGATGGTTGGCTGTAGATTGGTGCCTGTGTGTGTTAGAAATGGAGACAGCAGTACAGGGGTTTGTCTGCATCTGTGCGAGAGATGCTTTATAGGTCAGTTGTCCCTTGGACTGCATGCCTGCCTGGGGTGTAAGGGTAAAACTCTGCCACATGCTCTGCAAAGGCTACCCAGACTTTGGTCCAGGCAAGCAGGAGTACACGTGTATTCAATGCCCATGTCTATCCCCTGAGTAGTTGCAAAGGGAATGAGTGAATCTTTCCCTGGCCGTGCCAGCCAGCAAACTCGAAGGGGGAGAATAATCTGCTGGCGTGGATTAGCAGCAAATTACTCCCCCCGTCCCAGGGTTTTTTCAGGCTGCACAGTTCCCTGGCTGCACTGTGAATCCCCAGCAAAGTGGACTGCTTCAGAAGGCCTGCTTTGCCTTCTCCTCAGACTGTTACTGCCCACAGTTAAGTTACCACACAGCCCTTTCTAAGCAAGCACATTTACTCTTAAGATAAAAACATTACAGCGTAAATATTAAAACAAAAAGAACCTACACACATGCTAATAAACTCGCCAGAGATCACCCCAAATCCACCCAGGGTGCTGGCAGGTGAGCTTTCCTTCAGATCCCACCCAGGGGGTTTTCTGTGGTCACCGGTTCAGGTCAGCTGTTAGCTCAGAACAGGCACTTCCAGGAATCTGAGTCCCTCTTTTATCCAGTCTGGGTCTCTGAAATGCAGAGACCATGAACAGATGATCAGCCAGACAATAGTCCCATACTCAGGGCGAAGCTTCAAAACGGTCTTTACATAACCGGAGCTGGTCATTCACCTCCGGCAAGTATTTCCTAGGAAACCTGCTTGGTTTGTCTGGCATATTGTTTCAAATAGTCCTTTGAAGCTCATAACACTTCCCCAGGTTTATATTGGGCATGCCCTCCCCCACCCCGAGAAGTTCCCTGCAAACCCACAATAATACATCAAATTTGCATTTTTAATGCAGTGGACTCCAAAGATACTTAAACTTAATTTAATAAGCTTTAACTTCATTTCATTGTGGTTTGTTCAGCGTATCGGAGGAAATTGCTAAATCTGTTACACATGCTTCATCTCTCACTGAGTTTGTGGCAAAGCCCCAGTCTAGCCCTTTGTAAATAAATAAGGCTCTGTTCCTGCCAAAGCTTTGCAAGATTGGGGTCTAAAACTCTGCTAAGTTGTTAGTCTCAGCATGAAAAAAATACCCTTACAAAATGTGTAAGTTTGAAAAAAAATCAGTATTGACTGAAAATGTTTAAAATGATGAGCACACACTGAATCCATAGCTGTATCAGATACTGCGAGAAGGAATCCAATTCTCCTTCACAAACGTACGCTATGTTGACTAAAGTCAGCAGTGTTTTGTTTTAGTAATGGGTGGGTTTTTTCCCTTCCCTAACCCAAGCATTCCAAGTAAATGACATTTAATCCATGGTGCATTAGACCTTGTCTGAAACTGTTCTGTAAGTATTTATAATAAATTAATTAAAGTGGACATTTTTAAACCAATCAATTTTGATGTGATTATAGTGTTGGTGTTTGCTACTCAGCAGATGAAACAATGTATCTTAAGCAGATTTTTGTTTTATTTAAATCAAACACCGATATCTTAAAATAAATTCTGCATGCAACACAGAGATGATCTCTGTGATTTGCTTTGGGATGGGAAGAAGTTCTGCTGGGACTCTCCTCCTTCCCCTCCAATTTCTAATGCCCATATCACTTCCTCTCTTCGGCAATGAGGACTGTAATAACTCCCAGCCGACATCCTTACAGGGCTCTAGCCAAAGAGGAGCAACATGAAAATGAGCCATGTTCTCCCCAATAAGAAGAGAAATCTGCCTCTGCTGCATCCCTAATCCCTGCTGTCTAGTATTCCTGGGACATGCCCATTTTCAACAGGGTAACCGTTTGGCTTGTGAAGTTTGCTTGTAGGATGATATGGAATTATGAAAAAATTCTGGAGCCAGTGAAACTTCATGGTGGCCAATTCTGTGGGATGGCAACATTGCATGGCCAGGTTGGAGAATGGGGCCAAACCATGCTCTGGTGGTTATTGCAGACTCAGGCCCGCAGTAGCCTTGGCATCTGAGCAGTGCATGTTTGCATGCACATGCACCTCACCATCCCTCACGCACCTCACCATCTGCCCCCCTTGCCACTGTTGAGCTGTGCTGTACAGCATTTTCTCTGCACAGCCAGATTTTGAAGATGAATCGGCAGTCACTGTCCGTTGTGATTGCTGATTTATCTCCAAAATGTGGCTGTGCTGAGAGTATGCTGTAGAGCACAGGGATGCAGATTTCCCCGCATCCTGCCTCCGTTCCCTTCTTTGAGCGAGGGATTAGACAGGGCACTGTTTCCCCAGAAATGACTTGTTTCTGCAAGCCTGTGAATCTGGGATTCCTGTTTGAGCACAGACCACCAGAGAGCCTACTCTTAGAAGAAACTTAAGTAGTTCGGTGGTCTCCATTTTGAGGTAACCCCATTCTCGATTAGTGGGGATGGTGGGTTGCGTTTTGCGTATTGCTTTCCATTTTGTATCTTAAAGGCTTGATCAATAGCCCACTGCAGCCAATAGGCAGACTCCCCTTGACTTCAGTGGGCTTTGTATCAAGGCCTTAACTTATGTTTTTCTTCCCAAAACCTTGATTGCATTGGGTATTGCTGAACAGAGGGCTTTCTGTCCATTAGCGTGTAAATAAAAGTCATGCTTCAATTAAGTTTTTATAAGGAGTGTTATTACGTTAATGATTTTTCAACTGTTAATCCTAACTCTGTGTGTGTGTGCGCACGCGCATGTGACTGATCCCAGTTTGCTCAAATGGCAATTGGCCAAATTTGCTAAGAGAAGATTGTAGGTCATAGTCAACAGCAAATTCTGCTGACATGAGTAGACAGTCTGAAAACATCTGAAAGGCCAATGTTTTTTGCTGTTTTTTAAACAGGAGAAAAAGGTACGACAGGACTTCCTACTGTTTGAGTTAATCTGGATACTACAGGGCCTATGCTTGCTGAGCTGCATGCTGCTAGACTTGTCCTGATCTTTTCCAGGGGAAGTCAGTCGAAACCATATGGCAGAGCCTTTGAGGGAGATTTAGGAAAGCAATTTGACCAAACTGTGATAAAAGAAAAATAGTTAAATCTGATAGATTGATAAGAAATATTTTTCAAACTCTATTTACAAATCCATTGTTATGTTATATTAAGTAGATATTTTGATTATTATTTAAATGGCTAACAAGTTGCAGCAGAGCATACATACTGGCTGGGGAATAAACTAGCTTTTAAGGCCCAGTACCTCGTTTTGCTCCCATCCGTGAAGGCAAAGAAAAGAAAACGGACAACACATTCAGAATGGTAAATTTCCTGAACGAAGACACGTGCTGCACACACTCAGGACTATTGAATAGCGTACAAGCAGCGACCTAATTCCACTAATAAACCGTCAATGGAGCTCATGCAGTGAGGTCTATTCAAGCATGCTGATTCTTTGACAGAGACCTTAGATGAGAAAGAGAGCAAATTAAATAGAGGAGGGGTTTATTTTAGATTGTGACATTTTAGTGGAAAACTTCAGGAAATGAAAGGCTTTTCATACACTGTTTTTTAATATATTTATTTGGTTATTTTTGGATCTTTTCCTGGAACTTTGAGTCATTCCCCGGTGTCCCCCCCCCACTCCTGGTCTTACTAAAGGAAGTTAAAAAATCGTGTATTTCAGGCAGTGATTTATGCACAGCTGGGATTGGAATTGTGCCCCATTTTACAGGTCAGATTAAATGTTTTCAAATACTTTGGGGGCGGTGCGGGGGGGGGGGGGAGGTGGGAACTATTACCTGAAAGTGACTGTTTGAGTCATTTTCAGTGGCAACGCTTTTAGGATCTGGCATTTAGAAACCCGGATGGAGAAGCATAGAGCTTACAACAGGGAGCCCTTCCTTTTGCTGAATACCATTAAGCATTGGAGATGATGCAGTGGTGTGTGTTTTTAGAGACGACTGAATCTCCAATCCCTTACCCTGGGTTATTACTAAGAGCATACAGTATGTAATATCTCAAATGCAAGAGTTTTCTCTAGATCAGGGGTCGGCAACCTTTCAGAAGTGGTGTGCCGCGTCTTCATTTATTCACTCTAATTTAAGGTTTCACATGCCAGTAATACATTTTAACATTTTTGGAAGGTCTTATCTATAAGTCTATAATATATAACTAAACTATTGTTGTATGTAAAGTAAATAAGGTTTTTAAAATGTTTAAGAAGCTTCATTTAAAATTAAATTAAAATGCAGAGCCCCCCCCCCCCGGACCAGTGGCCAGGACCCAGGCAGTGTGGGTGCCACTGAAAATCAGCTCGTGTGCGTCCTTCGTCTCGTGTGCCATAGGTTGCCTACTCCTGGTCTAGATCCCTGATTCATGGCAACCGACTGGACAAGCCTCTCATTGTCTACTGTGGGCAATGACCTTTTGAATTCCTTAATAGAACCGCCATGGATTTGGCATTTGCTTTGTTGCTTAGCTTAGAAGAGAGCCTCGGGGCAATGAGATTGTCAGGGCAGCTTCTGTCGCTCAGTGGACACCTAGCATTTTTCTCCGACTCAGCCGCATTGTGGAAACACTTCCTTCTGGGAGCATGGACCCGGGCTCAGATGGAGTAAGAGCCTTTCTGCACCTGTGTCGATCTTTGTTGGATTAATCTGGTCCTTGTGTGCTCATATTAAGAGTTTATTTGAACAATACTGAATCCCCCTTTGGACAAGTGGCTTGATTAATGTACAGATCCAGTCTGTGCCAAGGAAACACTGGTATCAGATGAGAAAACCTGCTATTTCTTTTCTTAAACCAGATCTCCTAACAAGGGACCTCCACTCTGTCCCAAATCAATGTTTCATCCTTAAACTTTGATTACAAACTATTGCTCTTTTTATTTGGAACAGTCTCCCACTACTTGTCCTGCCAAGCCCTCTGTTGCCACTCATTCACATCCTACTACTTCTTAAAATCCACTTATTTCAGGAAGCATTCATAGTTTGCTGTTTACTTTTCTGCTCTAGTCCTGTGCAGTATATCTTCTCTGAGTTACCCTGCAAGCTCCTTGGGACAAGGAATCTTTTTCTTCCTGTGTCTTCTTGGAAAGAGACCTGTTTGCTCATGGCACGCTAGAAATATTAAACAACATTATTATTAAAGGATGATATTCCTTATTGCAGTTCATTATGGAATATGGTTTTATGACACTGCAGTATTAGGCCCTAATTCTGCACATTGCTCCCTGTAGACGCACCCTAGCATTCATGCAAAGTTCTCTGCAAGATTGGGGCCTTGGATTGCACAGCATCTTTCAGACCAACTTTGGCCCAAACCCTGCCTTACTTGGGAGGAAAAAAACAATGGCAGGACCACTGGGAATTTGAACTCATGGGGTTTCCTACACATCAAGCTGTTGGTGTATGCATTCGTTAACAGCCCCACCATATGCTCCCAGATGGTCAGAAGTGTGGCTTCCAAAGGACAGTATAGATATAACAGGAGCACAGAGTAGGATGCCCATTTCTGAAGTGGGAGGGAGAAGAGAGGTTACCTCCACGTTTTTATGACCACACAGTATTCCAGTTAGGGTCAGTGTTGTCTTGTGTCGAATCAGAGGCGGGTGATGCTTGCATTTTATGGCCCTGGAGGTAACAGTTATAACTATAACTAAGTGAAATCTTAAAATAAAAAAAAGTGATGAAAACGGGAAAAATCTTAACATTCAGAATATGGGAAAATAAAACAAGCTAAGATTGTGAGCAGATTTCAAAAGAAGTGAATTGTGCTAAAAGATTAAAAAGAACTCATAAGCAAAAGCAAGAATGTCAAGGTAACTATCTACAGCACAGCCTCTCTTGGAACAAAACTGTACCGTGAATATTTAATAAACCAAAGCTCCACGTTTGGCTCCGTGGAATTTTTTGGAACACTGGGCTGGGGCTTTTTACAGGACTAAAAGGCTAGTTTTGCATTCCTTGCACCAATTAAGACTCCAGTTTCTTCAAAGCGGACGTTTGTCAGTGTAATGAGGGCAGGTACAGGTTCCAAATCGCCACTCTCAAGGGCATTTTGTGATATGCAACCCAATGTGAATGGATTTCTCTGGGTCTGTTTAAAAACCAGATTTTTGCAAATTGTGGTGAAGGGAGTGATAGGATCCCATCACTGTGTAATCATTTATGGACCAGATAATGATTTTCTCCTGTGCCTTAATGACATTTCTCTACTCGGGGGAACCCAGACACATTTGTCAAATGTTGCTGATACACCTACTTATGTCTGCTAATGCTGATCAAAGAGAACTGTCTTATTTATATGCACTCTCATTGTTAAGTGAGCAAAGGAATTAAGTAAGAATTGTCTTCATGAAAAATCAGTTGCTTGAAAATTCCTTGTCACTTCAGCAAAATGAATGTAGAAAATCGATTTATACATAATGAGATTATTTTAAAAAGAATAGCCATTTTTGTGTTTTTTGAGAAATTTTTCAGTTTAATGTTGGAACATATGATTGGATATTACATTTAATAGGTATAGTTACTCCTGTGGGAATTCTGCTCCAAAAATTAAAAATTCTGCACACTATCTTAAAATTCTGCACATTTTTGCAATTTTTTTGGTCAATAAATAAATGTGCATCTGGGTGCAGGGGGGCTCCAGATGCAGAGAGTGAGGTTTGTTATGGTGTTGGTTTGAGTTCAGGAGAGTCAATGGTGGGGTTCTGGGTGCAGGGGATGAGGCTTGACAGGGTGATCTGGATATGAGATGATGTAACCGTGCCTCTGTTGGTCACAACTGAGGATGCCAAATTTAGAACGAACTGCTGAGAAACAGGGCAAACATAACCCAAAACTGGTGGCTATTTTTTCATAAGATATACCAAACCAGTATGAAAGTAAACTCCTGTTTCACCACACTGGCTAACAAGAAGTCATAAAAGCACTTTTCTTGGGCATTCCAGTTCTTATATCACCACCAAAAACACTAGATTCAGAGATGAGTGGTTCTTTACAACCAGTCTCATCAAATAAAAGGTTCTTCTGATCCCAAAGGACCAGCCACACACCCAGATCAATATATAACTTAGATCTTACGCAAAAATCACGCTGAAGCCAATCCTTTAGTATCTAAAATCTAAAGGTTTATTCATAAAAAGAAGGGTGAGAGTTAAATTTGGTTAAAGGAATCAATTATATACAGTAATGGCGAAGTTCTTGGTTGAAGCTTGTAGCAGTGATGGTATAAACTGCTGGGTTAAGTCAAGTCTCTGGAGTACACCCACAGCTTGCACGGGTCATTCCATAGGCACCAACTTCCCCTCTGCCCAGTGGGTGTTCGACCCTCCCGTCCTGCCCCACCTTTTCCCACCCCAGCCCTTCCCCCAAGTCCCCTCCCTTTCCCCCAAGTCCCCTCCCCTGCTCTGCCTCTTCTCTGCTTCCTCCCCTGAGTGTGCTGGGTCCCCGCTCCTCCCGATTCCTCCCCGCTAAATGCTGCCAAACAGCTGTTAGGTGGTTGGTAGGTGGAAAGCGCTGGGAAGGAGGGGGAGCGGAGCTTGGCGCCTATGGGTCATTTAGTTCTTTGTTCAGAGCTTCAGTTTGTAGCAAAGTTCCTCCAGAGGTAAGAAGCACGATTGAAGACAAAATGGAGGTGTTTCCAGGGTCTTTTATAGCTTTTGCCATGTGGAGGGCTGTGGAAAATTACAGCAACAAGATGGGGTTTGGAGTCACATGGGCAAGTCCCATGTCAATGGAATTTCCTGCTGTGACTAGGCGAAATGCATAAAGTGTAGAGGGGTGTCTCCCAGGGTCCATTTTCAGTTACATGTTCTTTTGATGGGTCACTCAATTTGAATAGTCCCTCCAAGATGTGCTGGCTAGCTACCTTGTGGGCATTACCCCAGGAGCAAATATTTGAAATCCAAGTATAGAGCCAATACTTCTAACTTCAAATATAAAAACGATACATGCATACAGACAGCATAATCATAACCAGCAAATATAACCTCTTCATAGACACCTCACTTGACAACCTTTATACAAGATTTGCAGCGAATATATAACAGTGGTCTATATGGTCATATTTTAATCAGGTAACATTACAGATCGGTCCAGATACGTGGGGGTTGGGTGGATGAGGGAGCAGCTCCCTGCACAGCACCCCCTGCCCTCCCCCATGGCTGAGGAGTGTTGGGGGCAGGAAGTAGGGGTGGTGATGTAGAGCTTCCTGCAACCAGAGAGGTTTCTGTGACTGGGTCTGACCCAACCCTGGCTGCTCCTTGCACAGAAAGAGTTATTCCTGTCCTCCCTAGCCCAGCCAGGACTAGCAGTTTAGCTTGGCACAGGGTAGGAGCTACTGGCTGGGGCGTCCCCAGCCCTGGCCCCACTGATTTACCTCCTCGCTGGCTGCTCCGGGCCCCCAAAACAATGCACCCATACTGCTGGGGAGCGGCACGTGACAGCTCTTGCGGCTTCCCTTTGCTTCCACATCAGAAAGTCACTTTTCTGTGGGGAAGCAAAGAAATCTGCGGGGGACATGAATTCTGCATACGGGCAGTGGCACAGAATTCCCCCTGGAGTAGTATAGAGGAATTCTAGACTCTTGCCAGAAGCACAATAACTCAACTTATTTTATTTTTAACACAGCAACATAATTGATAAATTGTAATGTTTTTTTAATCATGTATTTGCCCCTGGAAAGGAAAGCTCACTTTTTATGGTACACATGCACTTGCACATACATATACAGGGAAGTGTACCATACCATGTTTAAAAGTGTCCCAACATACATCATTAAATTGCAGCTATTCAGTCAGATAGCTTGACTAGAATATCATTCTGCACCATGTCCTAGAATTAGTTTTCCAAATAAACTCAGTGTGTCATTGATGCTCAGGGAGGATCAATAGAATGGAAATTGCTTGCAGTTTCCCCTAAAGTGTTGCAATGGATTATTGCTCTCAGATTTTCACTCTATAGTCCTTACTCTGCCAGAGAGGGCATGCGTTCATTCCAGGCACATACAGTTTTAGGAAACAGAAAAATGAAATCTACAGACTGTGCTCAGAGATCGTACTTTTCCTTCTCTTTTCTCTGTTACGTGTTTGTGCCCAATCCTGGGAAGTGCTAAGCTTCTTCATCTCCCAAAGAAGTCAGAGGACTCTCAGCACCTCACTAGAGGTACTCAGAATCTTGCAGGATTGGGCCCTTATTTCTCAAGTATTGTGTATAGGTAATTATGAACAGAACAGTTTTAAGAGAGTTATAAAGAAGTGTGGGTGTGGGCAAAAACACCTGTCTCCTCTGATCATGGGTCTGCACTGCCTCCTAGGCCCTGGATTAAATCAGTGCAGCCTTAAGGCTGCTGTGAACGACACTAGCTGCCAATGCTGCCTGAGGGTGTTCTGGCTACTTTCTCTAACTGGTAGCTGGGAGAGATTGGTGTATGATGCCTCTACTCCACTGGAAGATTCCCTGTGCAGGGGGAATCCTTCACTGGCTTGTCTGATGGCTTTGAGGCAGTTTAAAGCTGGGAGAAGGGAACAAAATTTCCCTAACAGATTTAAGAAGTAGGGCTAAAATATGTGTGGATATTTCTCTGTAGTTTACTCAACCCTTACTCTTGTGAAACCCCCGTTGATCCTTGGCAAGTTAATTGAACAAGTTAAATGCCACCAAAGCAGTTAACAGAAGGCTGTACCGCTGAAAAGCGTTGAGTAGCTAGCCAGTTTTGGAGTGTACTCTCCTTTCTGTGTAAAGTTTTTTGCCTTGGCATTAATGGGAGTTACTCATTTGCATCAAGGAGAGATTAGACTTCGCAGATTGGTTTGTAATCTTTCCAGTTTTCCCTTCCCCACCTTATATTTCGTCTGCCATACAGTGTTTTTGTATTACCCATTTAAACTCAGTAAAACAGCATATGATAATGCTTAGGAAAATAAGGGTATCTTGATTAGAGATCCAGTTTCTGTTCCAATGCAAATAGCTTGCACTTTCAAGGTTGAGTCACTCAGTATGTACGCATGATGCAAATGAGTGAACTGCCTTTAGTGCTAGGCAAATTACATGCATTTTGAGACAAGAGAGGACTCCAGCATTCACTGGCTATGCCCCACTGAAACATAACCATAAGCATTCAGTTATTATGGTGCCGGTTTAGCAGCGCAGCCCACTCTCACCGTTTTCTAGTGTGTTTAGTCTGTAATTATTGCCAAGCGTTGAGCTCAGTGGAAATTTTGTCTGAGTTGAGGGTGGAGTGAAAATTAAAAAAAGGTCCTCAGGATCTGCCCTTGAGATTTGTATCAATCTATCTGCCTCTCTAGGGTTTTGTTAGCTCACCCATCACTGTGGTATCTGACTCCTGGGGTCTTTCAGTTACCCGTTTCAGCGACTTATACAGTGGAAGATTTTGGGGCTTTCACCTATTTCTTCTTCTGGGCTACTGTCATCCCCATCTCTCTCTGATTCTGGATACGTCTGCACTGCTTGTTTGCAGTCAGTAGGGTGAACTCATAGAGTAGCATGTACTTATTACCCGTAATCCACCAAAGTGGGCCCGTCTCTCCCACGCTCTCCAGAGTGGTTTTTCCACTGCAGCATGAGAGCCCCATTAAGGTCTCTCCTTTACAGAGGTCTCCGTGGCGATCGTCTCTACCTACTACTACTCCTAGGATTTGATTGAAGCAAAACAAGGCCCCGATGAAAACCTGGAACTCCGTCTGCATACTATAGGTCAGATTTGTTTGGCACTTCCCTGTATTGGCCAGTATTTGTATGTTCCCTGTGGTTCCACCATCTGTGGATGTTTGCTTTAGCCATTAAATGTTATCCCAGTGCCCTGTTGTGCTGCCAGATACAAGGCCTGGTCTCAGGAACAACCTCCTTTCCCCAGTGTTGGGGAGTTCAGACCTATCAAAGGAGTGACACTTCCAAGCTTTGGGAGGGAAGCAGAGGGCAAGAGGCTGTCTGCTGGCTCTGTTCTTTCAGCTTTCCTGAAGGCCTGCTAATAGAACACCCTCTTGGCTGAAGATAGGGCAGTGAAATAGTGCTGTGTGTATGTGTGAGGGAGCAGGGAAGAATGTAGGGCTCCAACTCTGGTGTGTGTATGGTTATCTCATTTACACCTACGGTGGAAGGACTTTGCTCTGGTGCTCCCTATCATCTGGCTCTTTGGCACAATAGGCAGATAGTCACGTTTTCCAGATTCTTTGAGTGCAATCAAAGTACATGCTGCAACAGTATCTTTCCTGTATACATGGAAAAAGCATTATCAGATAATTAGGCCGCTTGTGTCATGGAGATGTAATAAAAATCTTTAGGAAATTAATTAGTGTTCATGTACAATAGCTCCTTTTAAGCCGCAACATTTTAGCCATTTAAAACTAGGTTTTTTTTTTAATAGCAAAAGCAACTAGTTTCCTCTGACCATTTGCCAATTTTTTATTTTTTAATTTATAGCATTTCTGAGTTATGAGTGAAAAAAACAAAAAGTGCCTGTTCTTAGCTAGGAAAGCATCATGCCCTATAATTGTTTTCTCTCTGATCCGTTTTTTCTTGCCTCCCATAGCCTTTAAGTGAAGCTTTGAAACTTCTCATTCTTTGCATCTACAACTATGAGCTGATTGACTCCTTAGTATCAACTAATATCATCCGATTTCACATGGAGGAAGTCAGGCAGCATTTGGTAAATAGATAATTCCCTCCTACTGGGCTGATTCTGGAATCTTACAAACCTGTCTCCCGGTTCATGGCATCCTGGATATGAACTCAAGACCTACATTATTGTCCCTGGCACTTGAACCAGGATTTTAGAAAGATTTAACCCAAAGATATCTGATGGGAAAGCAGTAAACAGAGCGTCTCACTAAAACGGCAATAGGCCTTCAGCACGGAACTGAGTTTCTGCATTCAGCCCGGATTCAGCAAAGTAGTGAGCACATGCCTGACTTTAAGTGTGTGCGTAGTAGTCCCCTTGGCTTCAATGGGTCTAGCATTGTGATTAAAGTTAGGCAAGTGAGCTTGTTGAATTGGGGCTTGAATTGTTGAATCTGAGGGTCACACGTTACTTGCAAGGGTTTGTGTGGTTACAAATAAATAACTGCCCCTCCACCCCCATATACAGCCAGTTACTGATTGTAGCTAGAACTTTTTCATTGCTGGGTATTGTCCTGGGACTTGCAGGGTTGAAGAGAACCTATAGTCATCGCTCTCCAGAGAGGTTAGGCAGACACATGGGCCATGTACTATCAGCTGAGAGCAGGTCTAGTCCCCTGACCAGCTAGCAAGCATGCTGTTCATGGCAGCAAGTGCTAGCCAGGGGATTCATAGTTTCCTTTCACTGTGTAAACCAGAACATGCTCTCTAGCCGGTAGGATTCCTTGAGCAGAGGGTCTGTCTATCTATCTCCACCCCTTCCTACATTCCTACACTACCCACACGGCAAGAAATGGCCTCTACATTTTAAGGTCCTGTGGTAGGGAGAGACGAATTATTGACTATGTGACAAAGGAGAAGAAGGATCACTGTGCATATTAAACAGGCGAAGAGTGATTGCTGAATGCCTGATGTAAAAGGAGACGCTCCACAAAATTAAATACAAACTTTCACTGGAAAGTAACTGTTGCCTATAATGTATATTACAGGGTAAACCTATAGTAAATTGTCTATCGCTGACTGCCTGAGTTTAATTTTCTTATAATTTCTGGTAGACACATTTACCTGCTTCCCTTTCATTTTAGTGAATGTCCTCCTACAGCATCAAGCATTTTGCCTCCAACTGCTGTGTGCACATGCATTTTTTAAAAACTCTTTTACATATAACAATTTCAAGAGAATTATGAATAACCTTGTGAGGTTTGGGGTTTTCTTTCAGTCTCAAGGTTCTCTCATTGTTCATAAGCCTCTTGAGCTTTGCTGTCCAGGTTTATGACATCAATCAAAATCGCTGGGTTGAATTATAGTTGTATTCTGTTCAATGCTGCTGGATTTACAGCGTCCACCGTTTAAGCAAAAAAAAAAAAAAAGTTTGCTTTAAATTAACTTAAAATGTTACTAAAATGTGATTTTTTTTTTTTTTTGCTGTATGTTAAAGGGCATATTCTAGCCTCAGATACAGGCCTACGTTCCCACTGTAGTCAGCGTGACTTGGGTATAGTTTCCTATCTTCTTAATAAACCGATGACCAAACGATTTTGTTAAGCACTAGAAATATCTGGTCTTTAGCCCAGCTTCTTGTAACTTCTACACAAAGAACCATGGGAACGGTTTTGAGAAGTGTGTTTAGTTAGATCTAGATGACTATAATTGATTATAACTTTAAGTGCTGAGATTGTGCTCGATACTGTACAAAACACACAAAAGATACAAGGCCTGAATCTCATTGACTCCCAGGCTCCTTTACGCTGCTCTGGCAGCGAAGGAGAGCTTAAAGTGGGAGTGAATATAATCCATAAATCCCCTTAGCACTGCCAACATGGTCCAAAGGGGCCTTGGTGTCAGTGAGAATCAGACTCTAAAAGACAGAGAAAGGTCAGACAAAAATGTACTGAGAGGCACAGAAAACAGTAATAACTTAGATTAAAATTCTGTTTTTAAATTGGGTGCTCACTGGGTTGTATTGAGAGGGGTTAACGTTTGTATTTTCAGGAGGGATTTGTGTGAGGAAAGGACGTGGTTTTAGCATGCTGGGACAGGGAGGTTGTCAGGGTGGAATGAGGCCCGAAGAGGTGAGTGGGAGAAGGAAATGAAGAGAGCCCTGGGGCTGGCCTCCTGAGTGGAGCAGGGGAGACAAAGTGGGATGTGACAGTAAACAAGAGCAGAGATGTAGGTGGGAGAAGCAATTTAAAACCGAAGGAAGTGGAGGGGGGGCGCTGTTTGACCTTTTGGTATTTCTGGCAACTTGCATCAGAGTTTGTCACTATTTCTTGGTGACCTTATGGATCTATCTGTTAATGGTGAAGTCTCCTATGTGTCATGCCATTAATAGTGGAGCTTATTCAGCAAGAGTGTGTGACCTGTAATCAATGGCTGAGACTTGAGATGATAAATTAAATAGCATTTGACTAGCACCTGAGATTGGGTACTGCATAAGTGAGAACTCCAGTAATGGCATCTTATGAATAACATAATAGCCAAGAACCAATGAACAGGTGGAAATACCTGGAATGGAAAGCAACATGATGGCTATTTTACCTATCACTTGATGTTAAAAAGGGTATAGTCACGGTGTCAGACAGATTGGATGCTTGTTGAAGGCTCTCATGGGAGCATGATCATTTTGCATTATAATCAGTAACTTGGGTGGATTAACAATGCTAAAGAAGAGGTGGTGTCTTTTATCTCAGTGGCTGAGGATAAGACCGAATAAAGGCGGTTTGTCCACCTATCTGTGGATTATGGGTTTTGACAGCAGATTTGCAGAGGGTTGTATTTTTTAAAATTGCTAAACACTAAGGCTGTCACAGTTCCAGGTGTCTTCCCTGAAAAATGAGTGCTAACGTAATATAACTGCAGACAATTTTTAGGCTCCTCCGAGCTACTGCTTGAGATTTGTTTAAATCTTCCTTTTGTTTTGGAACGTTACTATGTCAAACCAAAAGTGAAAGGAATGGACATTGTCAAGTAATTTAGACCAGACATTTCACCTGATTTAACCCTGGTATTATTTAGTGGGGGAATATCCTCTAGTGTTAAGATACCTGTTTTTAAAAAAAAAGCAACACTCCCATAACTGAATTTGAAAAAAAAAACAACATACAAGCCAACCCAGTAGCTACTCTTGGGATTAATCTTCTGCTGAAATGGACTGCAGATGCAAATAGGCAGCCAGCAGAGGGAGCTCAAGATAACTAACCCTGGGCCCAGTCTTCGCACTGCACATGGCCTGTTAGGCCATTTAGGAGGGTCTATTCTTGTGCTTAGGAGCCAGACCATTCTCCAGCACTGATGGATGGTCAAGTACATCTTTTATTAAGAACTTTGTTTTCCCAAAATGTCAATGCTTATTCCTACATTTCTGTAAGCTCATGTGTTGAGGAGTTCTACCTGTTAGCCTTTCCCTTTCCCACAATGCACCCCAACGCCATGTGCTTTAACATTAAGGCTAATAAAGCTCTCTATCTGGGATCTAGTTTTAGAACTGGCTTGTTTAACTTGTTTTCCTCTAAAAGCTGCTTCTCTCTAATGTAGAACAAAACTTTGGCTAAGGCGGATCTGCTGCCTTGTGCTCCTAGTCTCTTCTAGCCCTTGTGCTGATGTGTGCTCCCAACTTTATGTTGGATCCAGAAGAGCCTTTGGGCAGAGGCTGCTGAGGGGATGTGCTGAATTGCATAGTCGGGGGGTGGGGGGTCTGCTCTGCTCTCCTCTCCTCACTTTTTAACCTGTGCTAGTTTTTATAAGGTCTCCAGTGATGGGGAGATTTGTAGCCACTTTCTAGCTCCATTTGGTGGACTTTCCAAATTGGAATTGTCTGCATTTACCTTGGTGTAACCAAGCTTGCAGTCTGATCCAGTATTGCCAGACACAGGCATTCAAAAATAACACTAGGATCCCAAAAATCAAAAAACTGGCTTAAAAATCACAGGATCTTAACACATAATAAAAAGAGTCCTATGTTTGAGTCTTCTAGTGCCATAGCCATTAGAGGTCATATTTTCAAGATTTTTCTTTGAAACCATAAGGGCTAAAACCTTTTAAAATGAAAGGTAAGATTCTCATGTAGTCACGTGACTCCAGGAGCTAGGGCTTTAAACAAAGCATCAGATACAGTGAGGTTGATGATGATTGGCAACACTATTCTATTTGAATATCTTAAGGATTGAAGAAGTTCAAGACAAGGCACTCAGATTTGATGAGTGAAATATAAAAAGCTGAATAGGATAGAATCGTTGTTGCAAGACGTACAAACGGGAGGCGAACTACATATCGAATGGAAGGGATTGTCGGTGCAGGCCACCGGCAATGATAGCATAGAGATAAGCTGGTAGTGGTGTGCTTGGTGACGACATCATGAGATGTCCATCTATCCTTCACTTCAGAGTGAAGTCCCTCACCTTGCAATTACCTCAGGGCCCATCGTTCTTGTTCTCCCTATAACAAAACTTGATTGTGGCACTCAAATTTCTTCACTTCTGCACTACTGTTATAAAAGGCAAAAAATCGTACTCTGTGATTGGTAGCAGATTTTATTAATCTTCCTGTCAGCTGCTGGAAATCTTGCCAATTAAAATAGAACGTATACTCATGAGAACTACCAGAAGTCCAGTGTCGGCCCTCCTCATCTCTTCTTCTTCTAGGAGCTTTAAACAAACGAAGTTGGGTATTTGCTACTTGAGGTGCTGATAATTACTTACCCGCCTCCCTGGTGTGTTGTGAGGATTAATGAATGCGTGCACAGTGCTTGGAAAATACTGTATAAATCATTGTGTAAGTGCTAAGTCATATTATTATGTGACTGTTGTAATGTGCAATATGTAAAGTGCGTGGTATTGGGACTCGGTTCTGTCGCTGCTTGTTACTGTATGTTAGGCAATTAGAGTCAGTTTTGACAAAAGCCTGGAGTCTTTACAATTTGTGCACAATTTGTGCTGGCAGAGTTTGCACCCACACAGTGCACTAGGGCTGTGTAATCTGTGCCTGTCTGTAGGAGTGGGACTTGTTCCTCTTGTAGAGCTTGTCACATAGTCCTGTGGCTTTGTCACCCTGAGATTAGATTACTGCATTGTGCTCCACTGCGGGGAGACCATATGGAAACCACAGAATGTGGCTGCCAGCTTAATGAGCTGTGTGTCATGCTCAAGCCACTGTGCAGCAGGGCCCTGTAATCCCTAGAGCCCTGCAAATCTGCAGATACCAGCTCATCATTTTTGCAGATTGCAGATCGGATGCAGATACAACTTTTGTATTTGCGCAGGGCTCTAGTAATCGGCACTACTAGCCAGTATTTTTAAGGTGGAGTTGGAAGAATTGGTTTTAACCTACCTGCCCTTGTGATGGCTCAGAGGCCAGGTGTACCTGAGATCTCTCCTCCAGGCACTCCTGGGGGTTGCTCTTTCCAAGAGACAGGCTTCTGCCTGTGCTCTTCCAGGGTAGAATTCCATGGGCTCACTCCATTTTAGACTGAACCATCTCGCTACAGCAGCCTCTATTCCCACCATATGGCCACAGTTACAGGGCAAGCGGCTCCTTGGGAGCCCCTCATGAGTCCACCCCTCTGGTTAGTGCTTCCACCACCCCTCTCTCTGAGTGGAACCCCCCATCTCAACCACTTGGAGACAGGATCCCTGGATGGCAGACCCTTGTTTCCAACTGTGTTAGGCCCAGCTGCAGTTGGCACCTGCAAGACGTTCTCTTTGGGTGCCTGTGACCAGTGGCTGATGAAAGTGATCCATAACAACCTCTTCCAGACAGATGTCCCTAAACCTACAGAGCAAACAGGGGAAAGAGTTAGACCCACAGCAAGTCCACACCTACTGGGGCTTGCCTGCAGCTCGTCATCCCTCTCAAAACTTAAGCGACCCCAGCTGTCTGAGGCATGTCTAAGTTCCTCATCTGTGCTGCTTGTCCTACTTGTCTGTGTCTCTCCCCAGGACAGCTGTCAGCTCTCCCTTTTTTGGTCTTGGCCAGGGTTTGTTTGTTTTTTTTTTACAGCTTGGTGTTCTTTTGCTCATAGGCCTATTTTTCCAAGTCCAGAGATTATCGCCCTTCTGGCTACAAGCAGGTAGGGATTTCCCCATGACTAGCTCATCCATTCTTTCTCTCAAGGATCCTTAGGATTCTTCCTGGAGATATCTATCTCTGTTATTGTTTCCTTTCCTGCTTGCTCTCCCCAACCACCTTCATGCACTCAGCCAGAATAATATCGAACAGGTAGACTCAGATGCACATAATAATCATACAGAATAATACAGATATTTCCCTTCTCCACAGCCCTGAGTGGCTTGAGACCTGGTTACTTGAGAGTTTTCACTTTCCCCATAGAATGCTGTTATAGGTGTGATGAGTGGAGCTGGAGGTCCCTTGTTTACGTAGGGAAGGCCTCTGGACTATGGAATGTGATCCCCCAGTTTGTTCAGCCAGAGACCACTTTTGTGAACCTTCCTGACATGCTGCAAAAGCCATTATTTTTACAGGTGGGGTCATGGATTGGTGAGCTGGGATGCAGGGAGTTATTAGCGTGATTATCTGGATGGCTTGTGGTAATGATATAATGGCAGTTCAGTTAATATGATAAGATCTTAATTGGTGGTGTAGAATATTGTCTTTTTAAGCTATGCAAAGTGTATAGGGCATGAGAAGGAGTTTAAAAACTAAATAAAACCACAATGCCTGTGCTTCGGACTTCCTCATTAGCCTCCGTCAGCAGATTGTTAACGATGCAAGCATCCCCACTCCTGCTGAGAGGGTGAAGCCGTTAATGGTGCAAATTGTGCCCACAGAAGGGAGGTCGTTAAGGCCCAATTTCCAAAAATAGAGACTCCAAGTCCATATGCAAAAAAATGCATATGTGCTGGCCAACGCCAGTGACCTCCAGAGCTGAAAGCACAGGTCTCGGCAGTCGGAGCTAAAGAGCGGTGCTTTGTAGGTGGGGCTGTAACAGACTCCCATTCTCTGATATCTGGCACAGAGAGGAACATGGGACGCTGAACAGGGGTTATATAGCACGACTTCATTTACAGCAGGCGCCTACTCAGTTAGCATTGGCAGTTGCCGAAATGTTGAAGGCGCCTTCGAGGAGTGTCCCTGGGGTGCCCCACTTCAGGTGCATGTGTGCCCCATTTGATGGGGTATTTTTGATAACAGCACCTGTTCTGGCTTGCGCGTGTGCTCTAGAAGTCCTAGTGCCCCATACTGAGGCTAGATAGAGCTGCATGGGCGTATAGCCCTCAACTGCCCTATATCCTGAGATGGAGCATCTAGTATAACAAGTGGGGTTCCGCAGGGGTCTGTTTTGGGACCGGTTCTGTTCAATATCTTCATCAACGATTTAGATGTTGGCATAGAAAGTACGCTTATTAAGTTTGCGGACGATACCAAACTGGGAGGGATTGCAACTGCTTTGGAGGACAGGGTCAAAATTCAAAATGATCTGGACAAATTGGAGAAATGGTCTGAGGTAAACAGGATGAAGTTCAATAAAGATAAATGCAAAGTGCTCCACCTAGGAAGGAACAATCAGTTTCACACATACAGAATGGGAAGAGACTGTCTAGGAAGGAGTATGGCAGAAAGAGATCTAGGGGTCATAGTAGACCACAAGCTTAATATGAGTCAACAGTGTGATACTGTTGCAAAAAAAGCAAACGTGATTCTGGGATGCATTAACAGGTGTGTTGTAAACAAGACACGAGAAGTCATTCTTCCGCTTTACTTTGCGCTGGTTAGGCCTCAACTGGAGTATTGTGTCCAGTTCTGGGCACCGCATTTCAAGAAAGATGTGGAGAAATTGGAGAGGGTCCAGAGAAGAGCAACAAGAATGATTAAAGGTCTTGAGAACATGACCTATGAAGGAAGGCTGAAGGAATTGGGTTTGTTTAGTTTGGAAAAGAGAAGGCTGAGAGGGGACATGATAGCAGTTTTCAGGTATCTAAAAGGGTGTCATCAGGAGGAGGGAGAAAACTTGTTCACCTTAGCCTCCAATGATAGAACAAGAAGCAATGGGCTTAAACTGCAGCAAGGATACTCATTAGTTCTCTGATATCTTCAGCACTAGGCAGACAACCATCTTCACCTCCAGTGTCTGCTCCTCCTCTGGACTACGCTGAGGACTCCTCCTCAGACTCCCAGATCTCTGTGCAGGGATCCCTTATCTACCATCACAGGAACATGTCTCCTGACACTATTACAGAGAGAGAAGACAATCACGTGCCCCTTCTTGCTGGTACTAGCTACACAGGTCTACTCCTTGGCTACCTTATGCCCTCCCTTATGCCCTCCCTCAGTGGCCATACTGGGACCCGTGAGCTGCCATCATCATCAGTTTTCATGAGCTCCCAGCTATTTCTGTAGGGATCATCGAGAAAGGCCGTTTCCTGCTCCAACACATCTTCCTCAGCATTCTCAACCGTAAGAGGAGTTTTTGGAAGAGCAAGAAGCTTGAGTAGACAAGGAGGTGACACCACAAACTAATATTGCCGCATATTCACTGGATGAGGCTGCAATGCCTTCCCTGCCTTTGTAAGATGATGACTTTAAACTGTTTCAGGAGCTGATGAAACAGATTGCAGATTCTTTTCAGATACTTCCTCCCACTTGAGGAAGTCCAAGAGTCGCAACATAGGACTTTCTCCATGCGACAGTCTCTGGTCATGTGGCTTTACCAATGAACGAAGCTCTGTCTGACACTGCAAAGACCATTTGGCAGACTCTGGCTAGTATACCACCTACATGTAAACAAGCCGATTTAAAAAGTAATACGTTCCCGTCACCAATTCCGAATTTTTGTTTTTGCATCGTCCACCCAATTTTTTAGTTGTAGACATGGTCAATGAACAAGGTAGACGACACCATACTAAATCTACATTATACGATAAGGACCAAAAATGCCTTAACCTCTTTGGCTGTAAGGCCTACTCTGCCATGACCTTTCAATTTATAATTGCAAATTCCAGGCTTTGATAGCAAAGTATGATCACATCAACTACAGTAAATTCTGCACTTCTATTGAACATCTTCCTTCAGAACATCAAGAACAGTTCCAGGCCGTAATAGCGGAAGGTTAGTGAGGACCTCATTGCAAGCCTTGTCAGCATTGCAGTTCCTTCCATTTCTACTGCTGTCCTCATTCATACAACGTCTTAGCTCCAGCAGTTGGATTTCCTAGGGAGGTTTAAAACAGTGTAGAAGACCTCCCTTTTGCTGGACTAAAACTTCAGTGAGCCCACTGTTGAATCCCTGCACACCCTGAAGGATTCAGGTACTACACTCAGGTCTCTTGGCGTGCACACACCTGCAAATAAAAGAAAATTTGGTAGATCCCACATGGTACAGAAATCCTGTCCATTCCAGTATTCCAGCATCCAGAGATCTGCTGAACCACATAAGAAGAGACTGAGACCTCCCACTGTGACCATTAACACCACCCAGCCTTCCACATCATTGAAACACCAATTTTGATGTTTGGTCAAGGTCTGGAGCATCCTTACCTCATGAATCCTTAGTTGCAGCACTCTACCCACCTCCCACCTTTTGGTCAGGATTCTGGCACCTCTACGGGCTTAAGGTCTAGACCTGTTGAGTGTTACACATTTGGAAACTGACATTTTTCACCTGTGTGGGAGCAAATTACCTCTGAGAATTGGGAGTGAGAGGTTATAATATCTGGTCATTCCATCCATTTCACTGCCATTCTCCCTTCTCAGGGACTCATCTCACAAAGATTTTCTGAGACAGGAAGTCATCTCTGTCCTGGGCAGGGGAGCAAGAACCAGTTCCAGTCCAGTAGAGCGGGAAGGATTCTATTCCAAGTATGTTCTGGTCCTTGTAAAGGACAGGGGATGGAAACCAGTTTTAAATATCAGACTCCAAAACACCTTTGTGGAAAGGTAGAAATTCAGAATGGTGACTCTTGCCGCTATAATTCCACCATTAGATTCACGGCATTGATTCACAGCCCTCGACCTTCAGGACATGTACTTCCAGATTGCTATTCGCCCCTCTCACAAGAGGTTTCTTTGAATCAGCCAGGGTGACTTCCAGTATTGAGTGCTTCCCTTCAGCCTCTCCTGAGCCCTAAGAGTATTCACAAAAGTCCTGGCAGCAGTAGCCACTCACCTTCGTTGGATGGGAATAATCACCTTCTCTTACATTGATGATTGGCTGTTCAAGGGCCAGTTGTATGACAAAGCTCTCTCTGCAATACAGACAGCTATGTACCTGTTCCACTGGATAGGATTTCAAATCAATATTGAAAAATCTACTTTAACTCCCATTTCAAAGATAGATGTCACAGGAGCTTCTCTGGATGCTGTAACATCCAGAACTTACCTACCTACCTGCAAACAGGTTTACAACAATAACAAACTTCATATCCAAGGTTTAAATAAGCTCCCAGACAATAGCAAGAAATTGTCTTCAGCTGCTAGGTCATTTGGCAGCTCTTCTGCTTTCATAACACAACCTATCAGGTTACATTTCCGCTGCTTCCAGGGATGGCTCAGGACAGTCTATATTCTGAACAAATACAGTCTAGACAAACTGGTGTATGTCCCTTGTTGGGTGTTAGACTCACTCAATTGGTGGAAGGACCTGTCCAAAGTTTGTGCAGGAGTTCCTTTCAGCCAACCACTTCCTAAAAACACTGTAATGTCAGATAGGTCCCTCATGAGGTGGACACATACCATTCAGGGCCAGTGGTCTGCCCAAGAGTCTCTTCTGCATATCAGCTTCCTGGAATTAAGAGCAGTCACGAACATTTGGATCCACTTCCTCCCTTAATCAAATTCCAAGCTGTCAAAGTCATGACAGACAATGTAGCCTGCATATTCTACATAAATTGTCAAGGAGGGGGTGAGTTCCCTTTCTCTTTGTGCCAAAGCAATAAAGCTATGGAACTGACATATAGCCAATCACATCCTCATCTTTCCAGACACCATGGCCGAGGATCTGAGCAAGCACTTCTCCCAAGATTATGAATGGAAACGGGCTCCTTGATGGTTCTAGGGGATAGAGGTTTCTGTCTTGACAGAGGTACAAGAAGTCCTACTAAATAACAGAAATGTTTCTACTGGAAATACTTACCTTCAAAAATGGAAGAGATTTCACCACTGGTATTTAGAGAGTTTTCCCTGTTTTGTTTTTCCCGATCTGCTGTTCTGGATTACCTATTGAATTTAAAGAAGTCAGGTCTTTCTGTGAGTACCATCAGAGTTCATTTGGCAGCTGTCAGTCTTTCGTTCTCCTGTGAAGCAATTCTCAGTGTTTGCTCACCTCACAACAGCAAGATTCATAAAGAGATTGGTTAACATTTTCCTAAAGATTAGAGAACCTGCTTCTGTATGGGCCTTGAACTTGGTCCTGAGTTTTCTCATGAAAGCTGCCTTTGAACCGCTAGCCGAGTGTTCTAGGCTACAGTTACGAAAGACAGCATTCTTGGTGGCCATCGCTTCTGCCCAGAGTCAGAGAATTAGGGGCATTAATGGCTGATCCTCCTATGACCGAATGCACCCCTGTATTCACACCCTAGACACCATTGTAATAATCTTTGTACAGAATATGTGAAGTATCATTTGGAAACTAATAGCTCACTGGTTGATAACATCATGGTGAAATGTCTGTGGAAGCTTTATATTTGAAGTTATGAATTTCCTCTGAATGATGATGGTGGCACATGTTCAAACCTACATAGCTCCAATTAGACAGGACTGTTAAAGCAGATCTTAAACAAAGGAATGTGTATGTATCTCAGTTTACATATGAGTTGTAAACGGGGCTCTCAGACAGCGAGAGGGGGACGACAGGAGACAAAGAAAATCTGCATTTCAGCAAACAGCGGTGAGACAAAACAGTGTGCAATAGGGATGCAGGTTCTGGGGTGGGGCTAGAAATGAGGGTTTCAGGGTGTGGGAGGGGGCTGTAGGCCGGGGCAGGGATGTGCGTGTGTGTGTATGGGGGTGTTCCAGGTTATGGCAGGAGGTTGGGGTGCAGGAGGGGGTGCAGGCTCTGGCACAACACTTACCTTGGGGGGTTGAAAGTGGCAACACATCCCTTGGCTCCTAGGCTTAGGGACAGCCAGGCCAATGGGAGCTGTAGAGCCAGCTCACGGAGTGGGGGCAGCGCACGGAGCCTCCCCGCTGACCCTGTGCCTAGGAGCCGCAGGGACGTGTCGCCGTTTCTGGGAGCTGTGCGGAGCCAGGTAGGGAGCCTGCCAGCCCCACCAACCGGACTTTTAATGGCCTGGTCAGGAGCACTGACCAGAGCTGCCAGGGTCTCTCTTTGACTGGATGTTCTGGTTGAAAATTGGACATCTGGCAACCCTAAGGTGCAACCTTTTTCACTACCAGACACTGTGTTGCATTTTTGGAGAAAATCCAGGCCTGGGAGTGTGTTGAGATCACCCTGCAAGTAGTAACCATGGCTGCAGGAAGCCAGAATGCTGCTGGTGTTTGCTGACAGGCTGCTGGGCTCAGAGTTGCTGGACCAGGGCTGTGGCTACACCCAGACACTCAGAGTGTGACCCGCATGCTCTTTGACTGATTGTGAGAAGCCCAGGTTGGGAGCTACAGCAACAAAGCATTGTGAGGTACCCTAGGTCGAAGGGCAGAGTGACATAGCCCCTCATAGCTTGTACTGCCCACATTAACCAGGTTATCCACCTTCCTATTTTCCCCCCAAAGCAAGATCAGGGAGGAAACTGCACTCCATACAATGGACATTAGAAGGGCAATGTCCTTCTATCTGGACAGAACCAAACTGTTTAGATTCTATTGTTTCGTTAGTGGACTGACCCAGAGAATCTGATTTCCACCCAAGGACTTTCAAAGTAGATTTCTGGGTATATTCTCTCTTGTTAAGTTCAGCCCACTCTGCAGGATCCCATTCTATCTCCATGGCCCTGTTTAAAAACATACCAGTTGCCCAAATTGCAGCCTAACAAATTCTCTCATCAGTTCACACTTATACCCTTGTCATGCGTCTAGGTCAGATGCTCTTGTTGGCATGGCAATCTTTTCATCAGTCTTTCCTCTGGCTTCAAATCTCCATTCTCCTTCAGGGGAGAACGCTCGAGAGTCACCTGAAATGAGACACTTATAGGGACAGTAATTGAAGAAGGTGAGGTAACTTACCTTGTACAGTAAGTGGAGTTCTTTGAGATGGGTCCGCCTGTGCTTGCTCTCCTTCCCCTCTGCTTTGAAATCTTGCCTCTCAGTACTTTACGGTAGAGAAGGAAATGAGGACGGTTCACCTGTGCAGCTCTGTGTATCTTTGGTATGGGACACGAGTGACTCCAGAGTGCTCGTGCAGGCCGCACAGACACTGCCACCAAAAATCTCGGGTCACGGGTACGTGGGGTTCATGTGCACATGGCGCCCACAGGACACACTTCTTGAAGAACTCCAGTTACTGTACAGGGTAAATCAACTCTCCTTTCTACCTTTTGAAAATGTGTCCTTTAAAGGAAAGTATTTTCACTAGCGTGGGGGTGGGGCTCACTTTCTCCAGAAATATCTAATTTTAATAAGCCGTAGACTGCAAAATTAAAGGAAAATATAACATGACTGAATCCCTCATGCCTTCTTCTTTATTTTCTCACTTGCAGGGTGATATATTGTTGTGTTAAATTATCAGGATAATGAACACACAAATCTCCTCATCCCCACCAAAGAGGTGCATTATAAACAGAGTTTTATAGTAACATCCAGTTGAATTTTAGTCACCTATTTTAGAGTGTAGTTATTTCCCTTGAAATTTGTATCAACCTTCAATAGAGAGGGGTAATGAATTACCCAGAAAGGGCTTGGATCAGGGGTGGCCAACCTAAGCCTGAGAGAGAGCGAGAATTTACCAGTGTACATTGCCAAAGAGCCGCTGTAATACGTCAGCAGCCCCCCATCAGGTCCCCCACCCACCAGCAGCCCCACTGATCAGTGCCTCTCCCTCCCTCCCTGCACCTCCCCATCAGCTGTGCAGGAGGCTCTGGGGGGGAGTGGGGTGGAACAGGGCATGGCAGGCTCAGGAGAGAGGGCGGGAAAGGGTGATGTGGGAGCAGGGCCTGTGGCAGAGCAAGGGGCTGAGCAGTGAGCGCTCCCCAGCACATTGGAAAGTTGGCACCTGTAGCTCCAGCCCTGGAGTCTGTGCCTATACAAGAAGCCACCTATTAACTTCTGAAGAGCCACATGTGGCTCTGGAGCCCCAGTTTGGCCACCCCTGGCTTGGATCATTGTCCTTGATCCTTATTTTTGGATATCTCAGCTCATGTGTCAATATTATCTATTACTGGCTTGTTTTCAATAGTGCTCCGTGGTAGCTGCTGCACAGACACACAAGAAGGGTTGGTCCTAGAAGACCAGACAGTCGGACAAAGATGACACAGAAATAACCGGATCAAATGGTGAATAGCCACGTCTGGAATATAGAGTATATTGGTGGTAACTTAAATATTTAGCTGTTTTCTTTAATATATTTTACCCCTGCCCCCCCAAAATCTTATTCTTAAGCACCTCCACTACCTACCCCGCAGTCAGCCGTAAAGAGTTGGTCTACACTACACATTTAACCTGGTGATTGGTACCCAGGTCTGAGCCACCTGGGTTAGCCTAGTCTGAGTACGAGCATCCCTGCTGCAAAGCCCTACCCACGTTACTGTGTCTTCCTCATTTCTGCACTTGACCATGTGTGTCTGGCAGCATGTCCCGTGGCCCTGCGTGCTGAGACGCTCTGAGATTCTTTCCCCATCAGTCATGGGAGAACTTGTCTGTGCCTCAGGGTGGGGAATGGCTGAAGAATTTGTGGGAAGGCCAGTGGACTCGAGGGATTTTACTTGCAGCCTCGCTGAAGCGTGGGCCAGTTCCAGCCCCAGCCAAAATTCAGCTCGGGCTTTAAACCAGCCCCGCAGCTGTGCAAGCAAGCATTGGTTCAAAGTGCAAATTGGTGCTGCCTGAGGGTTTTGTGTGTGGACTGTAGGAGTTCAGCTAAAAACATGTGTACGAACATGGGCTAAGAGTACAGTGTGGGCATACCCTTGATTTCCTGTGGGTGTCATGGTAGAAGTGGATCTGCGTGAAGGATTTGGAGGCAGGTAGGGCAGCAGCTTTGCGGAGGGGCTCAGGCCATTCTGTGCATAGGAGGTAGCAGAGAAAGAAGCATGGAGACTCGCCTGGGGGAAGCAGACAAACAGTATTGCCAGCAGGGAGGCTGGTGTCATTAGCGGAGCAGAGGAGATGGAGGGGACCATGTGAAAAGACACGAGGGCAGATAAATAGTGAGGAGCAGAGTTACACAAGTCCTAACATCAAGGACAAGAAGCTTGATGCGATGGAAGGAAGAGGAGCCAGTGGAGGGATTCAAAGAGGGGGAAGAAAAATCTAATATTTCAGGGAGTTGCTTGTATAAGGTGATGAGTCAGTCCCTGTGCTAGGCTCCAGCCAATCCACAAGCCAGGAACTGGTTTTTTGACTCCCAGACCAGGTATATAAGCCTCACCAGAGGAACAGCAGCTGAATCTGCTCAGTGTCACTCCGGGGCTCAGAACTTCCTGGCCCTTTGCCTGCTGCAGGCTTGCGCTTGCTCTGACCCGGTTCCTAGCCTAGTCCTACTCCAGCTCTGCTCCTAGTGCTGCTCTAACTCCGCCCTGGATGCCTGATTCGGGCTCCTACCGCTAGGCCTGTGTGCTCTAGTTCCGACCACTAGGCCTGACCATCCCCATCACAGTTTCTGATAGCTTGGCTGTGAGTGTTAAAACGATGCCTCAAGGAGATCCCGGATCCAACCTGTCACTTATGAAATTTAGTTTCCAGGCTGAATGTGTAGAGGATGTGATGTGCCCATCCTGAATCTCACACATTACACTACTTTGCAAAATTCTAGGGCCAAGCTGACACAGCCGTTGAGCTACTTCTCAGCTTCAGAACACTCAAGTAGCTTGTTTCACACATTGTGCATGGTCTAAGAATAAATAGAAGACTGCAGATTTCAGTGAGAGTGAGCGAGCACTTAATTGTCTTGAGCACATGTTCTCTCAACTAAAGAAATATTCTGTCTTCATTCTGTTTTTCTCCCCTCTGCCTTTTATTAGGAAAGAGGACTGCTGCATCTTTAATGCACTACTTTACAGCCTTTTATGTAGAAAGATTAACAAAAAGGAACCGCACTTAATTTAAAATGACAACTTAGGTTTGCTTCTGGATCCTTTTTTGGCAGATGTTCTCTTAGTAAATTGCATTTGACAACCTGAAATAAATTCTAACCAAGATTTATGTCTGCATTTGTTCTCGGGGCTTCGGTTCATCAGATTGTCTGGTTAAAAAGCTATGAAAAGTAACAACTAATTTAAAAATTGATTTTTAGGCAATGGGATACCCATGCTACCACTTCATCTAAGGGAAATCAGGGTTCTGAATGCATGGCTGCAGTTTTGCAATTGATGATAGAGTTAGTTACAGACATTTGCATAAAAACAAGAAAACAGGACATTACAGAAGACTAAGAAATGGCTTGTAATGATAAATCTTCTGTTGCGACTTAACCAAAAAGAAGTGTTTTAAAAACATAGCCAAGGACGTGTCATCTTTGAAAGTTTTCCCAAAGGAGAAATCAATGTTAGCCGAGATTGCCAGAATTTACTTTAGCTATTACTATGGATGAATAATTATGTTTAATTCAGCCAGTGATATGGGTTCACAGCAGGTTAATTGGTAATAATGGGTTTCAGTCCAAACAGTGAGGAATGAAATTTCAACAAAAAAAGTTCTCTCCCTGAGAGCTGAAGATGTCCTTGCTTTCAGTGCTCCCCATTCATAATATCACGTGCTGCATGTCCGTGTTCTTGTTTCTATGGCACTCTGTTGCCCTCCCTTGCTCCTGGGGATTGAAGGAGGGTATAGCAACCTGCTGATGCATCTGAGTTTGTACAGCCTTGTCCCGTTTTTTGTAATCAAGAAATTGCCTTCCAGGGCCTCGGACGGTGATGTTATCTAAGGGGAATGCAGTGACCTTGTTAATATCAACAAAGCAGGAAGCTCCTGGTCTTAGTTATATCAGCATCAACCCAGAGTAAGTCATGTGAAATCAATTACGCTGGTATTGCTTGGACTGGAGGCAGCAATTGTCTGTTGGGGGAGGGTGTCTGTGTCAGGTGCCTAGCACAGTGGGCCCTCTAGGCACTAGCACAATACAAATAATGAATCATGAGAAACCCAGAACAAATCCACTGACACGGATAGAGGTATTGCAGGTTGGTACTGGTATAACTGAGGTCAGAGTGTAATATCTTCCCCTAAAGCATGGTTAATTTATGGCACTACATGGAATTCCAAGAATTAGTCAAGTAAACATCTGGGATAAGAGGAATCTACATGGGTGAAATTCACCTGGTGCAGAGGGGCAGCAAAGGGCCAATGCACCAGTTATATCCCATGCCATTCCTGTTTGTGTTACGAAGGCCCTTTTCACAAGGGTGAATCTCGTCCCATGGGAACTTATCAGCTTTCTCCTTCTATTAGCATTCCAGTCACCGCTTGCTGCCTTGGTGATTTCTGCATTTGGTGATACTGGTGACTCTGTCAGGAGCTGTCCAGACTGTAATGTGTAAATCTTGAGGTTTTTTTAAAAAACAATTATTTTAGTCTTTTCATTACTTCTCTTCACAAACACCCCCCCCCCCCAGTATATGCAGGGCCAGAAGCAGCTAAATCCAGCTCTAACTGGCAGATTTATAGGCCAGTCAGTGAACATGAAGAATAGTTGGAAATACATTATGAGGACATTGTCAAGGTTGGCTGGGCCAATATTTTATCCTTCACCCTAACAGCATTTTTTTTTTAAATATCCTGGAGGGTGAAGGGCTGCCATCATGTAAAGATCCTCACTCCTTATATTGACAACCCAACCCCAGCAATCCCCTGAGAGAGGGGGCTGGCTGCCGGGGGACTTGGGGGAGGAAGATGATTAGTGCATACAGACTAAGGTTGGGCTCTTCCTGTGAACTACATTCTCCAGACCTGGCAAAGGATTGAAATTGACCAGACTTCTTGCATGTGAACACCCCATTTGCCATAAATCCAGTGCCTTTGGTTGGTTTGTTTGGTGACTTGCCCAGACCAAGAGCTGAGATGTTCTGTCCATCCGTCTGTCAGACATCTCTCTCCTTACAGAATGCTCGTCACCACGTTTTACCCCTGTTGCAACCTTTTGTTTTACATATCTGGTAGCTTTCTCATAAGCAGGGGGATGAAGATGCAAATGTTAAAGCTTACTATATGTAGCAAGAATAAGAGCAAAAGTTATGGATATACCCGCTTTTGTTTTTTGACTAGTTCACCTGGATAAAAATTGGTCACATGATAGAAAACAACTAAGGGCTGGTTAATGCTGGAAGATTAGATCAAACCAGCTATGTCACTCAGAGGTGAAAAATCCGTACCCCTGAGCGATGTAGTTAAACTGACCCATGTCCCTGTGTAGACAGTGCTAGAAGAATTCTTCCATCAACCTAGCTACCGCTGTGACGGTGCCCCCCATAAGGCTTTCTGGAATATGCTTATGGCCGTGTATGTCACATAACTGGAATATGTTTTACTACATACACCATGTAACATATCTATGTAAAGGTTATGATCTACGAATGTATTCATCTCTGAAATTCAGTCTAAATTTTCCCTTTCTTAATTTCTTCTTATTCTTCCTAGTTATAAGCCCTTGTGCCACCCTGTGCAGTTCCTCTCCCTCCTGGGTGTGTATAGCCTTCAGTCATGAGTAGGCTGTTATCAGCTCTAAGCAGAGGTAGGATGCACTGAATGGAACATATGAATAACTCACCTTGATGCCTTTATTTGCCATAGATAATGTTGGAAGACTGGCCAACAAGGCTGCCTGTCTCACCCAAGGGTTGTCTATCAGTTCCACCAATGTCTCCTCCTAGAGAGTCCTACCTAGCAGCTGTCCTGCCCTCTCCTACAAGCAAGAGGAGCCAGCAAGCATCCCAAACATTGCTTACTTACAGGAGTGGGTTGTATGCACTGTAGTCCATGGGCACACAGGGGACCTGGTTCTCCTCAGACTGGCATCAGTGGAGATCAGGAAGAACTCTGCTGAAATCAAAGGTGCTGAGCTGCTGTTCCAAGAGCAGATTGAGGCCCAACGACTTCAATGCAGAAATCTTTGTGCTGGAGTTTCTGTGAGTCAAATCCTAGGCTCTTGTATGAATCTCTAAATACATAGAGGAGGCCAGATCCCAATTAGAGTAAATCAAAGCTCTATCAAAGTCATTTTATATCAGCTGGGGATCCTGAGTGTTTTATCTACTGCATAGTCTCAGATCCACAGTCATGGACCAATTACCCATGTCCATCATCCCTCACTGCTCTTTGCTGCGGGGGTGGCCTGCCTTGCATGACCTCTCTATGGCTTGTTTCTTTATTCTTGCTCCTATGTGTAGGAGTGTCCTAGAGCTGAAATTCTGTATTTAGGGTCTCCTGCAGGTGCAGAGGGGAGGTAGGATTAGGCCCTGTGTCCTTGATGACTTCACTATATTAGAACAACAATCCAAAAGAGTAATAAACCACACAGTAAATGTGTTGGCTAAAATTAACCTTCTGCTTTGGGCATTATGCCTCTCGGGAACCATATTTTATCCTCTGGAAATATTTCAGTGCTTCTGTCCCCTGAGCCTGTCGCTAGTGTAATTGCATAATATACACACCATGCAAACATGAGGTGAATGCTGTGCTATGATGAAGGGTTTGCATACACAAACCAGAACATTCAAAGTTAAGCCGGGGCCTGATTCCGATCTCCCTCTCATCAGTGTGAACTCTGCTTCTGTCTGTGGAATTATTCTGGTCTAAAATGGATGTAAAGCGAGAGCAGAAACAACCGACTAGCTGTTATTGCTGTGCACACACACACAGTGCGTTTCTCTCAAAGCAGTTCCCTGGGGTCAGATCCTCAGCTGGTGTAAATCGGCATAGTTATATTGAAGGGCAACTTATCTGTGCCTTTAAGCTATGGGTCAGGCAATCCTCTGATGCTTAAATTTAGGGTGAGATCTGATCCCCTTAAAAACCTATTTAAAAATCATAGGCACCTCTGAGTGTGGAAAAATTTGTTTAAAATGTGTCCCCCCCCCCAAATGTTTTGAGTGTTCAAAGGCAGTCTTGCAGTGTTAGCTACTGTATGGAGATGGAAGGATTTGTAGGCAGATTACAGGAATGAATAGAGACTTAGAAATTCTATATTGAAAACATTGGGATTGTTTGCTTTCAGAGAGGAGACAAATAAGAGGGACCACGATGAAGATCTAAATGAGTGGTCTAGAGAATGTAGATCAGGAACTTCTATTCACCTTATTCCCAAAACACAAGAGCAAAGGTCATCCAGTGAAAATGAAAGGTGGCAAATACATTGATAAAATGAAATATATTTTTCACACAATGCACAATTAGTCTGTGGAATTCACTGCCACCAGTTATTGGTGAGGCCAAGAGCGTAGCAGGGTTCAAAAAAGGATTTGAAGTTTATATGGATAATAAGACTATCCAATGTTATAATGTTAGGGCTTGAAAAAGAACCTTGAGTTTTGGATGGGATACAATAGTCATACTTCAGGGCATCAACCAACCTCTAGCTAATAATGGTCAGGAAAAATCTTTACTTATGGGTAGTTTATTAGGAACCACTTTTTTTGTTTTTGTTCTGTTTGTATAGCTCCTAGCACAATAGTGATGTGGTCCATGAATAGGGCTTTGCAACATTATGGTAATAAAGATGATAATAATAATAATAATTAATAATTGCCATCAAATTTTCTTGCATCTACTTTTCAAGCAGCTGGTCTGACCTCTGTTTAGTATCTTAGAAAGGAGGTTGGTCTAAATGGACCACTGGTGTGGCAGTGTGGCAGTTCCTAGTCCTTATGTTCCTATAGCTTTTTCAGTGTAGGGAATGCTCTAATACAGCAACGATAGTTACTGTGCAGTAAGTTTTTGGCTTGTCAGTTTAAGGAAAACTTCTGATTCTTCTGGCCTTGTATCACAGGAATTAGACTCTTGTAATCAGATTCCAAATCTTAAATATATTCTCTTATCCAAACTCAAGGAGAAAATTTATTAGTGAAAAATCAACTTATTGATTTTTATTATGCTTAAGGTAGTGGGAATGTATTGATTGATATCCCGTAATGATATTCACTTCTGTTGTTTATATGTTTTCATGAGTGTAACTCAGATAAATGAGGACATATATCTATAATGGCAACATATTAATTCCGTAATAGTACAAAGATCTAGTTTCCATTAGTGCACCCTTCATACAGTCCTTTAATTCCTTGAGCTGTTCCCCAGACTAGTGATGGGAGCTGCAAAACTACCTCCTCCCGGCCTTTCTCAGTCACTGTTTGCTAAACCTGTTTGATAATCCACAGATTGCATCACCCCTAGTTCAAGGCCATAATTTAATCCTGCCGTTTCTATCACCTAGGAAACTGAAACCCATGCCTGACACCAAGATTTTGTTCTAGTTAGGTTTGCTGTCACCTCCCGCCCCTCAGAATAGGAACAGTGCACAGCTTGTTCCAGGTGTGAGCACAGCGGTTCTCCTCTTTATTTCCTCACCTCTCCCTCAGGTATCCCAAACTGCTCTGCTCCAAGAAGGGCAGAGTAGATGACGTCTGGTTCTAGTCAGTGCCACTCCGCTAACTTGCTCATGGAGACGCTACTCCGGTAGTGGGGATGTGTGCCATGTCCCCAAAATATGTGGGACCCAATTCTCCACTCCCATGAATATAAACCAGATTATACTCCATTGAAGTCAATGCAGTATAACCAAAGTGTGCGAATGGGAGAATTTGGCCAATAGAATTTACTGGTCTAGTTAATCAGAGTCACACATTTGTCACTGTGAACCCAGGTGGATCAGAATCAGGGGTGGACAACAAGAGAAGAAAAATCAGAGTGGAACACAGTCCTCTTCAGTGTGTAGGGTTGTTTTCACAGGGGTTCTGATTTAATCTGGATTAACACCAGCCTGGTGTAAATCTCTAACTGTGTTCCTCCATTTTTACAGATGCTAGGGTTGCTTGTGTGGCTTGGGTCCAGCAAACATACTTTGGGGAGGGCTTGTTAAAACTTGGTGGAGGGAAAGTGATGTTTAAATTAGGCTGCAGAAAAGCCTTAAAGGTTTACTTTTTGTTTATTGCAAAAACCTACCATTGGTAGTAATTTAGAGGAAATCAGCTTTCCTGCATTCTTTGGAAGTGCACATCAGCGATCAATATGGCGTAGTCTCTGAGCTTGTGATACCAGCAGGATGTGTGAGAAGAATATTTTCATGCTTCCAAAGCTGTTCATCAGAAAATATTTTCAGGCTTTTAAAAACAATCAGTGTGGTTGGGGTTTTGGTAACCTTTGTAAGGCTTCTAAAACTTTAGGGCCAAGATTTTTCTATTGGTTTTGGATCCCTCAAGTTTTGGATGCCTGATTGGTGGAGAGACTTTCGAGGGGCTGATTTTTCAGAGGGAAGTACTCCGTAGTTTCCGAGAACCAGCGCTTTTGAAGTATCTCCTGGTTGGCAGAAAAAGCTCTGGGTCACTTGTGAAAATTTTGGCCTACACACTGGCATGCCTGGAGACTTTGTAGACCCTTGCTAGGATGGTACATTACAATTTATATCTGATTGGGTAACACTTCATTATTTATATTTTTTCTTGGCACTATTCAAACAAATGCCTAGCACCATTCATATACAAAGCAAGTACGAAGAGAACATCTGTCAGATTCACAGTTTTAGAGATATTGCGTTACCTATCAGTAGGATTATAATTTAAAATAAATTCATATTGCAGTTGTCATTGTAGTGTCTTGAGAGTTGTATTTAGTACATTTTGGACACCTGGAGAAAGTGATTTGTGGTGTGAGACTTTTTGAGCATTTTTACCTGTGCACCTGTTGTCCCACATTCCCTTATTTTAATGGTCAGTTTGGGCAATAGAAGTGATTATTTGTTTTAAGTATTTTCTCATCTTTTTGGCACAGGATCCCTCCTTTCCCTCATATTGTGCTTGAACTTTACACCTCTTCCCATTTAAAAAAAAACTAGGACTTTAACCTTGCTTTAAGAAATGCATCAGAAAGGTCAACTCTGTGTTTCCTCTGATTTTCCAGGCTCAACCGGGAGCTGATTAAAGCTGCCAGCTGTGGCTTGTCAGGTTTGTCAGAGACAACTATATAAACTCTTTGTTATTCACTTTGCTGTATATGATAAATATATTTATCTTCCTCTGTCAGGCATCAACAGGACAGATGCTCGAGGAGCAGTGTGGCAGTGGCCTTAAATGCGCTATCTGTGTCATTAGTTAGTAACTCACACCAGGAAGCATGCACAGAATATTCAGGAAACTTGCTGTTAACTTCCCTGAGGAGCTGAGCGAGAAGGAAACGCCACCAAGTCTCTCCCACCCTGGCATTATTTATTTTTAGGAGATATGAGCTCAAACCCTTTCAGCAAAGCTTGTGCAGTATTTTGCCTATTTTCTTTTTTTTTTTTTTTTTGGTAGCCTAGAAATCATGGGAGCAGACATCTGTCTCTACACTCCTAGAGAGAGTGTAGAGACATCGTTAGTATCAGTGAACCAGGAGCACGCGGAGTGTAACAGCATCTTGTGCAGTACATTGCGGCCTGAGGGTTGTCTCTCTTTGGAGGTGTGATGAGAATTTTGAATATGAACATTTTTCTCTGACTTACTCTGGTATAAATCCAGAGTATCTCCTAGGACCTCAGTGGAATTGCTCCTCATTTCCAGCAGCGTAACAGAGAGAGGTTTTGGTTCCCTGGCTTTTGGTCAGGAACCCGAACTTTGCAGACGGGGCCTATATCTGTGCTCAGCAGCTATAGCGGTAGGTTGGGCAAAGGCCCCTAATAACCAAAACACCTTGGTTTGCAGCAAGGAGAACGAAGAAAAAGAAACAAAATAATGAGCTGAAGTGGGAAGCCAGGCAAATGCAATGCCTTCTCCTGCCACATTAAGTGTTCCTATTTCTCTGGAAGTCAAAGGGAGTTTTGTCACTGACTTCTGTGGGAGTAGGATTGGGTCCCTAATGACATCTCTTGCAGTGTATTGCTAGAGGGAAGAAAAGAGCAGCTGGGATATGGAGCCACTGGGTGTGGCTTTGGGAACTGAGAAGGTGGCTGGGACGTGGCAACCACAGAAGATTTTGTCACAGCAAATAAGCCAGAAGATGTGGAGGCCTGAAACCATCCAAGAGCTCTGTGAAGCTGTGACACCCCTGTGGCTTCATGTAGGGTTGGGACTGTGGTGTTCTGCCTTTGGATCAATTCAGGGGGCGTTTGCTGGCAAAACTCATCATGGAGTAGTGGGTGGATTCCTTGCACAGAGGGGACCAAATCCTGCTCGCTTCACTCGCACAAAGAAAATGGGCTACTCCAGGGTCCAGCCCCAGGAATGCCAGTGGTCTGTGGTTCGTGATAGGAAGGCCAGTGTGCAGCTCGCACTGTGGCTGGCGCTCAGGGAAGGTGGAATTTGATTGCTTTTCGGTAGTGCTATGGGGAATTTAAACCATGCCGATTCACTCGGGTCCTTCAAGTAGGGCTGCTGTGAGAGTCAATCATTAGCTTAGTTTATGGATTTTTAAAATGTGTTAATTAAGGACTCTCTCCTGCTTCCGTTCAAGTCAGTGGCAAGCAGACCAGTCCCTGGACGTTAATATTGCATATAAAATCAGCACATATTATTTCCAGCCAGTGTTGGATGTTTGTGGGCAAAGCAGAGAAAGCAGACTAGTGCTGTTTAGTTAAAGGGATGGTTTCCAGGCTTTAAACAACAATATTCACGTTTTCTGTAAATATTGTAGCCCCGTCTGAAAACCAATGGGGCATTTACTTGTCAACCAATTCCCTGCACCTTGCTGTCAGACTAACAACAAACATACCAGGGTAGTTTGGACTCCTGAAGGCAAAACCTTCCAGATGGGGCCATTGTCAAGGTGAGGTAAGTTCAGTTTAAAAACTTCAGCAGTACTATTTTAAAGTTACTGCTGTGACGTTTCACTCCATATTCTTTATGAAAATATGCTTATGATATGAATATGACATAACTGAGATATACTTTATGCAGTATGGCTTGTGAGATATCATTGGAAAGGTTATGATTTACTGATGCCTTGAATACTGCGTACAGATGTGGTCTCCTCATCTCAAAAAAGATATACAGGCAATAGAAAAAGTTCAGAAGAGGGCAACTAAAATGGTTAGGGGTTTGGAATGGGTTCCATATGAGGAGAGATTAAAGAGGCTACGACTTTATAGCTTGGAAAAGCAGAGACTAAGGGGGGGATATGATAGAGGTATATAAAATCATGAGTGATGTGGAGAAAGTGAATAAGGAATAGTTATTTACTTGTTCCCGTGAGATAAGAACTAGGGGCCATCAAATGAAATTAATGGGCGGCAGGTTTAAAACAAATAAAAGGAGGCTCTTTTTTACATAGCACACAATCAACTCGTGGAACTGCTTACCTGAGGAGGTTGTGAAGGCTGGGACTATAACAGGGTTTAAAAGAGAATTAGATAAATTCATGGAGGTTAAGTCCATTAATAGCTATTAGCCAGGATAGGCAAGGAATGGTGTCCCTAGTCTCTGTTTGTCAGAGGGTGGTGATGGACGGCTGGAGAGAGATCACTGGATCATTACCTGTTAGGTTCACTCCCACTGAGCACCTGGCATTGGCCACTGTCGATAGACAGGATACTGGGCTGGATGGATCTTTCGTCTGACCTAGCATTGCTGTTCTTGTGAGTGTGATTATCCAATTTATATGCCTGTATCATTTCTGTGGCTGAAGTTAGGAATATTAACTATGTATCTGTATTTCAAATGTGTTACTTTGGGTGTCACCCACCCAGTGCTTCAGGTACAACAGTGGAAAAGCCAGGCAGGGCTAATGGGCCATTAGCAGAGACAATGGACTGTAAAAGAGTGTAGTCTTCCCCTGGATACTGGAGACAACCTACGAGCAGTGGCTGTCACAACCATGCAGAGACATGGGTTCGAGTCACCTGGTGCTGGACACCTCTCCTCCCCTTTTGGAATGCCAGTGTTTTCCACTCGAAGACAAAGGGGGCTCCCACCTTACACAAGAGCTATATAAGGCAGGAGAGTGACATCACCAGGGTTCTCCTCTGCGTCCCCACCTAAAGAGACACTGAAGAAGACCTAGAAGCAAGAACTGAACTGGGGGAAAAGGGTTGAACCCAAGCTGGAAGGGCATCTAGCTTGTGAGTAATAATACCCGAGGTATTAAGAGGGAGACCAGTGCAGTTGCCTTTCAAGACTTTCTGTAATCTGCCTGCAACAATATTGAGGGTGAGAAGTACTCTTTGTAACCAATTTCTTTAGTGAAACTTGCTTAGTTTGCGTGTTTGGTTTCATTTGCTTAGTAATCTGCTTTGTTCTGTCTGTTATCTCTTATATTCACTTAAAATCCACCTTTGGTAGTTAATAAACTTATTTCTTCTTTATAATAAAACCAAATTTATGTAATTTCTAACTGGGCGTGGGCAAGAAGTGTGCACATCTCTCTTCACGTTGAGGAAGAGGGTGGATTTTTATGAGCTTGCACTGTGCAGATTTTTCTATACAGTGCAAGACAGTATTAGTTTGGGTTTATCTCCCTAAAGGGGTGTGCATGTGAGTGCTGGGAGAGTCCTCTCACACAGAGCTGATTTCAGTCTGTGTCGGCAGCAGGGTGTGGCCCTACGTGTGTGTGTGTGCGTGTGCGCGGGCGCGCTTCAAGAGGCCGGAGAGCCTAATTCAGCAAAGCAGGGAGAGGGAACTCAGGCTGACTGAGCAGGGGAGGCTTAGTGAAATCCCAGTACATCAGGTTGCATCCCAGAAGGGGGGTCCAACCTGTCACAAATTCTACTTTACTTTTATACCATTCTATGCTTCCAATATATGGTTATATGTGTGTGCACATGTGTGTAAATCTAGGAAAATACAGAAGTCTCTGAATGAATAGGCAGATGAGATATAGGCAGACAAGTGAGAGTAACGAGTACACTGAAAACTTATCAATATGCTCCTGGATGGACTCAAAGCACGGAATGGGGAATGGGGTGAGTGGGTAATAACAGAGTAGCAGTTTCACTGCAGAGATCTTCCATCCTAGAACCTGATTCTCCCAGTCAGCAAAATAATACAATATGGACCTTAGTCATTGACTTCTTCCCTTTTATTTCTCATGGGCAGTGGGTGGACAGCCCTGGTTTAGGATCTTCTCTAGTTTTTCCTGCAGAACCTTCCTACATTTAGACTAGGCTGGAATATTTGTTTTTAAACCCCAGTAAATTGAAACTAGTGTTGACACACAGTATTTCCACAGGTTTATTGTATTCTACTCTCATAGTTGAGGACGTGGCTTTTAGTTGTGCTTAGCCACACAAGCAACATTAATGTTCTTAACAAATTCCCTCATGGACACTTTAATCAGGAAAACTGATGTTTACAAATTTGAACACACTGTACAGTATAAAGACCACCTGTTGAAAGAGGAGGGAATAGAATGGAGAAAGGCAAATGTAAGTTTTCTTCCAGGTCATGTCTGAGTGAATGCATTAGTACTAACATTTGAGGCAAACTTAGGTTTCCCATTATAATCAATATTTGACATGAGTTTAATCACAGGAAAACAAACTGGGAAAAGAAGCCAGATTTCCCCTGGGAAAACCAAGTGGAGAAAACAGTTCTTTGGTGATCCACCTCTAATCTAAACCAGTGCTTCAGTGATCTCTATGCTAATTTGTTTGTCCCCGTTTCCTCTCTCTGGCGTGGTTCCTTGGCTAGACAGCTGCATTAAACAGCAAAGTACTTCCCATGTGTATTTATCATCTTTAATACTGTGCAGGGTGTTCCTTTGCTTTTGGTGAAGTAAAAACCAAGTTAATTTTACTAGTATTAGCATATAAAGCGACAAAGAGTCCTGTGGCACCTTATAGACTAACAGACATATTGGAGCATGGGCTTTCGTGGTCATGCGTCTGATGAAGTGGGTATTCACCCATGAAAGCCCATGCTCCAATACATCTGTTAGTCTATAAGGTGCCACAGGACTCTTAGTCTGGATCTGTAAAAAGCAACAAACACAGCTACCCCTCTGATACTAGTATTACCATGTTTCTTCTGCAACATATTTTGCAAGCAGATACACCTGCATGGACTTGCCCATGTGCATACTCTAAATTTTTGCCCAGAAGCACAACTGCTGCAGGAAAATTAGGTTTGTAGTTGGGGCATGTGTTACTTCCATGTAAATAATCTGACTAGCTATGTAATGGGATTTGAGTTGTGACCAAGCGCTGCAGTGTCAGGCATTGTGCCTCTATAAGAATAATGCCTCCTAGGCTCTAGGAAGAAGAGTGGGGCAAGCAACATTTGCTTTGCCTTTAAAAAGTTGCCCAGTGTTCCTGCTGCTAGGGCTTGTGTGTAGAGTTGGGTGAAATTTTTCACGCAAAACCTTTTTTCACCAAAATAAAGGAAAAATTTGCAGACCAAGCCAATTCAAAAATTCGAGTTGGTGTTGGGAAATTGTTTTAGCAGTGGGGGGAAAAGCCCCCAGAAATGTCAAAATTGGTTCATTTCAGCATTTCCAAAATGAAATGTTTCAACTTCATTTCAAAAAGGTGTTTTTTGTAATTTCCCTTAAATGACTGAAAAAAACCCTCAAAACTTTAATTTAAACATTTAGTTTCAGGTCAATTGAAACGTTTTTGGTTGACTCACAACAAACTTCTTTGGATGTTTTATTCTGTCAGAAAATTTGAAACATTTTAGTTTCAGGTTGATCCAAAACTATTTTTTTCTGATCTGCACCAAAACTGATCATCCAGGTAGCACTGCCTGTGAGTCTGTGGAGGTGGCAATGGTTCCTAATCCCCTCCTGCTCACAAGCTCCTTCTTGGGCCATGGAGTTTTGTGTTCAGGGCTGGATCCCTGATTTGCATTCCCCAGTGCTCTGCAACCAGGCTGTAGCTGTCTGCTGCCTACTCTTCTCCCTTGTAACCCACCCACTCTGGTCCCTTCAAACTTGAGGGGATAGAGAACAGAGACTGGCGCCCCCAGTCTGCAAACTCATTGTTTGATACAGCCTGTCATAAACAGATGGTTAAGGGTTAATGTCTCTTTTACCTGTAAAGGGTTAAGAAGCTCAGTAAACCTGGCTGACACCTGACCAGAGGACCAATAGGGGGACAAGATACTTTCAAATCTTGGTGGAGGGAAGTCTTTGTGCTTTTTGTTTGGTTCGTTGTTCGCTCTTGGGGCTAAGAGAGACCAGACGTACACCCAGGCTTTCCCAATCTTTCTGAATCAGTTTTTCATGTTTCAAAATTGTAAGTAGTAGCCAGGCAAGGTGGATTAGTCTTATGTTTGTTTTTCTTAATTTGTAAATGTGTCTTTTTGCTGGAAGGATTTTTACCTCTGTTTGCTATAACTTTGAATCTAAGGCTAGCGGGGGCGTCCCTCTGGTCTATATGAATCTGAATACCCTGTAAAGCATTTTCCATCCTGATTTTACAGAGATAATTTTTACCTTTTTCTTTCTTTAATTAAAAGTTTTCTTTTTATAAACCTGATTGATTTTTCCTTGTTTTAAGATCCAAGGGATTGGATCTGAACTCACTAGGGGATTGGTGGGGGAAAAGGAGGGGGATGGTTAATTCCTTTTTGTTTTAAGATCCAAGGAGTTTGGATCGGTGTGAAGCCTCTCAAGGCAACCCAGGGAGGGGAAAGTCTGGGGGGAAAAGGAGGGGGATGGTTAATTTCTCCTTGTTTTAAGACCCAAGGGGTTTGGGTCTGGATTCCCCAGGGAAGGTTTTGGGGGAACAAAAAGTGTGCCAGACACTAAATTCTAGCTGGTGGCAGCATACCAAATTTAAGCTAGTAATTAAGCTTAAAAATGTTCATTCAGGTCCCCACTTTTTGTACCCTAAAGTTCAAAGTGGGGGAAAAAACCTTGACACAGCCCTCTCCATCCATTTCTTTCTATAGCCTTCAGCCTCTAAATAAGAGACTCCCAACTCTCACAACTGTATTGATTTTTTGGGGGGTTGGGTGGGGCAGGGACTGGCTAGAAAACCAGAATTCCATTTTATGAAAAATACCAAGTTTTTGGAGCTTGTTTTTGTTCCACATTGGACCAAAACTTAGACCTTTTGAAATTTTTTGTGGGAGGGAAAAAAACAGGAGCAAGAGAGACCCTCACCTATCACGCTATAGTCAGTAGCCTGGGAATAGGGGAATCCCAGGTTTACATCCCAACCTGGGGTTGCTGCATGCCAGGTGAGTGCCCTAAGCACCAGGCTATGGCGTCAGTCTCTCTAGCATAATACATATTTAATAATTTATCGGAAGTGAAGCAGCTTCAACAGGGAAGATGGAGAGAGAGCTCTTAGAATAGCCCATATCTTAGTGATTAGGGCACTCAGCTGGGATGTAGGAGACCCATGTTTAAATCTCCGGTCTTTCAGAGCAGGGATTTGAACATGAGTCTCCAACATCTCTCTTTCATGCATCAGAAGTTCCATTCTGGACCTTGCTTACTAAAGTTTGGTCAAACCTGATACATTACTGCAAAAAGTTCCAATTTTGATGAATTGACGCTTTCCAGTGGAAAAATGTTTTTGAAAAATTCCCAACCAGCTGTATTTTTTTTCCCTTGTGTAACCTTGGGAATAATCAACCCTCTTCAAAGTCAGGAAATGTAGGTATATTGAATGGCCTCATGTCTTTTCCATTTGAAACTGAATCTTGTTAGTTAGTTTGTGAATGTAAGGAAGCCCTTAAAAATGGCAGCTGTACAGATCAGTAACTAGCGGAGCGTGACAAGTGGAGAAGCTTGGCCAGTTGTTCATGTCCAAAGTACATGGTGCAAGAATGTCATTATCTCTCTCTTTTGAGATGTGGTTGAGCTCGCTGGTAACAGACTTTACAGATTATCCTCATCTACAAAGGTGAGAATTACGGTAGTATGAAATTAAAATGAATAACTCCATCTTTATGATATTGGGTCAGAGGCAGCCTAATATTCTAGTGTTTGTGAAACCTGGGATTATTTACAGTCTAGCTGGTTACAGAAAAGTAAACGGGAATTTGAGACATTCAGCATTTTTATTTTGAAAGAAGCACCGTTTCCTGATTAAGTCTCCATCTCAGAGGTATGTTTGTCTCTTTTTAGGCAAATGTTGTTTGACACATCTCAGAAGTGATGTTTCAGAGTTGAAAGGCTAGAAACCGGGAAATCATTCAGTTGCAAAAATAAGCAATAGTTCAAGTGTTAAACTACTGATGTGGAAAATTGCTCTGACAGTTATGATGTTGCTCTTCCTTTTAGTAAGACTTACACTATCATTTACTTCAAATACATCAGCTAATGTCGTGCTGCCTGGTACAAGCCAACCTGTGCTATTTTGTTGCAGTGATGTGTGCGTGCTAAAACAATATATTGAATGAAGAGAGGCAAAGAACTTTGCTTTATTGTACCTCAGATATGGGAGGAGTTACCTGTGTTGCAAATTCGTGTGTTTGCTGAAGCTCCCTATAGATATTAATGCAACAGACAGGAACGGCTTTGTAAAACCAGCCTTGGGTTTTGTGCCTACGTTTTTACACCTGCAATTTATTTTGGAGGCAGACATGCAAGCAGTCGCTAAAGGCTGTCTTTTGAGTTCAAATTTCTGTCTTCATTTTCTAGATTTGTGATTTGGTGATGAAGGAAAAGCAAATGAAATTAGGAAAAGTTTTGGTATTTCAAATCCTCCAATCTGGAAGTAATTTTAGTTGTAGCTTGGGAGAAAGGGCTACTTTAGAGAACTGTGTATATATGTGGCCCGGGAGATTTTTGATAATAGATCTGTTTATTTGTTTTTATATGCTGTGGAATTGTTATCTGGGGAAGGAAAATCTGCAAGAGCTGTAAGAAACTAAAATTCTTAAGTGGCGGCTGCTGCTACTTGTGAGACTGATTGATTCTCAGAATTTCCACCCTAGGAGACCAGTAAATCTTACACTGTACTTTAGTGTCATTTCATTCATTGTGGAAGGTACAAGCACACTACGATGGCTTAAAATGCATACAAAAATGACTTTGGGAACTACTTGAAAACATTGTCTGCCTTAGATAGGTACCTTGTGGAAAAACATGCCAGTAATATGATTGAGAGAGAAAAAACGATAGTCCAGTCGCACAAACTTGGTACACTTGTAACTTAGCAAAATAGAATTAGGTGATTCTCAACACATGCAGTAGGTACATCATTTTTCAATACAGGAAATATATAGAAATAAGCCTTTTTGTTTCCTTTCGCCATTTATATTTAAGTTCTCCTCCAGCCATCAGAGTGATGATCCCAGCGCAGAATCTTTTCCCAAACAGATGACTTTTTTTCTACAATACTAAAGTGGCTGAATTTGACTAAGAGTTATGAAGGCTGATGGTAGAAGGGAAGATGAGTGCCCAGAAAAATTAAAATTTGGCTGTGAGGAATACGAATACCTCCCTGATGTGAAAACTCGCTTCATTCATTAACATCCTAAAACTCATCATTTTTGTGAACACCCTCAGACTGCCAAAAATGGCAGCGTGGGGAGAAATGTCAAAGAATGAGCATCAGCTGTGAGGCTTTATGATGTCATAGAATCATTATGTCACTCAATGCCAATTGATTTCTAAGGCTGATTGCGAGCAATCATTAATCATTTTGTATTGAACAGCATGCCAGCTCCATCGCATCTGGGGCAAATACAAGCGGCACCTATTTAACCAACATCCTGCTCTCAGCGCTTTCATTCTTCAGCTTTCAAAGTAAACCAAATTGCTAGAGTTGCAGCAAGGTTGCTTTTTTCTTTTTCTTTCTTTTGCCAGAGATTCTAAACTGGTCAAAATGAAAGCCTCAGCATGCTTGTGAGCTCGCTGCTCTTTGCCCATACTGACAGCGATGTGCCACTGAGCTACCAGAATATTTCAGCCTGTTCCAAGTGGAAGCTAGCATGGCTGCTGTAATAAGACTTGAAATTTCAGAACTATAGCACATTATCATAAGCTCCTACTGAAGGTGTGATATTTTGTATGTGCATTAACCCCAGGTAAAGGAGGGACTATGCTACTGCCCACTATTCATGCCACTGTAGCTTGGGTTCATGAGCCAAAAGCAAGATGGAGGCCCTGTTTTGGAAATGTTTATGCAAATGCTGAGGTTAGGCTCACAGAGCTCAGTGTGTCTACTTCCCATGTGTATAAAATTAATAAGGAAATGCGTGAGCATTTGCAGGTTCAGGGCCATAGCTTGTGGGAAATCAGGATCCAAATGAGATGAGTTTTGTAAATATCAGCCCCCTCCCCCCGCCTCCTGCTCCCAGGGCAGCTGTCCTACTGCGATACTGTGAGGCATTCCGTCCATTCTTTGTGCTGTCGTCATCTGAAGCCAGGTGATCTTGTGTCTTTTAGTTCTTAAGAAATCCTTCACCACATCACAGTAGTGCAATTAAAGTACCTTTTCACCACACAACTTTGACGCTCACACAAATTTACAGAGACATTTTGGTTTAGAAATCACTTGGAAATACATTTTTTAATATAAACTTCCCTCAGTACCTGCTCTTGGCTACCAATACTTGATAGCTTCCAAAATATCGTATTTCAGGAGATTATTAAATGCTCTTGCTCTGTTCTTATCTCAGATTGAGGATCTTACTTACTCTTTTGAACTCTCTGCTTCATTTCTGTTGGTACAGTCCTTTATTGCATTGCCAAAAGCCTGGGTCATAATAGATTGGTGTCAGTTGCCCAGAGGCAAAAGAAAAATAAAACTTGTCACATGGTCCCTTGTGGCTAGTGCTGTTCCACAGTTTGGGAGAGAACTCACCTACAAATTCAGGTGTTAAGTGGGACAGATCTCATTACTAAACTGGGCCATCTGGTATATATGCTCAAATGTCAGAAATTATTTCTGTAGAGAAGAAAAAAATGTTAATGCTAATTCCTTCCTAAAGTTTCCTAAATAATAGTCATTGTAGTAAACCTTAAACTACAGATACTGCATATTTTTATTTTTTATGTAGCGTAATTAGATAATTCTCCAAGGAACTTTTTAATCACGTTGTCCTTAATTAATATTAACATGTCATGAGTAGTCAGTCAACTTCACTTGATCAAAGACAGTATCAGTATTTTGAGAAATAACATATCATTTACTAATTATATTGTTGATCTTTATGGTCTGAAAAGTCCTAATTATATGTGATGCAAACTGGACTTGTCTGAGCCTGCTGAGGGAACTTTGAACACGAATAGTTCCTGGCAGTTTCCAGCATCTCACTTGTCTAAATCACTTCTGGGGCTGACTGTGCATCTGTTTTCAAAGGTGATGATGTTTTAATGGACTTTGAAATCTGAAAAAGTGTGTTCCGTCTGACTCCGCATGAAAGAGGAAAGCGCTTTGGGATTTTTTAGTTCTGATTTTAATCATTCTGAAAGAGATTTTAGATTTGTAGGCAGATACATTTGAAAAGTAGAAGTACGATGTGATTAGTTTATTTTAATTAGTGGGCCATCCTAATACAGATTTTCCCAAAGCTCACAACAACTTTTTTTTTTAAATTAGATTTTTAGTACATTCTTCAAAGCTAATGGTAGTTTCAAATGTTTTGAAATCTTAGTCTTGTGGAAAGGTAAAAATGTGCCAATGCACATGTTGACTGGTGACAATTTGATTAGCATAAAGGCTTTATCAAGTAGCAGGAATTATCATTAATGTGGCTCATAGTGAAGGAGTGAAATACTTTCACAGGAGGGAGACAAGGAATTTAGATCAGTGACATAATTAGAAAATGTTACTCTTTTCCCTTAACGGCTTATACTTAAGAACTTGAAAAGCCTTGTTTTATACAGAACTTATGTGTAATTAATCTATGCAGTTTCATGACACTGCAGTTTACACTTAATTCATCGTAAAAAGGAGGTAAGACATTACTCACAGATATTTTGTTTAAACTGTAAAATGCTGGGCATAGACTCATAGACTCCAGGACTGGAAGGGACCTCGAGAGGTCATCGAGTCCAGTCCCCTGCCCTCATGGCAGGACCAAATATTGGCATTATTCAGGCCGCAGCCTGATCTTTAGTTTTTCAGCTGACACTTACGTGCCACTTCTCCATTTCACACTGGGATGCTGTAAGGAACTGATAGGGATACGGTGCAGAAATAACTCTGAAGTCTGCAGCAAGATATTTGCTGAAACAATACTGTTGAATGTTTAGTAAATGCCAGGAGCGCTAATTGCAATAAGCAAAAAAGACTGCTCTTAAGCCTTATGGTCACCAAGAAATTCAAGTGTTCTTGTGTATTCTAAATTCTGGTTTCGCGTAAGTCAATGGCAAAGTCCTATTGATGAGGCCTTGTGTGGCTGATGTTACTGTCTGTAATATTGGGAGAGTTTTGTATCAGAAAGTGATTGTGCATGGTCCTAACCCTACTGGCCTTATGAGAGAGGCCCCAGCTTAAGTCCAGTGGGATTACTTGTGCACATAGGGTGGGAAGGATTTGGCTTATATGAGCTGCCATAAGATGTAGGCACAACCAGGACTCTCAGGAGCCACGCTTCCAGGCTGTGCTTGACTTCCCTGCCGTCTGAGGGTTTTGGAGCTCAAGGAGCACCACCCATAGTGTCAGCTTTACCAGACTCTGATTAATCCTCACAGGGTTTGTGGAGAGACAGTGTCACTGAGGCTGACCTGGACATTCTCACAGATTCCAGTTAGGGTTACTGCCTGGCTGGTATTTGACCAGCCTGGCCAGATTTTTATATGGATTTGTCAGCTGCCAGACAAATGAAAACTGACATATTACATTATGTGGGTCTAAAGATTTGTGTTGTTACCACCTTAAACTCTGATATTAAAAGTTTCTGTGTCCAGCTAAAGGTGCTGCAATGTTCTCACTTCCACAGCTTATGCGATAACCCATCAAAACTGTTGAAAATACAGCAGCTGTCTGCCCATCAACATGCAAGTGCACTGTGTGTGTGTGTGTGTGTGTGTGTGTGTGTGTGTGTGTGTGTTAAAGCAGCTGTCTGCCCACCAACATGCAAGTGCACCCTGTGTGTGTGTGTGAGAGAGAGAGAGAGGGAGAGAGGGTTTGAGTGACTATACAGGGCTGTTGAAGGGAAGGGAAGGTTGCAGAGTTGCTTTGTGGTTGGGGATTGGGGTTGCAGCAGGCTTGCCTTGTGTAGAGGGGTGGATGTGTGCCGGCCGGGTTTTTTTGCATTTCAGAGGTGGTAACCCTAATCCCAGGCACCATGGAGGGTGCTCACAGATGGGCTTTCATAGATTATAAAGCCACAAGGGACCCAATATAATCTGACCTCCTTTCTGTATTGGCCACAGGAAGGTCCCTGTATTGATTCTTGAACTAGAGCCTACAGGGAGAAAAGGAGATGGTGCAGTAGAGGGATCATCTTCCTTTCCTTTCGGCAGCCTCTAGGTCTGTCATCTCCACTAACATGGCAGCGAAGGTATGATGTTGTGTTGCCGCCTCAAGGGGAGTTGTCAGCAAGCCAGCGCTATCCCCTTGCAGGTTGCGCACACCTGACAGGAGCAGAATTTCAGTTCCCTCCAGGTGAGTGGCTCTCAGACTCTGGGGTGGGACCCCAAAGTGGGTCACGACCCCATTTTAATGGGGTTGCCCGAGCTGTCTCAGACTTGCTGAGTTGCAAGGCTTCAGCCCTGGGCAGCAAGGCTCAGGTTATGGACCTCTGCCTGGGGCTGGACTCGGGCTTTGGGTTTCCCCTCCTCCCCTATGTGGGACCGCGGGGCTTTGGTGGGCTCAGACTTCAGTCCCTGCTCCTGAGGTCATGTAGAAATTTTTGTTGTCAGAGGGGGATCACGGGGCAATGAAGTTTGAGAACCCCTGCTCTAAGTGACCGTTTTAAAGGGGGAAGCCCTTTGTGGGATGCAAACACTGGGAAAAATGTTGCTGATCTGCTTCTCAGGCCTTGAAAGGAGAGGAAGGGGACAGGGGATGTTACCACAGCTACCCGACCTTCTCCTGCTGATGTTTTGTGGAGCACAGATTGGGTCCATGGGGGTCAGTCAGAAACTTGACACCGCCTGTAGGGTAATGTTAGGTTAGTTCCTAAACAGGTGGGTTACAGATGCAAACAGTGCCTCCCCCACCCCTCCCAGACAATCACTCATACCTCTCTGATCTTTCAGCAATAGATGGAATGTTTTCACTCCCTTATTATATTAATAGAGTCCAAATGGGTAAAAAATAAATCATCAGTCTAAAATAGTCGTTAGTTGTGTTAGCTCAAAAACTAGCTCTCTTTCTAGACAAAAGAGCTATCTATCTACATATCTACTATTCTGTCTGTCTTACATCGCGAGCTCTGTATCTATCATTCTATCTAGCTGATCTTGCTAGCTCTGTATCTCTTTATTTATGGTATTTTTATCATGCATCACTGTATCCAGGCACTGTAGGCTGTATTAGAGGGATGGAGAAAGGAGTCCATTTGTCTGATTGGCACATTTTATAAAGCCATTTAAAAACCAGGAGAAGAACTACCCCTAGGGACTGAGAGTAGCACAGTGACAATGCCATTAGTTAAGGAATTGTTTTGAATTCTGCTTCCCATGGAGAAAAAAAAAATCAAGTAATAAAGGTTGTAGCTCTTCTTATAGCAGATAATTTATTGAATTCCCAGCCAAATAATGCCATGAAGCTGGTGTCCTGCTTGTTCAGAAAATATGTATCGGTAACAAGAGGGGGAAATACCCCATTAACAGAATTTTGTGTGTGTGTGTGTGTGTTTAAAGTTCTAAAGCCAGGACTTTAAAAGCTAACATTAAACTGAAAATAACCCAAATATTAGAGAGCATGGAAATGCAGAGTTAGAGTACCACTGTGCCTCCTGTCAGGTAGAGATCTGGTGGACTGAGCATTGTGCTGGGACCCAGGAAATCAGTGTTCTATTCCTGGGTCTGCCATTGAATTTGCATTTAGATAGCACCTTTCTTCAAAGTGCTTAACAAACATTAATGAGGCCTCAGTCTCCTCTGTGAGGTTTAGAAGAAGTATTTGCCCCATTTTACAGACTGGAAAACAGAGGCAGTGAGAGGTTAAGGTATATGCATACGCAGCCCTCAGTTTGCATGTGTGAAACACATGCTATTCTATTATTTTCACGTTCTTCTATCACTTTTATCACCAAAGTACCAAAGTATCTGAGCACTTTCCAGTGGTACATGAAGTGATGTGACTAATGTCTGTCACGTGTGATTCATTCTTTCTCTCATCTTCTCCCCAGGGAGAGAACTTGGGCATATGTACAAAAGTACATGGAAAACTGAGGCTCTGCTTTGCACATCAGGTCTGCTACACAGCTGGGAATAGAACTCTGAACTCTTGACTCCCAATTTTGTGCTTTATGAATCCAATCGGCACCTTAGGAAGAGTGGGGGGAAGAAGGAGCACTCTGACAGAGCAGGCTAGAGAACTGTTCAGTTAGAAAGGGTAAGGTCGAAAGTCTGGGCAAACATTACATGCTTTCATTCACCTGTCCAGTGAGGGACCGCAGGTCATACGAAGACCTGGAGGGACTAGGCTTCTAGAGAAGTTCAAGCTGTGTGTTTCAGGTTTGGTATTGTCTCTTACCTTGTTAGAGTCATTTTTATTTCAGAGTTATTGGGTGGGAATCAGAGAGAACAAAAGGTTACTTGGCTGGAAATGCCCAGATGTTTTAGTAATGGTGCCCTATCTAGCAAGAGGTTTGTTAGCCTCTCTTTTTTATTGTGGACAAGGTTAATGAAGTGTAGGCACAGTGTCTGCTCCTGTCCACAGACTCATAGATTCCAAGGCCAGAAGGGACCCTTGTGATCTTCTAGTCTGACCTCCTGTATAACATAGGCCATACCACTGCCCCCAGAACGATTCCTCGAACAAATCTTCTTTTAGAAAAACATCCACTCTTGATATAAAAATGGTCAGTGATGGAGAATCCAACATAACCCTCTCTTAGTAAATTGTTCCAACTGTTAATTACTCTCACCATTAAAAATGTATGCCATATTTCCAGTCTGAATTTGTCTAGTGTCAGTTTCCAGCCATCGGATTGTGTTAGACTTTTTTCTGTTAGACTGAAGAACTCATTGGTAAATATTCAATCTGGAAGGGCATATCAAGTGGGGTTCTGCAGGGATCAGTTCTGGGTCCAGTTCTGTTCAGTATCTTCATCAACGATTTACATAATGGCATAGAAAGTGCACTTTAAAGTTTGCAGACAATGCCAAGCTGGGAAGGAAATGCTTTGGAGGATAGGATTAAAATTCAAAATGATCTGGAGAAATGGTCTGAAGTAAATAGAATGAAATTCAAGAAGGATAAATACAAAGTACTCCACTTAGGAAGGAACAATCAGTTGCACACATACAAAATGAAAAATGACTGCCTAGGAAGGAGCGCTGCAGAAAGGGAGCTGGGGATCATACTGAATCACAAGCTAAATGTGAGTGAACAGTGTAACACTGTTACAAAAAAAGCAAACATCATTCTGGGATGTATTAGCAGGAGTGTTGTAAGCAAGACACCAGAAGTAATTCTTCTACTCTACTCCGCGCTGATTAGGTGTCGCCTGGAGTATAGCTTCCAGTTCTGGGCTCCACATTTCAGAAAAGATGTAGACAAAGTGGAGAAAGTCCAGAGAAAAGCAACAAAAGTGATTACAGATCTAGAAAACATGACCTATGAGGGAAGCTTGAAAAAACTGGGTTTGTTTAGTCTGTAGAAGAGAAGACTGAGAGGGTACATGATAACAGTTTTCAAGTACATAAAAGGTTGTTACAAGGTGGAAGGAGGTAAATTATTTTCCTTAACAACAGAGGACAGGACAAGAAGCAATGGGCTTAAATTGCAGCAAGGGGAGTTTAGGTTGGACGTTAGGAAAACTTCCTAGCTGTCAGGGTGGTTAAGCATGGGAATAAATTGCCTAGGGAGGTTGTGGAATCTCCATCATTGGAGATTTTAAAGAGCAGGTTAGACAAACACCTGTGAGGGATGGTCTAGATAATACTCAGTCCTGTCGTGAGTGCAGGAGACTGGACTAGATGACCTCTTGAAGTCCCTTCCAGTCCTATGATTCTATGGTTTCTTCTCAGTGTAGGTTCTTTAATTGTGATCAAATCACCCATTAATCTTCTCTTTGTTAAGCTAAATAGATCGAGCTCATTATAACACAGGTTTCTAATCCTTTAATGTACCCATTTAGCAGGAAATGCAGAGGAGACAGCAGAAAATGTGGAGTCGAGGGTGACTCCTGGGCAGGTGGTGAAAGCAGCGGTTCAATAATTATTTGAATAGCCAGGTGTTTAAAAAAATCAAAGGGGCTTTAAAAACTGAATTTGTGCTGCATCTGTCCTTTCCCCCCGTCTCTGTCTGTGTTGTCTATTTAGAGTTTAAATTGCTTTGAGCCACAGACCTGCTCCTACAGGTGTGTAAAGCACCTTGTATCCTTTGGGTGCTATAGAAATAATCATGTGATATGTTGGTTTTGGAGCAGGCAAGAGGTATTTAGGGTTCTTTGTGTCTGAGAAATGGAAATTGATACTGCATGTGGTGGGGGACAAAAGAGGAGGCTAAGGCTGGTAAGAGTGAATGGGTTATTCGGATACAGCGAGGGATGATAAAGCTTGAATGAGTGGCAGGCCCATAGCTGAAATCCCTCATCTTGCTTTTAGTGAGATCACCTTAATCTCATACCTGCAAATGTTTTCACACAGGAAGAAGTGTTGCTTCTATCTTGGGAGAGGGATAATGAGGTACATTGTAAGCTCCTGACCCGTTGCCCTACCACACAGCTGACATACCTGGAGGCCCAGGAGATGCTAAAAGTTGTAACTAAGAGCCTGGGGACTACCCAGGTCCCTCTGGACACAGGCATCATTAAGTTTGAGTGCAGCGGTGGAGATGAATTTTGTGGAGGAATGATACTGAAAGACATCTGCCAGTGATTTTAAATTGGATTATTCAGCAGTATCTCTGGCCAGTATTGTGTGGAGAAGCAGGACATAGAGGAGGGAGGATGCTTAGCAGGGTAGAGAAATGACTCTCCCAAAACAGGAGGGAAGGGGTGTCATAACATTTCTTCCCAGATCTGGACCTTAGCGTCCAAAATATGGGTGTTAGCATGAAAACCTCCAAGCTTAGTTACCAGCTTGGACCTGGTAATTGCTGCCACCAGCTAGGAATTATACAGTGCCTAGCTCACTGTGGTCTCCCCAAAACCTTCCCTAGGGGACCCCCAGACTCAGACGCCTTGAATCTTACAACAAAGGGAAATAACCCCCTCCCCTTGTTTCCTTGTTACTTCCTCCCAGGCTCCCCTCCCTGGACGCCCCTAGGAGATTCCCTGCTTCCAGTCCTTGAAACACAAGTACCGAGAGATCTAATCTCTCTTTCCCCCCCACCCAGAGGGTATGCAAAGTCAGGCTTAGTAAATCTAACACAAAGAGATTTCCCCTTGACTTCTTCCTCCCACCAATTCCCTGGTGAGCTGCAGACTCAATTCCCTGGAGTCCCCACTAAAGAAAAACTCCAACAGGTCTTAAAAAGAAAGCTTTATATAAAAAGAAAGAAAAAGACATTAAAAATAGGCTCTGTATCAAGGTGACAATATACAGGGTCAATTGCTTAAAAGAAAAATGAATAAACAACCTTATCCAAAAAGAATACAATTTAAAACATTCCAGCAGCTACACACATGTAAATACAAAAGAAAACAATATAAACCTATTGTCTTACTCTCCTTGTACTTACAACTTGGAAATAGAAGATTAGAAAGCCAGGAGATAGAAAGATCACTCTCAGAGCCAAGAAAAGAACAGACACAAGACAAAGAACAATGAACTCACACCCAAAACTTCCCTCCACCCAGATTTGAAAAAGTCTTGTTTCCTGATTGGTCCTCTGGTTAACCCTTTACAGGTAAAAGAACATTAACCCTTAGCTATCTGTTTATGACAAGGGGGAACTGGCCGAGTGCGCACAAGGGAATGGAACATTATAAAACCAGGGCTGACGAAGGGCAATGCCATTTGAAGTGGGCTGTGGGGAGCTGCGAGGAGCTTCATTTATGTGAGGTTATGGAGAGAAAACAGTAGCTTATATGGAAAATACAGGATTTCCATAGGCCAGATGTTAAATAAAACAGGACTACAAACTTACGCCTGCACTGAACAGTGGTTGAGGTTGTGGATCGGTGTCTAGTCAGTGCAGGAGAGGGACATGCATGTAGTGATCTATTGAAAAACATTCCTTTGTCTGAGGTTCACCTCTGTCCCTTCTTTTTTAGATCTACAAAGACAAGCTTTAGATTTCTTGGGGCAAAAAAAGGAACATGTAAGAGCGTACTATTAAGATCTAGACTGCTGTGATTTCCTCCCTGGGACATGTCCTCAATGACTTTTGGCAAGTCACGGGGCTCTTTTTTTCCCTCTGAGCAGCTAGGCAGATTCCAGCTCATCCCTTCCAGCTGGAGAGAGTTCGCTAACACAGAAACTTGGTCAGCCTTACATTTAGAATCATAGAACCACAGGGTGAGAAGGGACCGCAAGGGTCATCTAACCTGCCCTCCTGCCAAGATGCAGGATTTGTTGTGTCTAAACCAGTGGTGGGCCACCTGTGGCCTGTCAGGGTCATCCACTGGCTGACTGTAAGACAGTTTGTTTACATTGACCGTCCGCAGGCTCCCAGTGGCCACGGTTCACCGTTCCCGGCCAATGGCAGCTGTGGGAAGCAGCACGGGCTGCGAGGACGTGCTGGCTGCCATTTCCTGTAGCTCCCATTGGTCAGAAACGGCGAACCGTGGCCACTGGGATCTGCAGGCGGCTGTGCCTGCAGATGGTCAATGTAAACAAACTGTCTCGCACAAGCTGGCTAAACCATGGCTCCAGTCCTGCAAACACTTATACACATGGATGGTCCCACTGAGCTCAAAGGGACTGGTGCATAAACTCTGCACGTGTTTGCAAGACTGTGGCCTACATGAGGACACAGCAGAATTTAAGCATGTTTTTTAAACCAAGGTCTGTGGTTTGCCTGAATTGAAGGAAAATGGCTTGCATCCCTAGGGCTGGAAATAGATACCAAGTCCTAGAAGCATGAAGTTAGGGATGTGTTTACGTACCTCACTAAACCAGTGGGCTGTGATGCAATATTCTTATAACTTCTGGGGATGTCTGGGAACCATTTCTGTTCCCTGATAGGTCAAATTCCCTGATAGGTATTGGATTGTCTAACTTTGGTTTTGGCTCATGTGACTTTGGTTTGGGGGTTCCAGCTGGTCTTGTGTAGGACGATATGTGCCCTGGGGCCCCCTCATGTTCACTGTTAACCTCACAACAAGGCAGATTCTGGCCTAGTGTGCAAAGGGGCAGAAAGGGCATAGGGAATTCTGCAGCCCCAACTCTTTTGTGTTGCTGAGCATGGGTGGGTGAAAATCTGATTGAGTTTTCCCTCTGAGGGCCAGGTGTTTGAAAGCAAGTGGGAAGGAGGAGAGAGCCAGTTATGGAGTGGGAAGTAAAAGACAGTACCTTTTATTGTGACATTCTTGATCAGAGGGAGAGAGAGAAATGTACTCGTCAATTGTGCAGAAAACATTAATATGTATTGGCTCTAAAATTCCCTTCAAAGCCAGAGATCAGCCCACTACTTTTATCTCTATTACAGTGTAACGACTTTGGGAATAACAATAACAGTGTATGACAGCAAATTTAAAAGGGCAAGGCCCGGGAGAGAGATGGATCACAGCCACCTATGGAGGCCAGATAACAAGATCTGCATTTGCCCTTCAATTAATTCCTGTGACCCTCGTGCCATCTGCATCCGAAGACCGAACTGCTAGGTCTAAATTCTCTGCTGGTGGAAACTGACACATTGACTTCACCAGAACTGTGTCATTTACACCAGTAGAAAATGTGGCCCTTCTTCTTCTTCTGCATTATATTAAGAGATTTCATTGCAGTCCCTTGGTTCATTATGGGTTTGCTCTGTCTGATGTATTAATGAATGTTCTTCCCCGTCACTGATGACAATTTTTCTTGCCTGGTGCCCTGTTACTGTAAGCCAGGTGCTTTTACCCTTAATGAACAATTTCCTGGAAAAAAAATGAAATAAACAATAGATAAAATGGGCCAGAGAGACAGCGGAGTGAAGAGCTTAGCACAGTTATGTGAAATTAAATAGGGGTTGGGGTCATGTTCTCATTTTGTCTCTCTCTTCATTATTCTAACAATTCAAAGCCTTAGAATAAATTCTGAAAGTTTAAATGATGGTTCCTGGAAAGGTGAGGATGCTCTATGGGGCCAACCAACTGGCTGGATCTGCTGGGGAGTCTGGCCAGATCCACCTTTCTCTAGCACATGGCACAAGGGTGAGCAAAGGAGCAGAAACAGTCCCCACACATCATGGAAGCGGAGGATTCACAACTCCCTCCAAGCCCATGGAAACTCTTCAGTATAAATATATGATTGGGTCCTGTAGGCACTCAGGGTGTGGCTAATGGAGGGGTCAGTGGTGAGGTAGTAACTGGGCAGCATATTCCCTTGAAGAAGGGCTCAAAAGCAACTGCAAACAGCTCTGAAAATTAGCACTTCTTTAGCCTTCGCTATCTCCTCCACAGTCAGCCTCCCCTTCACTGAAAGAGTCGACCTACTCAGCCACTGTGTGGGGCTGGTGCGGGGAAAGAGGAGCATGTACAGGCCATGCTATCAAAGCAAGGCTGGGCTTGTGAGGCAGATAGAGGAGTAAACTGCCCCATCCATCTAGCTGGGGGATTTGAGACGTCTCTTCCCCAGCCTTAGTGGGTTTTGAAACCCTTTCTCTGTGCTTCATCAGTGAGCCGCCATCCCCATCTGGCTGAAAGCATGATCTGGTGACAAGGGCCTGACTAGGATATTCAGTGTGTGTGTTTCCCACCCATGGGAGAGGAACCCCGGGCCTCTGTATTTGGCCTATGTATTTTGCTGTCAGAGTTGTATTAGTTGAGATTTAGGCCCGTTTAGGGGGATGGTCTTTAACTTGCCAGTTGTATTACCTAGACCTTAAATAACAAAGGTCACTGTTTTCTCAAAGTTATGTGCCTAAAACTAGGCATCTGAATCTACGTTTAGGCAACTAAGTAAGTGGCTTGATTTTCAGAGGTGCTGAGCATAGGAGACAGGGATTTAAGAGTGCTCAGAACCCCTGAAGATCAGGGCACTTTTTTAGGTGCCTCAATATGAATTTAAGCTCCTAACTTCAGGCTTCCAACTTTGACGCTGTGGGGCAAGTCCCTTTACTCCAATATCTACTGTAGCCCAGGGATCCCCAATAGGGAGTGTAGGGAAGTACAAAGGAATGCTATAGCTAGGTAACCTCATGTGTGTAAGGTAAAATGGGCAATTTTTTAAAGTGCCATGATTACACTTTAATTTTCATGCCTCCGGAAATGTAGAAATTGATTAAACAACCCTCTCAGATTTAGCAAGAACTTGGCAGACGGTGATTTTTTTTTTTAAGTGAAGTTTCTCTCTCGGCTGCCCTGCCAATGACTTAATGGATATGAAGTTGGAAAACTTTGGATTAAGGTTTCTACAGGCTCAGGGGAAAATTGCATGCTGGAAGAGAATGTCTGACTGCTGCTATAACTGAGAATACTACAGAGGATAGAGTGCTGGGGAAACAAAGTGATCCGGAGAAGGGGATCAGATGAAGACTTACTTTGTCAGACCAGTGAGGTTTCTAAGGATGTAGAAGCAGGAGAAACAGAGATTGTTTCCTTAGTGTGTGTGAAGGAACGTAAAACAAACAGTTTTGACCTGTTTTCAGCGTTTTTTGTTTTATTTGGATTACAATCTCAAGAGTAGCAAAGGATCTGACATGCATCTGAGGAAGTGGGTATTCACCCACGAAAGCTCATGCTCCAAAACGTCTGTTAGTCTATAAGGTGCCACAGGATCCTTTGCTGCTTTTACAGATCCAGACTAACACGGCTACCCCTCTGAATCTCAAGAGTGTCTTTGGAGATTAAAAGGCATTAGCAAGCTTTGAAACCAGACTGGAAAAACTGAATCTGGACTCTTGTTGATGTCTCCAAGTTTACAGACCAGCCTTCTCCCAGAAACACAGCACTGTTCAGGAATAGAAGAGAGAGGGGCCTTTGGGTGAAAAATGAGATGTAGCATTGGGATTCTATAGCGCTCCTATGGATCAACAACCATCAATCTAATTTAGTTAATTTGTCACTTGCTCAACTGTTCATTGTACTTGGGCTTTTTAGTTGTTTGGTTCATTATAATTTCCTCCAAGATAAATGTAGACAGAAAAGAAGTGATAAATAGCAGGAGTGTATTCAAATGAAAATACAGAGGAAACTTTGCACTTCCTGACAAAGGCTTCTGCTTGACCTTTGTGCTGCGTTAGAATGCTGCTGGATTTGTTCAGTTACACATACTTGAAGCTGCTTATTTTACATTCAGTTGTGTCAGTGTCACTTGTCACTAATCTTGCCCATAGCAGAAACACACATGGATTTGTAGTTCAGGCCACATCTATGTACATATTTTTACACTGGTATAATGGTTTCTGTTAGAGGTGTGATTCTTGTTTTTGTTTGTTTTTTGCCAAAACAGTTACAATGAATGGTATGATCTCCTACTGTGGACGCAGTTATACTTGTTAAAGGTGCCTTGTACCAGTATAATGTATTCCTCTTTCCCCACGAGAAGAGCTATCCCGGAATGAAGCAACTATATACTGGTATAACTGCATTCACACAATGGGGTACTCAGCTTTAACTGTACTAGTATATAGTCAAAGCAATACGACTTTTGTGTATAGATGAGACCTACGTGTGTGGTTACCCTAGGCATACTGCAGCCTGGCGGTGGTAGGATGTATGGGATACAAAGTCTGTGTTGTTTGGAGTAGCAGATAAAGCAGGACTTGCAAGTGTTTTTAATGTAACTTTTAAATCTCATCCTGTGTCCGGAATGAGGCAATTGGATGGCTTTCTAGTGTGAAGGATACTGGGGACTGTGGTTGCTACACTTGATCTAAGGCTTCCTTGAGGCTATACGTCACTGTGATCATGTAGGGTGAGCTCTTCAAAAGTGCTTCAGTTGGAGCAGAGTTAGGCCATTGCTGAGCTGAGCCGGCTCCAGCTTTTTTGCCGCCCCAGGCGGTGAAGCGGAAAAAACAAGATAAAGCCGTGAATGGCGGCACTTTGGCGGCAGCTCTACTGCACTGCTCATTCTTCGGCGGCAATTCAGCAGCATGTCCTTCGCTTCGAGAGAGACTGAGGGACCCGCCGCCGAATTGCCGCTGAAGACCCGCCCTCTTCCATTGGCCCCCTCAAGCATCTGCTTCCTTTGCTGGTGCCTGAAGCCGGCCCTGTTGCTGAGTACTTTTGAAAACCCCATCCTTAGCTGCTGCTGTTTGCACCTGCAGTGATCACAGGTTGCCAAAGCAGAGGCCATGCTGAGGTCGGACTAGATTATCACCATGGTCATTTCTGGTCTTCGAGTCAGGCTGAATCAAGCCCATTCTGCCTATGCCTATGATAAATAACGCTGTGGTTCTAGTGAAAGAAACCATATAAACTAAAAGAAAGAAGCTTCAGTGGTTTGTACGTGTCACTAGAAAGACTCATTACAAGAACAGCTTAATACTTTGGAGTGTGGTTGGCTATTTCATGGACTGAGGTAGGTGCCAGCAAAATAACACAGTCAGCACATGGAGTTGTGTCAAACAATGCGATTAAGATTCTAGTCCCAGATACTGTAGAAGCACTAACCATAGTTGTTTGGGAGGACATAGTGCTGCAGTGGATCAGCGTACCTGCCTTTCACTCTATTTGAGTCCTAGTTTATAGCATATAAATCACAGGAGGGAATGTACATAAAGCTGTGAGGGGTGCCCAGGTACTGATATCTCTATGGGGTCACTCCTCCCCGCCACGCACCCTGACTCTCTAGCTGCAAACAGCAGTGCCTATATAGCTCCACTGTGCAAGGAGATTGAAGCAGGGAGAGGAAGGGACAGTGCCGGAGTTCCCTGCACTCTCCACAGCTCCCTGCATGGCAGTGCACAATAGGCAGGTGAGAATGAGCTGCAGAGGGGTGAGACCAGAGAATCCACCCAGTGGATTGCCAGCCCCATAACATGGGTGTGTTGGGACCATGGAAGACTTCACCAGACATTGGGTGGGCTTGCCAGCTGCTCCATAGCCCGTAAGCCGCCTTCTCCTTCAGAGATACCTCTGCATGTCTGGATTTTGCTCACAGTGCCTGCCAATGTCCCTTTGGCGAAATTGCTGTTGAAGTGTTTGCCGTGTGCATGAGAGTTATTTTACTTCCATCGAATCCACCATCAGGGCTCTGTGTCGAGAATGAACATTCAACTCCCAATGAACTTGACTTCAGAATAATGACCTAAAAGTCCAAATGTTCAAAGACCTTACTGCTCATTTGTGCCAGTTGTTGATATCAAGCGCAAAATTACAAGGTAACATTTTAATTTTATTCTAAATAAAATGACAGGCCAGTTTTTTGAAAAATAATCTCTCTGAAAGGGAACCAGCAATTGTCTACACTTCGGCTTTGGTTTGCAGACATTTTTATGTGCTGTTGATGTAGTGTTTTCATTATAGCTACACTGGGCTGTCCATTGATTGTAATTACTCAGTTATTTAAGAAAAATATTTTTTTTGTATTTTTAAACTTAGATCATTAAAGAGGTAAAATCTCAAGTATTGACCCCACATGATGTGTCCCAATTTCCTAACATATTGATCTTTATATGCCTCATTACCCTAGTATCCCACAATCTTTTAATGTATTTATCCTCCCAGCAACCCTGAAACATAGGGTGGTGCTATTAGACCCATGCTATGGATGGGGACCGAAGGCACAGAGACACTAAGTGACTTGCCCAAGGGTGCACTGCAAGTCGAGAGTAGAGGAGAGATTTGAACACAGATCTTCTTAGTACTAAACTAATGCCCTAACCACTATCCCAGCCTTCCTTGCGCTGAATGGCTTTCATAGCCCTTAACAAAACCAGTTACATATATTTCTTTTGCTTTCCTTTCTGCTAGATCATTGAAAAAGCGGATGAATAATGGTCTGTATGTGGCACTCTGGCCTCACTCTCCCTTGAGGGGTTGGAGAAACTCCATGCATTTCCAAAAATAATCTGCAATAGATTGATGAAACTTCTTCAGTTATTATTCATTCCATGGCATTGGCTTTATCCTGTAGTCCTCTATCCAGCCAAGATCCCAATGATTTCAATGGAATCTTTCTCAATGAGATTGCTACTGACTGCAGAACTAGGCTTTTAGAGCCAGATTTATTGAAACAATTTAGATGCCTAATTCCCATTTAAACTAATGGGAGTTGGGCACCTAAATACTTAAAAAAAAAAATCTGGCTTTTAGATGTCTCTGCAGTATGGCCCATGTACTGCTGTTAGTAACAGTTTAAATTGACACTGAAATATTTTACAGATGAGAAGTTCAAAGATGCTTAATGGATTGGGAAGCACAGTTCCCATTAGAAGTAGGTATCCTGATCCCTTGGTCGGTTCTGGAAAACTCAGCTGATATCTGTCGGAAAATGTGCTAAGGGATGACAACAGGGCTCCCTTTAAATACAATCAACCTCCCTGTATGGTTAGGGCTCCTGTAGGGTTTTCTAAAGTCTAAAAGAATCCCTTTAGAAATAGGTCTTGGTAAATGTAATTTCTTCCTTCAATTTTTGAAGAGCAGATTCTGACCCTTGTGATCACGGTGAGCACACTGAGCTCCAGAAGGAATCCTGATGAAGTAGATTCTCCTCAGATTTAGTAAGAAAATCAGGGCCTGGCCTTTTACATGGTTTCACCCTCCCCCTCCCCCAATTTCTCAGTAAATGTGTAAGTACTGTAATCTCCCTCTTTTTTTTTTTTCCTTTTCCTTTTCTATTTCACATCAATTGTCTAAAATGTCACCTGATCCTTGTTTAATTTCTGTTTCATTCCTGCCGTTCCCTTTTGCTCCTGCAGTAAAACGTTGGCCGAGCAGCAGGGGTTCATGGCTCTCGTGTGTAACTTTTCTGTAGCTGATAGAATGATTTATCCTGGAAACATGTGTTTCCTTTTGCTGCTGGGACATCTCTGTGGCTGGAAAGACAGATTTTGTACTTGTGTCTAGGGAGAGAGCGTTCTGGTGCTGGACACAAGGGCAGATTGCTAGTGCTGCTGGCACTGGCCTCTCCAGAGGGGTTGGGAATGACCTAGCCCTGCATAATGGTGTGTGTGTGTGTGTGTGTGTGTGTGTGTGTGTGTGTTTGTGTGTGTGTGTGTGTGTGTTGGCTCTCCCTCTCTTCTGCTCCGGTAGGCCCAATAGGACTCATTCATGGTTATGCTATGGCTCTTTTATGCTAATTCAGATCTGGTCTAGGTCACTTACGCAGGCACCCCCAGTGCATGAATCATATTGGGACTTTTTGCAGAGATGAGTCATTCCTGTACCCCAGCTATTTCCAGCAGCTGGACTGCCCCCTTGAGGCCATAGGCAGAAAGCACAAGTTAAGGGAGCCCCATGGCTGCTCTAAGCTACACCAGGGCCTGGTCGTGACTGCAGGGAATAAGGGAGGAGGTGGATTTATGATAGCATTATTTTTGCTTGTGCCCTGTTACTGTAAGCCAGGTGCTTTTACCCTTAATGAACAAAATTGGAATGGCAATGAATTCCAGAGGTTTAAGCAAAACATCTTCGATTGTTAGCAGAAATATTTCCTTGCCTTTCATGCTGTGTATTCCTATTAACACCTTAAATAATAAATGGAGGAGTAATTCAGAAATCCAGTGCCCAATCCAGTGTTTATACCGATGGCTTTATCATTTGCATTTATCAAAGCTGGGACAATGAGAATCAGTTGAGTTGGTTTCAGGTAATCCTTGTTTTAATGTTGGGTAACAGACGTTTCCAGTAAAAGTTTACCTGTTTTTAAAAACTATTTTCCAGAGGAATTAAAAATAAATCATGGAAACATTTCTATGGTCTTGGCCAAGATTTTCAAACATGGCTAGTGATTTTGAGTCCCCCAAATTTTGGTCGATTAGCCAGAGACCCCGTGAAGTGACTTGATTTTCACAGTGCTCAGCAATGTCTGAATATCAGCCCCCTGTTATGGTGTCTGAAGTTGGTAACCATAAACTTGCTAGTCAGTTTTAAAACCCATGGCCAAGCTTAGCTTTTTTAACAAGGTCTAGCGTGAAGCCGAGTGTCTGTTCCAGTGGTCCCTTGCGTAAACTATGACAAAACCCTCAGACAGGGAGAAAGGACTGGATTCTGTCTGTAGGACTCTTGATTCTTCTTAGACAGTAAAATGGTATGATCAACAAACACATGGTCACTTTTCATATTTAGCTCAATGGTGTCTGTCTAATTCATCATCTGCCCTAATTGAAAGGGATAGTTCCGTTGTGTCTTGCAAAACTGCTCACATACATTTATGAGTAAACACCCCAGTACCCTTACCCTTGAATCCAGTGCCTATTGATTTCTCCCGTTACGATATCTGCTTATGTATGCTTGTTTCTCCCATTTCTACCTTAAGCCACTTCTGCTCCCTCTCACCACTCTTTATTGACCTGTTTTTGTACCTCTTGACTGTTTGCAGTGCCCAGTGAACTTTTGAAGAGCCCGGCTGTGCCTATGCAGTGTGCGTTCCTTAAAGCCCTGATAGTCTGTAGACACAGGATCCAGGAGGAATTTTCAACACACTGAGGTAAGGCAGTGTAACACAGATGCTTCTGCTTTGTTGTAGGGTTTTTAGAGGAAGAAATGTCTTTTTGTTCACTGCATTGGATGAAATCTGTGGACATCTACCTCAAAAACATAGCTTAGGTTAGTTTCCTGATTCTACATTTAGGCACCTAAGGGAGAGAATTTCAATAGCACCTGGGGATTTAGGAGCATCAAATCCCACTGAAAGGTCATTTAAGTTTTGGGTGCTTTTAAAATCCTCTCCCTTAAAATGTTAGTGTCCTGCCTTTCACAGGTATTGGGGAACCCCAAACGCTACTGAAATCAGTGGGACGTACGGGTGACCAACACCTTTGAAAAGGGAATATGTCTGCTACATCTATGCTCTACTTAGCAGGGGTCCATTGAGTTTTTTGTCCCCTCTGCTTGTAGGCCCTGATCCTGCTAGGTGCTGTGTGATTTCAGCTCATGTTACATATACTGAGGGTTAGGGGGAAACAATCTGTTTTTATCTGTGTTCGTGTGACACTTCATTCGATTTAAATGATTATCTTCATCTTTCATTGTCTCTGCAAACCCAACCACCGTTTCACCAGCAAAGCATTTTGCAAAAGGAACTCACAGACAAATAAATCAATGGCTTGCCACTTAGTGGCTTTTCTGTAGCTAAGATTAGTGGGTTAACAGTGAGAATGCATTACCATTCTGCTGTGATGAAACCAGTGGAATGGGTTTCAGGATGCAGGATGAATACTCCTGTGCCAGTACTATAGCTTTGGTCATGAAATTAATTCTAAAAAGAGCCTGGGATATGAAACTGGCTTGATGTATAACACACGTGACCCAATCCGTTGTGATTAACAGAGAGCGACACTATGGAAAAAATTGCACCATGAACATTTTGGACAGCAAGGGACCCTATTTTGTCAGACCATGCCTAGCCTTGAGCATCTTCAGCTCTCAGACCAAGCCTCTGGAGCTCCATGTTGGCCAGCCAGTCACTGTCATCCCTGATGGCCCACTACTGGCCCACAAAGAACCCACTGATTGGCTGGCTTATGGGACAGAGCCTTGAGGTGAGAGATTTGGAAAAGCACAAATGGGAGCTGTTGACCTTCTCTCCCTTGTTGAAATTCTCTCCCTGTTGTTCCTCATTCTCCCTGCTTTGTGAGCTGGACCAGACTGGGGTTCTTAGCTATGGCTTTAGGGCTCTGTCTGGCGTCTGATGTATTTGGGATGCTGTTTTAGTGGCAACCGGTAATAACCCACTTTGTTTCCTGGAATGCATGTGCAGCCTGGTGAGATGGTTTCATTTCTACCACCCTGCATGACAAAGATCACAGCTGTGTCAGTTGTCAGGCTGACGGCAGGTAGCCTTCACAAGAGGGCTAGTTTCTAAGGGTCAGATTTTGCTCAGGCTTGCGTTCAGCACCGAGGCCAGGTACCAAGGCAGTCCTTGGGCTGAGGAAGTGCAAGGATGCAGTGCCACACTTCCAAGGCATAAGGGGGGATGCAGCACAAGGGCCCACCTGCCTCCACGTCAAACAGAATAGGGGAGAGGGTGGAATTGCATACTGCAGCAGTGCTCCTTCTTCCCTCCAGCAATGCAGGGCTCTCTACAATGCAAGTGCCTCCAACACAGCTGATAGCTACATAGCCATGTTACTGCCCTCAATTGTTAGTGCCTTCAGCCATTCTGCAGGTGGGGAAGCTAGGCCCACCCTTACAAAGGTATTTAGATGCTTAAAGGTGCAGAGTGGGGTTTACAAAAGGGCCTGAAATCAGTGGGACTTGAGTGCTTTTATAAATCCCACTTGGCACCTAAATACCCAGGAGTACTGCCAGCTTTTTTGGCGCCCTAGGTGGCGAAAGGTCCTGCCCCCGAAATGGCGCCCCTGACAGAGGCGGTGGAAGATCCCACTCCTGAAATACTGCTGATGGCCGGGGCGGCCACCCCTCCCCCCAATGTTAATGCCCTAGGCGACCGCCTACATCGCCTAATGGGTTGGGCCAGCCCTGTAAATACTATTCAATCTGACTCGGAGTCTGTTGGGGAATGGGTTGCCTCATAAGACCTCAAAAAACCCACTTTTGGGGTTGTCAGGTTTTGGCCTGGTGTCTGCTGTAGCTGCAGGGCATTATCAGACATGCTGGTCTGGGTCTGATGGCCAGGGCTGTGCAGACTATCAGGCAGGGTCCGTCTACAAACCATGGGAAGTCCCTGCACTTTCTCATTAAGCTCAAGGAGCTGCCAACAATTAGGAGCCTGGTGCACTTGCCCTTTGCTGTGAGTGTTGTCTACACTCATATCGATTAGTTATGTCTTTAATAAAACTGTGGTCAATGTGCTCCTTTCCCTTAGAAAGGTGTCACATCCTCCTTCAGCGGATACCCACAGGCGTAAGTGTATTCTTCAGCGTGCTAACGAATGACTTTGCTATGTGTTCCTTTTGTTACTAGAGCTGCTAGACAGGAATAGCTTTGGAGCCTCAAAGGCTGATCCCAGGCCCATTGAAATTAATGGGATTCTTTCCTTCTTGTTCTCTGGGCTTTGGATCAGGCACCAATACGGAATCAGTTTTCCCCCTCTTGTTCGTTTTACTTTGTGCTTATATGCTCAACGCGACATCTGTGCTGGGCAGGATCAACCCCTTAACGTGGTCTTTATGCCAGTTCCTGCAGTGAGGTAATGTAATGAGAGCCATGTGTTTTGCAGACAGCAGAAGGGAGTTCTGTTCTGTTGCTAGGGGAAGCCTGCTGGCAATGTCTGAGGTTAAGTTATGGAAGCATGTTGCTCACAGTGCTGTATTAGAGGAGGACATATTTATGTCAAATGCCTGAAATGGAAATTGTAATTTTATTGTTCACTGAGTTTTAATACTTTATTTCCATAAGAGGCTGCATCGTTGGATGCAGGGTTGACATATTAGCCCCAAGTTTTCCATCCAGCTGGAGTTCTTGACAGGTGTTTGAGAAGTCTTGATTAGTAGCGCCACTCTGGTCTGCAGATAGAAGTATCTGCCTAGTTGTAAAGAAGAGGTTTGCAAAGCCTTTTCCCAGGCCTTTACAGGTTGAGATAGTTGACGCAAGGAGTGCAAAGAGGTTACGGGGAGCCTTTGGAGTCGTATCCTACTTGGCTTGCTCATTTTAGTAGTCTCTTTGAAAGCTGCTCTTATGAATAAGATAAGAGGAATTTGGCCCTCAGTGATTTTCAGTTAACCTCAGTGGCCACAACACTGACAAACACAGTGAGTTCAGTTTATATTTATAGATCTCTGTATAAATCTTCGTACATATAGACTAACACTTCCTCAGATACAACTATCCTTATAACATCGATTAGATGATGAAGAATCCAAACCAAATGAGTTCAGGCATTTCTACTTCAGATGTTCAACATGGCTATTATTTATTTCATCATTAGCATGACATGGTGGAATCAGCTGACCTCTGTCACTCTGAATGGACACTTCAATAAAAGCTGAAAAGTGAATTGATTTTCCCTCGGTCATGTAATAAGTATATGTCTTTGAGGTCTAGCCTACTCTGACACATGTAAATCCCATTAAAATTAATGGGAGTGGGTTTTACCCATGGGTTGATGGGAGTATAGATTATTTTAACAGCTCAATTATTTACTTTATTTGTGAAAGCAGCCTTAATGATCTTCGGTATCAAAAATGTTCTTAGGGAGAATCATGGGTATTGATATCTTGGGTAGTTTCACCCTCAAATTTAAGCTCAAACCTACTGAAATCTGTTTAGATTCCTAATTTTAGGACATGCCTCTGCACTGCATCCTTAGTAGTGGGAGGATTTGCCTTTTTGCAGGTATCAGCCCCACTGTTAAGCCTGTGTTGAGATTTGCACTTAAAGCAGACGTTAAATCCTCTTTGAACATATATGAATAGTAGAATGTATCTCTCTCAAATTTACAGCAATGGCTCTGATTAGAGGATGATTTTTTTGAGAATTTTCCAGTAAATCTGTAAATTAATTTCTGAGTTATACGCATGTTAATATAGCTCCTTTAAGAAATTATTTGGTGAGTCTCATCTGTTTCTTTTCCAGAGCTCTCTAGTAAATACATTCCTGATTGCTCAGATCTGAATATTGACTTGTCTAGATTGTAGCAAAATATAAGGCATAGGCCAGTTACTGACTTTATTATGGTGTCAGTATTTTATTTATTAACATTTCTACTAATAAGCCTTTCTGTCCACACCATGATAATAAATAATTGTCACTTGGAAATATTGTTTTCTATTCATTATGGGTGTAAGTAAGGGGATCAAAATGAGTTTCTGAAGTTCAGGCCTAGTCTTGGAAATATTGAGCAGATGTTCTTTCATACTGATCTGTTAATGAACATTGTTTTGTTCTCTTCATCTAGAAACAAGGATGGTGGTCTGCATACTGTTGTGGTGGATTTTAAAAGTGCTTACTCTGTCTTTCTTGCTGAAAACGACTCTGTCCTTAAATCCAGATGATCCCAATGTTTGTAGTCACTGGGAAAGGTAATGTATAAGCAGTGTCTCCTTCAATTTGATAGCCAGTTCAGATTTGTACACTGTAAAGGCAGAATTATTATCACTAGGAGTCAAATTATGTCACCGTCCCGCACAAACAGACACTGATCTATGCTGCAGAGGCACCTGTGTCTGGATTCAGAGCAGCCGGAATAATCAGCGCCAGGGCTATGCATGAGGGAACATAGCACCATACTACTTATCTTCTGTCCTGCTCTGGAATGCTCCTTTTGTGGCTCCTATACAGGAGCTCTCTCCATGCATTCAGGGTTTGAGTCTGACTCCCTCTTGAATTGCTGGGTGCAGGTTTCCTGGCCCGTGGCTGAGCGCAGTGTTTGCCAGTGTTTGGCACGAAGTATTGATCCTTTGTTGGTACGACGTGCAGGTTTGTATTATGAATTCTGAACTTCTTGGTTTTGCCTGCGGAATTCCCATCAACACCAGTGAAAGTTCTGCATATGAGACGAAGGCAGAATATGCAACACAGACCCCTGGACTAGAGAGCTCTGTGCACTGGAGACCCCAATTGTGAATTGGGATAATTTTGCTCACAGCACATCTTTGTTGTAGTGATAGGCTCTCGTCCCATAACTGGGTCTGTGCAGTTGGGCTCTTGTGTCTGCATGGAGCCTTTTTTGCCTTCAGTGGGGCTCCATATGGATGCAGGGGTCCATTTCCAGAGACCACAGATACTAAAGTTGCTGCACGTTGAGGTTTAACTCATGGAGCTTCCGTCCCAGTTACGTGTGTTATTCCAGCATAGGAGTGAATGGGGCCCTAACATTTCTCCGTAGCTTATACTACAGCAAGCATGGCTCCTGTAACGAGTAAATATGCATATATAGCATAGTGGCATTTATGAAGTTTATTATGATTTGATTTTTGGAGGTCTTTGTTAGAGCGTGAAGTGGTTTACAGGAAAAATGCAGCTGCAAAGAGAAGCATGTTTATGTGCAGAAATGGTATTTTGCAGTTGTGGTGGGGGCGATGCATTCGAAGCACAGGAATAAAATATTGATTTTGTGTGAAGGAAGTCTGCAACCTAGAGACCCAGTGAAGGAGAAACAAAAATTAAATAGCAAAATGGATTGGTTGTACTGACCAAGACAACTTTGTTACTTAAGCGTTAATAAATCAACCAAAAAAGATTAAGTTGGTGTAGCGCTGGGTAACAAATAAGATCATAAAATAATAATAAAGATTCGTGAATGTTATTGTTTTACATTTATAATGAGCAATGTAAATAAAAATCCCACCACCAACGAAACCTCCAGCAAGTTGTTGTACAGAGAACAAAAGTGATTGTCTTGTGGCTGCCCAGGTAGAAGGGAAATATGACAGATCAATGTATTAAGAGCCCAGTCTACCGACTTCAATAGGCATCAACTCTCCAGGCAAATATTTTGACATCATCTGTTGTTAAGAGTGCAGTTCTGAAGCCTTTAATCACGCCAGCAGTCTCATTGACTACAATGGGATTGCTTGCATGATTAAGACCACTGATTTGATTTAAGGGTTTGCAGGATTTAGCTCATAGGTCCAGGTCCTGCAGTTAATAAAGACTGCAGGTTTCTGCAGGGAAGATCAGTGCAGAATCAGGGCCTTATAGTGCAAGATTCTCAGCTTTGTGTTTGCCTGTCTGGCAACACGCACACCTAGGAGGCTATGGGTGGAATTTTCTAAAGCATTTAAGTGATCTAGGAGCACTGTATCACAGTTCAACGAACTGCCCCAATATTTCCCCTCCCTGTTCCCTTAAGGGCACCCAATTCTAGGCACCCACGTCTAGGCTCCCAATTCCTCAGCTGTCACCTATCTCAGGTAGAGACCCACGTCTTTTTCCCCTTCTGACTGGGGTTTTTCCAGCCTGCAAAGCTCCCTGCTTACAATGAGTTGTCCCCAGGAAGTCAGACTGCCTAAAAAGTCTGCGCTTTGCTTTCTCTGCGAAGGCTAATGAACAGCTGGAATTGCGAACAGTTACAAGTTACCACACAGCTCTTTATAAGCAAGTACATTTATTCTTAAGGGGAAAACCTTACAGAGAAAACGTACTGAAAACGATAAAAGAACCTACACGCATGTGATAAGCTTACCAGAGATCACCCCAACTCCAGCAAGGGCTCTGATAGGAGTCAGTCCTTCCCACCCCGCCAAGGGTTCCTTAGCACAGACCAGGCACACCCATGAATAGGTTAGTCTTTCCTTTACACAGCTTGGCCTTTAATCTTCAGACTATGGGTAATCAGCAGACAGTGGTCCTCTCCTTTGGGTGTAGCTTCAAAAGCCTGGGTTTTTGCATCACTAGAGGTGGGGAATTTGCATTTATCTCCCCCTAGAAATTCCCGAGGCTAACATTAGACATTGTTTGTCCCAAAAGTCCTTTCTTGTCTGGCCCATTGTTCAGTCTATTCTTTGAAGTTCATAGCACTTCCCAGGGTTCAAAGCCCATCTGCCCTGCTAGAGAAGTCCATCGTCCCAGTTCACAATAATACATAACCTTTGCATTTAATACAATGGGCTCCAAAGATACTTAAATTTAATTCAGTAAGGTTTTTCCAGGATGCTGCAGGAAATTCCCATTGATGTGGGAGTGAGACGTATGGTATTTGTGCTTCTAAGTTATGTAAACTCTTGAAAATACCAGCCTCATCTAAATAAATATAATTAATAATAGGAAGGTAGTACCTGTTGCACTAAATAAGTAATATGTAGTGATGGGGGATAACTGCTGACATCTGCCCAATGTCTTCACTCTTTGTAATTTTTAACCAGTTTACCCAATTTCTGCACATTGCAATCTATTCAGGCCTGTAAAAGATAATATCACATTCTGTCCAAATCTCAAAACATTACCATGCCCAGATAGCACGTAACCCATAATTTTATGATCTGCAATTAGTTACCAGGTTATTTCTGCTACAAATTACTTAGGATTAAATTTGTGCAGTTTAAAAATAAACACCCTTGAGACCTTTTAGACATTATACCCAGTTTGATTGGTGCTCCCAATATTTGTTGAAGTAATGACTCTCCTTCATCATAAAATGAAATGTAAGACTCCCACCATGCTGGCAAAACTCAGCAGCATTAAGTTAATATGTGTTCATATTCGCATTTTTGTATACAAGCAAAAAATAACAGTCCTAATAGGAAGACCTCTGGTACGATTTAAAGACACGGAGCATTTTACAGATCTTCTAAGCCAAACTATTTTGCTCTACATAAGTTTTGTCTTTAGAAAATGTAAAGTTTTTATCAGTTGCCCTTTCCAGCTTTTAAAACACGTAATGCATTTTTTGGGAACATTTATTCCTGACTTAGAAAGAAATGGATTTTTAAATCAGTCGGAAATACTCCCTAAATGTCTCAGGTGTGCCTTGTATGCAATGGTCCGAGCTGGGAGCAGAAGCTCTAGGAGGTATTCTGCTTCTAGGTGAAAGTGGGAAGATTTCTTTGGGCTTTGGATCAGGCCCATAGTTTCCAGGCAGGGCCGACTCTAGTCACCAGCAAACCAAGCACGTGCTCGGGGCGGCTCATTTTCAGGGACGGCATACCGGCCATCTTTTTTTTCACTTTGGGCGGCAAAAGCCTAGAGCTGGCCGTGGCAGCCGCAGTGCGTCGTGCATGGGGGGTGCCCTGGGGCTGCTGTGGTTCGCGCTGCGAGGGAGCAGCGCCTGCACCTTGTGGCTGGGCCGGGGAGGCTCTGAGCGGGGGACGCTCGGGCTGGAGGCCGCCCCACGGGGCACATGGAGCCGCCTGCAGGTGCCACAGCCGGGGCTGGATGAAGTGGCCCGAACCCCCCAGGGACTGCAGCATAGAAGGTCATAGAGGGTGGGGCGCTGCTGTGCAGGGCCTGTGTCCCACTCTCCGGGGCTCCGCTTCCTCTGGGGCTACCCTGCCCCGGCTCATCAGCCCCTTGCTGGGGTGGTCCCCTAGCTCTGCCTTCCTGGGTCCCAGCCAGTCCTGGAGGCGGGAGCCCCGGCTGGAGGGACCCTGGGCTGAGGTGCGGCCTGGGAGCCCTACTGCTTACCCCGACCTGGCCAGCGCCGGACTGGCTGGAGGCGAGGGGAGAGCGGACGGAGTTAGCCCTGGTGGGAGGGAGTCCAGGGCTGGGGCGGCAGGGGATGTGGGTGGGGGAGGGCACCGGTGTGTGTGTGTGTGTGTGTGTGTGTGTGAGCTCAGGGCTGGGGCGGCAGGGGATGTGGATGGGGGAGGGCACCGGTGTGTGTGTGTGTGGGGGAGAAAGCTCAGGGCTGGGGCGGCAGGGGATGTGGATGGGGGAGGGCACCGGTGTGTGTGTGTGTGGGGGGGGGAGAGCTCAGGGCTGGGGCGGCAGGGGATGTGGGTGGGCGAGGGCACCGGTGTGTGTGTGTGGGGGAGAGCTCAGGGCTGGGGCGGCAGGGGATGTGGGTGGGGGAGGGCACCGGTGTGTGTGTGTGTGTGGGAGAGCTCAGGGCTGGGGCGGCAGGGGATGTGGATGGGGGAGGGCACCGGTGTGTGTGTGTGTGTGGGGGGGAGAGCTCAGGGCTGGGGCGGCAGGGGATGTGGGTGGGGGAGGGCACCGGTGTGTGTGTGTGGGGGAGAGCTCAGGGCTGGGGCGGCAGGGGATGTGGATGCGGGAGGGCACCGGTGTGTGTGTGTGTGTGGGGGGGAGAGCTCAGGGCTGGGGCGGCAGGGGATGTGAATGGGGGAGGGCACCGGTGTGTGTGTCGGGGGGAGAGCTCAGGGCTAGGGCGGCAGGGGATGTGGATGGGGGAGGGCACCGGTGTGTGTGTGTGTGGGGGAGAAAGCTCAGGGCTGGGGCGGCAGGGGATGTGGATGGGGGAGGGCACCGGTGTGTGTGTGTGTGTGGGGGGGAGAGCTCAGGGCTGGGGCGGCAGGGGATGTGGGTGGGGGAGGGCACCGGTGTGTGTGTGTGCGGGAGAGCTCAGGGCTGGGGCGGCAGGGGATGTGGATGGGGGAGGGCACTGGTGTGTGTGTGGGGGGGAGAGATCAGGGCTGAGGTGGTGGTCAGCCAAAAATTTTTTTGCTTGGGGCGGAAAAACCCTAGAGCCAGTCCTGTTCCCAAGGCTGTTGATTTAGTTATTTCTAAGGCTGGAATTAGGTGTGGGTGCACGTCAAGGAAGCAGAGGGGGTTTTTTTCACATTGTAAAGAACTGTCTTTCCCTCCCTTTCGTTGTCTGTCCCTAGCTATGCTGTGACAGTGCAGGAATCTTATGCTCACCCTTTCGATCAGATCTATTACACGAGATGTACTGATATACTGAACTGGTTCAAATGCACTAGACATCGGTAAGTGCTGTTGCCAAGATATTTTAATTGTGTTTTGCCCTTTCATTTCCCCGTAACCCCAAACCTTTGTGTTATCTCCTTCCTGACGCCGAAGGAAATACAGGCCTTTTTGCAACAAAATCTTTGTGACTGATAATATTTCATTAGCCTTTGCACTGAGAAATCCAGTGGCAATCTAGGAAACCAGGAGAGGGACAGTGACTCTCTCCTGAGCGTTGATTCAGTTACATCAGGGATTCCCAAACTGGGGGTTGGGAACCCTCAGGGGGTTGCGAGGTTATTACATGGTGGGGTCACGAGCCGTCAGCCTCTACTCCAAGCCCCGCTTTGCCTCCAGCATTTATAACGGTGTTAAATAAAGTGTTTTTAATATATAAGGGGGGTGGACGCACTCAGAGGCTTGCTATATGAAAGGGGTCACCAGTACAAAAGTTTGAGAACCACTGAGCTCCACAGAATACTTCAGTTGCCTAGTGCAGATGGGACCAAATGGCTTCGGATGTATCACAGCGTCTTTCTTTCTCTTTTAGACTGTTAGTTTGAATATGGGTCAGGTTGGTGATGACTAGAAATGGGATTAAGCTACAAAGTTTGCATCTAAATCTGAAGCTGAACTTCCCATAAATTTGGAGTTTGGGGCCAACCTCCATCTCTGGCATGGAGGGAAAGTTGTTGCCATCTGATCAAATTCTCCTGGGTGGTGTGAAATCAGCTATTGGCAGCTTGGCTCCCAGTGGAAAGCCATTCATAAACACCCAGCACAACTGGTCCTCTTGGGGTCTCTTCCTGCTAGCAGCTACTATTTGGGCTCAATTCCTATTGACTCAGTGGCAGCTGAGGGCACTCAACACCTTGTAGGTTTCAAACTCCATTTTAGTTTCTGTGATCTGGTGCCCAGAACTGGGTACAGAAGTTGAACTGCTCATGCCAAGAATAGTGGTTTGGTTGGAGTATAGCAGACTAGGTGGGGTTGACTTGTCTAATAGAAAGAACAACAAAGACTGAGCCAAAGTACATTTTCCAAAGTATTGTCCACTCTGCTGCACGGAGAAAGGTAAAACTACAGAACGCTCAGTACGGTGGCTTTTTATTTATTTATTTTTGCATTTGAGGCTCCTGATAGGGAAGGCTGCCTTACGGTGCTTTCCTGATAGCAGTGTTATGCCATCTTCAGGGCCGGCTCCAGGCCCTAGCGCGCCAAGCGCGTGCTTGGGGCGGCATGCCGCGGGGGGCGCTCTGCTGGTTGCCGGGAGGGCAGCAGGCGGCTCCGGTGGACCTCCCGTAGGCGTGCCTGCGGAGGGTCCGCTGGTCCCGCGGCTCCGGTGGAGCATACGCAGGCACGCCTGCGGGAGGTCCACCAGAGCCGCGGGACCAGCGGACCCTCCGCAGGAACGCCTGCGGGAGGTCCACTGGAGCCGCGGGACTGGCAAGCGGCAGAGCGCCGCCCTCGGCATGCTGCTGTGCTTGGGGCGGCGAAATGGCTAGAGCCGGCCCTGGCCATCTTGCAAGGGAATGAAGTCTGGGAATAATTACTAGTGGAGACAATGCACTTTGGGGGTTAATTTCCCTGTCTCCTGTAACAAGAACTAGAGATACAGCTTGCCTCGCAGTAGTTCTTTGTGTGGCATACTGAAAACGTAGTTTCCATAGAAGATTGTGTTGATCCCATTGCTGATAGCTGACCTTCATGAAACACAGAGAAGAATGGCTATTCCTGAAAAAGCTGCTTGCCCTCTCTTTAGCTCTGTGACAATGTTCTCAGATAGCAGTACCAAGAAGGGCTATGTAGGCCGATAGCTGCAAATACTGTGTTTATAATACGTGTTCTAATGCAAGTTTCAAAATACATATTGATTTTTTTATGGTGTTTTTTAATATCAAAAGCCTTCATGCATTTTCAAGTAATTATTGAATGCTCTCCTTGCTATAATTTAACACAAATATAATTCCAACCATAGGCATTGATTTCCAATACTGTCAAATGGCTTTCTGTCTTGCAATTTAGAATAAGTTACAAAACAGCATATCGAAGAGGAATAAGAACAATGTATCGGCGAAGATCTCAATGCTGCCCTGGATATTATGAAAGTGGAGACTTCTGCATACGTATGTATACAGTTTTGATTCATACATTACAATTAAAAAAATACCTTCACCCAGAAGGTGTAGAAAATCAAAGATGCTAATACAACAGTAATCAATAAAATTGAGGGCTGATTTCAGAGCTACTGAGCATCCACCGCTCCTCTGACTTCAGTAAGAAGTGTGAGTGCTCAGCATCTCTGAAGGACAGATCTTTACAGTCTGAGGCCCTGATTCAAGAAATCATTCCAACTTCAGCACACACTTAATTTTAAGCATATGCCTAAATCCCAGATCGTTTGCATTATTTTTAGGTGCCAGATGTTTTCCACATTACTTTAAAAAATAGTAATACTCTTGAGTCTCCAACCAAAAGATCATGATAGCACAGTGTATCTTTCCAGTGTAATATTTTTCTACCTGTTCTTTCTCTTTCTTATGTGTCAGGTCCCACACTGGTTTTGTCCATATTCATTTTCAAGAGCTATTTCCACTCTAAAGATCAGGATCTTCACTGATCCTTATCTGGAGTCGTCACAGAACCCCCCCCTCCTCGTTCTAGGAGAGTGACTCAGGTGGAGCAGACTGTGGCCTTGTTTATGCTGCTAAAAAAGCTGTATTTTTTAAAATCTGAGAGTAACTAATGTGCATGAATCCATCTGAGCTATCCTGAGACCAGGCACATCAGTTTTACCAGGAGGTATACTGCTCTGTACCCGTTCCAGGGGTAGCATCTCAGTGAGTTTACCTCACATTAAAACTAGAGTGCCTAGTCTTCACTATGTTTGACCACGGGATAGCGCTCTCTCATTTATGTGCATTGGTTTCCCCGATGTGCAAAATACACCCTTTTCAGCACTGAAGACAACTTAGGTCTGTGTCTACTGTTGAGATCCTTCCCATCTCTTCCCCTCCTCATCTGCCACTCTGTCTTTGTTTTCTTTAGCCATCCTGCCACTTTCTGTTGGTTATTTTTGTTTGGGTTTTTTACATGGTGATCACTACCCTGCTACGGTCACTGGACCATCTCACTCCTAGCAGAGTAAAGTATTTTGCTCCCTCCCATGGCAGAACCCACAAGAAGAGGTCAGGGATCACCAAGGAATTCACCTTTTTGAGTTCCCTTCCAATGCTGCCTTAATGAGAGGAGGAGGAATGGTTTGGAGACTGGAATTCAGCCTCCAAACTACACAGATTATGGGTCCCACTGGGGGAAGGAAGCTCCAGCCACTACAAAGGAGATGCTCCTCCACATTGCTTCAGTCAGCCAGTCCTTTAAAATCTATTTCATTAGGATTAGTGGGAGTCAGTGGCATGTGGCGAAGGGAGACTATATCCCGCAGTGTGTATGATGATCAAAAGAAAGTTTGATTAAAAAACAGTGTGTAGATTAAAGGCTAATTGGGTCTTCTTTCATTAATAGCAGCCTTTATTTCTTGAAAAAGTTAAATAGCTTTGTAATTAACAATGACATGCTTAGGCTGCTGAAGGCTGAGTTTAACTCCCTATTACTGGCTTTTTCTTGGATTAAAAGCAGGAGAGAAGGCTTTTTTGTTGTTGTTTTGATCCTTTCCCCCTCTTGTTTATTGTCCCTTTAAAGAGCAATGTCAGATTTTTTTTTCTCACTTGTTGTGTTTGGTATTTTCAGTGTGAATTAGCACTGATATAATCTGTTTTGCTTAGTCTTAACTACTTAAGTAATCCAGAGATGCGTGGCTCTGCCTTTTATTCCGTGGTGCCTTTTTCACCCTTCTCATGTCAGTGGTGATGCATTGTGGACAGTGGCAGATAGGTAGGAGATCAAATATTTTTCTTGTTTGAATTGGAAATCTGCCCAATTCTGCATTGTCTAGTTGGAGTGAGATCTCTTAGGGACAGGGACCAGTCTTTTTACATGTCTATAAAATGTATAGAACAGTTTGGAGTGCAGTGTAACACTAGTCTCTAAATCAGTGTCCTATCTCTGCTACGGAAGCAGCTGCAATTTAGGTTCTCATCTTTAGCTCCTTGAAGTCCCCAGCAAAACTCCCATTGCTTTCAGCAGGATTGTGAGCTGGCCTCTGTGGCTGGGATCATTTTGTTGTTAGTAAATGAATTTGGGATACAATAAATCGAATGTTGTTGCTAAGGAGTTGGACTAATGTCGGCAGTTGTTGTGTGACATTCCTCCTCATGAAACTCTGGCAGAATCATTTGGTTACAACTTATACCACCCTTCGCGAGTTAAATACTGGTAATTTTTCAGCAGAGATTGCCATTGGGGCTGAATTGTACAGAGCAGAGCGCTGCTTTTCCATTATGGAGGAATGTTTACTAGGAAGTACATTGAGCCCATCAATCTCATTTTATTGGTGACCTAAAATGGATGTGACTGCATGTCCAGAGGTGAAAGGTTAGAGAATTCACCTATTTCAGCATCTTACCATATAGCTTTGGGAATTTAACTTTGAGGGAGGAGTTTGTCTTTGTGACATTTGCTTTTATTGCCTTACTAGGCAAGATTTTAAAATAAAAAAAAAATCAAACACAAGAAGTGCATGCTTTTTTCCCACATTGGTGTCTTAGAAATGGTCCCTACCAGTCTGGTAGTTGTGCAAAATGATTTTCCCCTCTCTGCATATATTTATACATGACAGAGCTTTCCACTGAGCTGCCTCTGAAAACAAACTGCATCCTCCGAGTAGTAGATCAGAGCAAGTATAATTTAGTATACTTTGTTTGCTAAGGGAAGCTTTTGGCAAAGCAAGTGCATAAACTACAGAAAATCTTTTTTTTAAAATGACAAGGGTTCAAATGCCCTTCAGGAAGGATTTTTAAATTGTATCAACTAGATTAGCATCTGTGGTAGGTAAAGCGGCTTTGAACGCTTCCTTGCTGCTTTAGAAAAGAATGTTACGTGGGTCTTTTGTTGTTTTGCCCTTTGAGCAGAGTGTAATTGAGGATTTCCCTTTTAAAAAGTGCGTCAGGTGGAAAGAGCCCCTGATTCACTAAATGGACAACTCTTTGTCTGGGAGACCAATGCTTTCTTCAGTCTGTCCCTTTGAATCTTTTCTTGCAGATCAGATTTATATAAAGCATCCACAGGAGAAGTTTGTCCTAGGTAGCACAAGGGGCAGAGATCCAGGCATGAGAAAAGTGTAGGGGAAGGCAGAAAGCAGCATTTTCTCCCTTCTACCCCAACCCTTGTATATTTAACCTTTTAATTACTGACCTTGGCACACAAAGCGGGAATGTGCTAATAAAGTTTGCAGATGACACAAAGCTGGGAGGTATTGCTAACACAGAGAAGGACTGGGATATCATACAGGAAGATCTGGATGACCTGTAAACTGGAGTAATAGTAATAGGATGAAATTTAATAGTGAAAAGTGCAAGGTCATGCATTTAGGGATTAATAACAAGAATTTTAGTTATAAACTGGGGACGCATCAGTTGGAAGTAACAGAGGAGAAGGACCTTGGAGTATTGGTTCATCTCAGGATGACTATGAGCCACCAATGTGATATGGCCGTTAAAAATGCCAATGCAGTTTTAGGATGCATCAGGCGAGGTATTTCCAGCAAAGATAAGGAGGTGTTAGTACCATTATACAAGGCACTGGTGAGACCTCATCTGGAATACTGTGTGCAGTTCTGGTCTCCCATGTTTAAGAAGGATGAATTCAAACTGGAACAGGTTCAGAGACAGGCTGCTAGGATGATCCCAGTAATGGAAAACCTGTTTTATGAAAGGAGATTCAAAGTGCTTGGCTTTTTTAGCCTAACCAAAAGAAGATTGAGGGAGGATATGATTGCTCTTTATAAATATATCAGAGAGATTAAATATTAGGGAGGGAGAGGAATTATTTAAGCTTAGTACCAATGTGGACACAAGAAGAAATGGATATAAACTGGACACTAGGAAGTTTAGACTTGAAATTAGATGACGGTTTCTAACCATTAGAGGAGTGAAGTTCTGGAACAGCCTTCCAAGGGGAGTAGTGGGGGCAAAAGACCTATCTGGCTTTAAGACTAAGCTTGATAAATTTATGGAGGGGATGGTATGATGGGATAGCCTAATTTTGGCAATTAATTTGGCAATTGATCTTTGATTATCAGCAGGTAAGTATGCCCCGTGGTCTGTGATGGGATGTTAGATGGGATGGGATCTGAGTTATTACAGAGAATTCTTTCCTAGGTGCTGGCTGGTGAGTCTTGCCCCACATGCTCAAGGTTTAACTGATTGCCGTATTTGGGATCGGGAAGGAATTTTCCTCCAGGGCAGATTGGCAGAGGCCCTGGAGGTTTTTTGCCTTCTTCTGCAGCATGGGGCACGAGTCACTTGCTGGAGGATTCTCTGCAGCTTGAGGTCTTCAAACAACAATTAGAGGACTTCAGTAACTCAGACATAGGTTAGGGGTTTGTTACAGGAGTGGGTGGGTGAGATTCTGTCGCCTGCATTGTGCAGGCGGTCAGACTAGATGATCATAATGGTCCCTTCTGAGCTGCCTGTGAGTCTATGATTCTTGGCAGGAAAAACAGTCAAAAGACAGGAGGATGGCAATTCACTTTTTCTTCACATTTTGGGTCATGGAGTATTTTAATCACCAGATGGTTTTTTATTTTTAAATTTCAAGGCTAGTATTCTGTTTTCATTCACTTTCTAATATATATCCCTATGCAGCGTGACTGGACGGCTCAGCGATTTGATAATGGCAAATGGAGTTCTTTAGCTCTAGATTGTTGGTTCAGATCTGACCCAGGTCAGTAGTGTCTGAAATTGGTTGTGTCTTGGTGGTGCTCTCTGGGATGAAGCGAGGTGATCACAGCTTGCTTCCAGTGATCAGTTATTTGTGTTACAAAAATATTGTCAGTATTACTACTGATTGGCCCCCTTGCTAACAGTCTTTATAGAGAAACTATGAATTTCACTGGTGGAATCTCCGCTCTGTCAGCCAGAGTGGTGCTCCATCATGGTCAGTCTAGGCACGTGATTATGTTTGTGGTTCTGTCTGTTCTGTCAATAAAAGAAGGATTTCATCCAGTTGCTAGCGCAAGTCGTGACCTTTGAATTCACTTTTGAACAAAGGAAGAATGACATCACTGTCAGGATGGAGGACACGTAGCTCCACCTGCCCAGTCTGGGGGCAGCCTATGAGTACAGCAGGGCCCGCCTGATTGACCATTCTGCCTGGCTGGCTGAGGAAGCCCAGTGGCCGCAACTGATCTCTGGTTGCTCAGTGCTTCTGCCCGCAGCTATGATTGCTTCTGTGCCTGCCTCGTTCCCAGCCCGACTCCTGCCCAGTCTGTTCCAGCTCTGCTTCCCTACTGGACTCCTGGCTCAGACCCTTTGGCTCTGATTACTGGCTGTGACTCCTGGCTTCAGTTTCTTGCTCCTGCTCTGATCACTAGATCTGATTCCAGTTCCAGCTACTAGGCCTGACCACGCACATCTGGGTTCCTGACAGTTATTACAGTAGTAAGATAAGGTGGTATTATGTACAAGTGAGTTTTGGAACCTGATTGTGATCATGATTTTTAGATAGTGTATTCCATGTCTAATATTTTAAATACAAGTGTCAAATTTCAGTATATAATTTTGTATTCTACTTGTATGACAATTCATACCTTAGCATTATACTGGGTTTACAATGTTGCATATATAGTGTCATTTATTTAAAAAAAAAACTATGAGAAGATTGTTTTATTGGAGCCATATGGCCTGATTGTTAAACATCTGTGCAGTAGAAGTAACAATTCCAAAGCGTCCTGCCATCTGGATGAATTCCAGTACTTGCAGTTTCATGCATATGATGCAACAACACACGGACACAGCAGTCAAGGATTCTTATGATGAAAAGAAAAATAATAACGTCTGTGATCAGTGCAAAAGTTGGACAGTTGAGGAAAACACTGAATCAGCAGTTTTAGCTTCCTGAATATTCATAGCAGTTGCTTGTATCATGTCAGAAGATTTGTTGATTCCCCCCCACTCCACTGCCCATGGATTATTGACATTTTAAATGTTGGCCTGTGATTTTAAATTTCTCTTGGCCAGCAGTCCTGTAACTTAAAGTGTATTTTCTAAGTCTTAACAGGTTTCAAACAATATTTTTTTTCATCTTTGTAGAAATGTGTTATGCCAGTATTAGTGCTTTCTGTAAGAGCCTTAGTGATACATTATTGAGGCATCCAGCATTCTGTGCATCAATAATGCATCATAAATAAATGGAAATGATATAACTATACATAGACACTTGATAGCAGGGAACATATATGCTCTTTCTCTGATTTTTATAGGGTGTGTGTGTGGGTGCATACACAGAGACACAAACTCACACAGAAAAATGGTGTGGAAGGCTATTGTTCCTGTGGCCTTAGTAACTATGGAATCGAAGTGACGATGGGAAACACGTTCTCAGCTCAGATATTACACAGTTTGTGTAGAATTCCTCCTTTTATGCCCATTTTGTGTGTAACTTCACACAGGTTCTCCTGTGCCGAGTAACAAGGATACACAAGAACTCTCCCTCTCCCCTCTAGCCTTCCTAGCTACGCACGCCTTTGTGGCAGTATTCTTAGTTCCTGTCCCTGCTGAGTCTTTCCTCCAAGGGACTAGCTCCCCATTCTCCATCCTTTCTAGCTGGGTCCTGCTCCCTGCAGGCTGGTCCTTCCCCAGCCCCTCTATCTAAGTGCTAAGGAGAATCTATGTAGAGCAGCTCAGACAGTCCCTTTCAGTCTCTCACTGAGCTCATACTGACCTTCCTGTCTCCCAGCAGGCCTGGTTCTTGATCACATGCTCCCATCCTGCAGACCCCCGTGCTTGCTCATTCCCTTCAACTTGGGAGGTAGGCTAGGCCTTGAGCAGGTGAGACTGAGCCCCAGCCCTCTGAAAGGGGCAGGGTACACTGTGATTCAGACAAGGTATAGGCAGGGCCGGTGCAACCTACTGGGTGACCTGGGCAGTTGCCTAGGGCACTAGGATTTGGGGGGCAGCATTTTGTTTGGTGGCGACCGCGGCGGCCGGATCTTAGGCCTCCCTGGTCGCTGTCGGCATTTAGGTGGAGGGAGCTGGGGCAGGGGGGCACGGGGAAGGCCACCTGCAGCAAGTAAGGGGAGGTGGGACGCAGGGGAACTCCCATCCCCAACTCACTCCTGCTCTGCTTCCTCCCCGAGCTCGCTGTGGCTGCTTTACTTCTCCTGCCTCCCAGGCTTGGGGCACCTAAGCTGATTGGCGCCGCAAGCCTGAGAGGCAGGAAAAATGAAGCAGCGACAGTGTGCTTGGGGTGGAGGCAGAGTAGGGGTGAACTGGGGCAAAGAGCTGCTGCACGGCTCCCCGGGCTGGGGAGGGGAGCTGCCACGTGTGGGGGGTGCCTCAGGGTGGGGGGGTGTGTGGGGAACTGCTGTGGAGGAGGAGCGGGGGGATGGGGAGCTGCTGCAGGGCTCAGGGATGGGGTGGAGCAGAGGTGAACTGGGGTGGAGAGCTGCCGCACGGCTTCCCGGTGGGGGGAGCTGCCACGGGGAGTGGCCTCAGGGCAGGGGGGCGTGGGGAGCTGCCACGGGGGGGCATCTCAGGGTGGTGGGGGGTGCTGCTGGGGGGTGGGCTTCAGGGTTGGGGGGAGGGACCCGCTGCAGGGCTCGGGGAGGGCACAAGGTGGAAGTTTCACCTGGGGCACGAAACATCCTTGCACCGGCCCTGGGTATAGGGCAATCATTGAGGTAAGGGAGAGTGTGCAGACCTCATTGGTGAAGATGTGACAGGCATGATTCTCTTCTGCTTATGCCATTGTAAATCAGGAGTAATTCCCTTGAAGTCAATGGAGTTATATTCGTGTAAGTGAGAGGATAACGAGGTCCCACCAAGGGAAGGTGATATGGAGAAGGTGAGGTGGAAAGAGGAGAGGTAAGACAGTTCATGGACATGAACAGAGAGAGGAGTGGAGGAGAAGAATGTAACAGCAGAAGGGGTGGGGTGAGGCTATAGAAAGTTTCAAAGTTGATAAACATTTAAAGAAAAAATTAAGACACCTGGGTTATCTGGGGAAAGGAGGTAGAATTACTTGCTGTTTCTGTAGAATGACAAGAGAAATGCTTTCCTGCATGTTCCAGGCTGTAGGCAGGAAATACAACAATCGAGAAGGACACAATGAGTGGGATCAAGGTTCAACAATGCTCACATGTGTATTTCTGTTAGCAGCGCTCCAGTGCAGGAGGGTTTGTGGGAAGCAAACATGAAAGAGTCACAGACACAGTCAAACCTGAATTCACTTTCAAAGTCACATTTCCAAGGATATATTTTTTCAGTTAAGTTGCTTAGTTCTAGCTAGCCCTTTAAATGGAGAATTCCCAAAGACAGGCTGGTGGAAATCGGCATAGTTCCATCAAAGTCAATGGAGTCTGTATATTGCTTTTGAGGCTTTATATAACCTTCTCCCTGCTACACTTCTGCTTTAATATCTCTCTGCTCCCCACCTCATTCTTTAGTCTTCTCCCACTTTCTTCTCCCTCTGTCTTCACTGCTCTTCAGTGGTGGTATGCTGATTTGCTCTAGTGAAAGATCTATATTGAATAGGACAATTACTGGATTATAACGCATGCCATATGATTATTGAGAAACCATCGTAAGTGATAATTGCCACCTATGCAATCAATTCAGGTTTATTATAGGCTTGTCAGTCCTCAGTAAGTAACTGACTTAGTCCAGTCTGTGTCAGTTCCCATTTTTTGCTACCCTTGCGTGTATAATGGTTGTATATGAATCTTTGAATTACAATTTAAAGCAAAGAAGTTTTAAGGTAGATTGTTGGCTCTGGCAGCCATAGCTGCTGTGGTGTTGTGGCTTGTGGGGCTGGCACTTTGCATAGGGAGGTGCAGCATGTCCTTCGTTCAGCATCAGTGTAGTGCCATCAGCTGCTGAGCAAGGCTGTGGCCCATTTTGCGTGAGTAGCGCTGCTGATGGTTCTAACCCTGGCCCACATGTTGCAGACAAAGGCCTCGGTTGCTCGGCCCATACTCATGCTGATAAGTACCTACTCACATGAGTAGTTGCATGAGGTGAGTGAGTGCAAGCAGCAGGATTCTGGCTGTCCCTGTGTGGACAAGCTCCCTTGCATCACTGCCTCCTTGCACGCCTGTGTGCGAGGCACTTACCCTCAGTGGGCATGGTGAACTCCAGAAGATGGCAAGCATTTTCACCCGAGAAAGGAATTGTGAATGTGATTGATGTCTTGAAATCAATAAGGTTGAAAAGCAAAAGGACGTGTGAAATGAAATCCATGTTTAAAATTCAAGTTGTATTCTTAACCACTTCTTTGTGTCCCTCTTTAATGGAATTATTTTCCTCTGCTCTGATGTAGTTTTAGGGGGAGTGGGATGAGGGGGCAGGGAGGAGAGAGAAAAATAGCAACTAAATCAAGATAACCTTTAAAAAGCACTCCTAGTACACATACAAAATCTGAGCTAGCATCTTTTTCACTTTCTCCTATTGTAGTCTCCTCCAGCTGTGACTCTCCCCTGACTAGTCCCTTGTTCCTTTTCATACAATAGCTCTAAACATCAGGGAAGCTATCAGAAATAGGGGGACAAATCTCAAACAGATTCCCTAGTTGATTCAGAGAAAGAGCTACTGGTAACCTGGGTCATTTTTTTTCTTCCCATTTTTGGCTGCCTTACACCTTTTAAACTCTAACTGAAAATGAATCAATATCACTACAAGGACGTTTGATGAGCATATAAAACTGAATAAAAGTGACATGCAATGGTGTCATATCTGATAAAACAGGATCATCAATAGGACCCTAAGTGAACTTTCTCGGGTTTGTTTAGTCTTTATAGCTCTGTTGTTCTAATGGCAACATAGAACCATTCAGAAAGCTGGTGTGAAACAATCTTTCAAAAATCAGAGGGGTAGCCATGTTGGTCTGGATCTGTAAAAGCAGCAAAGAATCCTGTGGCACCTTATAGACTAACAGATGTTTTGGAGCACGAGCTTTCGTGGGTGAATACCCACTTCATCAGATGCATGTAGTGGAAATTTCCAGGGGCAGGTATATATATGCAAGCAAGAAGCAAGCTAGAGATAACGAGGTTAGTTCAATCAGGGAGGATGAGGCCCTGTTCTAGCAGTTGAGGTGTGGAAACCAAGGGAGGAGAAACTGGTTTTGTAGTTGGCAAGCCATGCACAGTCTTTGTTTAATCCTGAGCTGATGGTGTCAAATTTGCAGATGAACTGAAGCTCAGCAGTTTCTCTTTGAAGTCTGGTTCTGAAGTTTTTTTGCTGCAGGATGGCCACCTTAAGATCTGCTATTGTGTGGCCAGGGAGGTTGAAGTGTTCTCCTACAGGTTTTTGTATATTGCCATTCCTAACATTTGACTTGTGTTTATTTATCCTTTTCCATAGGGATTGTCCAGTTTGGCCGATGTACATAGCAGAGGGGCATTGCTGGCACATGATGGCGTATATTACATTGGTGGATGTGCAGGTGAATGAACCGGTGATGGTGTGGCTGATCTGGTTAGGTCCTGTGATGGTGTCGCTGGTGTAGATATGTGGGCAGAGCTGGCATCGAGGTTTGTTGCATGGATTGGTTCCTGAGCTAGAGTTACTATGGTGCAGTGTGCAGTTACTTGTGAGAATATGTTTCAAGTTGGCAGGTTGTCTGTGGGTGAGGACTGGCCTGCCTCCCAAGGCCTGTGAAAGTGAGGGGTCATTGTCCAGGATGGGTTTAGATCACTGATGATGTGTTGGAGGGGTTTAAGCTGAGGACTGTATGTGATGGCCAGTGGAGTCCTGTTGGTTTCTTTCTTGGTCTTGTCTTGCAGCAGGAGGCTTCTGGGTACACATCTGGCTCTGTTGATTTGTTTCCTTATTTCCTTGTGTGGGTATCTTAGTTTTGAGAATGCTTGGTGAAGATCTTGTAGGTGTTGGTCTCTGGCTGGGGGGTTGACGCAAATGCAGTTATACCTCAGTGCTTGGCTGTAGACAATGGATCGTGTGGTGCATCCCAGATGGAAGCTGGAGGCATGAAGGTAGGCATAGCGGTTGGTGGGTTTTCGGTACACAGTGAGGGGAGGGACACAGCTGAACTGCAGGAAGCTGCTGCGCAGGGAACTTAGGGGAGCAGGGAGCTGATGCGAGGGGCTGCCGGTCTACCCTGGTTCCAAGCCACCACCAGCTAGCTGCAATGGGCTGCGCTAGCTGCAAGCAGTGGACAAAGCAGGCAGCTGCCAAATGATATTAGAAGGGAGCATTGCACAACTTTAAACAAGCATGTTCCCTAACTGATCAGCAACGAAATGACGTTAACCGGGACGACTGTAAGTGAGGAATTACAGTACAGTATTTCCCCTTTACATTACCATTAAGAATTTGCATGCTAGGAATGATGCTTTTGCCTTACCACTTCCTCTGAATTCCTTACCACAGATCGTACTCATATTAAGCTTGCTGGAAAGCAGCAATGCCAGATGAGCCTGTCACTTCAAATATTAAGTCAAAATGGTTCCATCCAGTGACATTAGTTATGCTGTGTAATATGCTGCATGATGTCTTATGAAAACAACCCGGCTCCTATACAGCTTAATGCAAATAGATTGTATTTTAATTTTTAAACGGGCCTTCAAAATGTGTGTGGAACGTAGCAAGTAACCACAGAGGGTGAAATTGTGTTAAAAAAGCCTGTGATTTAGAGATGAAGTCCCATTTTCAAAAGTGGCTTAGGGACAGATTTGCAAAAGTATTTAGGTGCCTAAAAATGCATATAGATGCTTAGTGGGATTTCCAAAAGTGTCTTGGCACTGAACTCTCCTTGAAATCAATGAGCACTAAATTCACTTAAAATCTCAGAGACAAGAATTAAAGACAAGGGTAGATAAATGAAATGTTGAATGCAGGGAATTCAGATCTAATCTCACTAACTGCTGAAGCCACTGAAAGTTCTGCCATTGGATTGGATTCTGCCTCCCTTCCCCCATGACTAGCGAGCGCTCAGCATAAATGACAGAGGTAGAATCTGGCTCAGAGACTTCACGGGGCGCGGGAGCAAGCCTCTTGTCTTTAAACAGGGCTGTAAAGAACCAAACATACTTTTGCAATATGAGCCTGATTTTTCAAAGGTGCTGAGTACCTGCAGCAGCTTCTATTGATTTCTCTGGGAATTGTGGGCACTCAGCATCTGTGAAAGCAAACCCAAAAAACAACAATCACATGTGCTGAGGGTGAGAGTGAAACTAACTGGCCAGCTGCTGGTTGCAGTGGTGCTCTTGCTGGCCATGCTAGCTTTCAATTTATTCATATAGTGCTGTAATTTCTGTGCTTTCAGCATTCGTCGCTTTGGCCCAGTGGAAGGTAACGGAGCAAAGGAGCAGGAAACTTTAGTAACCGAAAGTAAACTGAAAAATGTGATAGGTTGAAATAGCCAGAGGAAGTGAATTCAGGGCTGGTCACTTGCATGCATATGTCAGTTGTAGGTTTGCAGGGGAGCCATTCATGAAATTGGTGCTCATTTCCGGTTCCCTGCTTGTTTTCAGTCAGGGAAGAGGATGAAATTGGCAATTGCTTGGAAAGTAGAGCTTTGAAAATCCACGGATATCCACAGCCCGTTTTTGTGGATTGTGGATGGAGGCAGACCCAAATTTTATATCCCAAACCCTGTAAATCTGCGGATAGCGTCTTTATATCAGCGGCTCAGTTTTGTGGATCGTAGATTGGGTGCGGATACAAAATTTGTATCCACCCAGGGCTCTATTGAAAAGCGTCTGGTAGCAATTCTGAACTGAGTGCTGTGTGAAAGAACCCATAAGACATCAAAACAGATGTCAGGTTCCCCTGTCCCCCATGTGTTTTACTGTATCTGTAATCAAGATCTACCCACGGCTAAAGAGTCTTAAGGGTCTCACACCATGGAGAAATCTATATTTGCTGCAGGGCCAGGCCTGGTGTAAACGCCTCTCTGGATTGGGTACAGAGACAGTGCCAATGCTTTCCTCTTACAGACTTTTTTTCTGTAAGACGGTAGCATTTCACTTTAAATGTGCATGCCGCTGTGTCTTGGAGTCTATACATCCCATGGTGGTTTGGCAGCCAAAGGGTTAATGAAGCAACTGTCTACTCAGTCAGAGCTGATTGGCAGCCCCACAGCAGCTGTGAGGATAAGAGGGCAGGGTGGTGGCCAGAGAGACTGAAAAGGGATTTCTGCAGCAGACTGGTGAGAAGCTTCCAGAAAAATCCACCACTCCAGAGGCAGGACCAGAGGCTGGGGGAGCCTACAGAACAGGAGAGGTAGGCAGCAGCTTTGGGAGCAGCAAGGGACTGAGAGGGGCTGACTCTGGCTGTGCCCAACAAGAGTCCTGAGTCGGAACCCAATGGAGAGGGCTGGAAACTCATCCGCCACCAACTCCAGGCCAAGGGCTTTTGGAGGAAAGGGTCTTAAGGCAGGAGAGCTAGGGCTGATTAGTCCTCATTAGAGCCACAGCTTCTGACTCCCCACTATCCTAAAGGGAAAGGAGGCTACTGAGGTCCTGGCCAGGAGGGTTCAGGTCACAACAAGGTCTTGACAAATGCAAAACTGGGTGTGGTGGCATAAAGGGAGATGGCACCAGGTTGGTGTACCCCCTGGTCTGGCCACAAAGGAGGTACTAACAGACAAGGCCCCATATTACAGGTTGGCACTATTGTGGTACATGCAGTCCCCTTAATAAATATTTTTTAAAGTCCTCCAGGGAAATTCCGCTTGAAACTTGGAGCATTAGAGATTTAATTGAAAAAAAAATAAAATAAAATTGGGGTTGGAGGATTCAATGTATCTCAAACTCAGTATTTCAACCATTGATATTTTCACTTCCCAAACCTCACTTTCTTGGATACGGTGGGTAAAGAGACACTGTCAACCTATTTATGCCCAAACTTTACCGTGCTTTAAAAATACAAATCCCATTTACCATCTCTGATGAATATTATGATTTATTTGTGTTACTGTAGCATCCAGCAGCCCTGGTCATAGATCAGAACCCCGTTGTGCTAGGCACTGGACAGACACAGAACAAACACATGGTTTTCTGCCCACCATCAAGTTCATAGATTGGGCCAAATCCTGGTCTTTACCTAGGGAAATGCACATGCAGTCTTGAAAAAAGACTCGAGTTTTTTTTTAAAGCTGACCAGCTATCTTCTGCAGCATCTTTGTACAAATACTGTACATAAATAGGCAAAAGTCTGCTCTCAGGTTCAATACGGTAACCAATGGATGAACTGCACTGAAGTTGGAAGAGTTATTGGTAAAACACTGGTGCAAGTAGGATCTGTCCATATTCACAGGATTCAGATTTTTGGGGTCTTCTGTAATCTAAATCCAGCCACTTCCACGCTCCTTATTAAAACGATGTGTAACAGTTACTTTTATGTAAATATTACATAAGATTTACCTCCCTCTTAAGGGGGCCTACACAGGTTGACCAGAATCTCAGTAACTTCTGACAGTATATGTAGAAGGAAAAGAAGTCTCTGTCTCCAAGGTTTTTTTCTGGTTTGGAGCGGGTGCATGGATTGTGGGTCATGAATCGGACTATAAATCTGCCTGTCGCGATAGTAGAGAGTTTCCCTTAACGATTAATTACAAAGGCAAGACAGTGGGTCTGTATCAGCAAAAAGAACGAGGAGTACTTGTGGCACCTTAGAGACTAACACATTTATTTGGGCATAAGCTTTCGTGGGCTAAAACCCACTTCATCCGATGCAAGGAGTGGAAAATACAGTAGGAATATACAGAGAACATGAAAAGATGGGGGTTGCCATACCAACTGTAATGAGACAAATCAATTAATGTGGGCTATTATCAGCAGGAGGGAAAAAAACTTTTATAGTGATAATCAGGATGGCTCATTTCAAACAGTTGACAAGAAGGTGTGAGTAATGGTAGGGGGAAAAATTAGCACGGGGAAATAGTTTTTAGTTTGTGTAATGACCCATCCACTCCCAGTTATTATTCAGGCCTAATCTGATTATGTCCAGTTTGCAAATTAATTCCAGTTTTGCAGTTTCTCTTTGGAGTCTGTTTTTGAAGTTTTTTTTTGTTGAAGAACTGCTGCTTTTAGGTCTATAATTGAGTGTCTAGGGCGGTTGAAGTGTTCTCTGACTGGTTTTTGAATGTTATAATTCTTGACGTCTGATTTGTGTCCCTTTATTCACAAGTATTACGTTGGTGGCCTGAGATCAGAATCAGCCCCAGTAGTTAGTTGTACAGCAATTTATGTCCTGGGATCTCTCTTTCAGCTCAATTCCCTAAATTACTTTTAAATGTAGCTAGTATTTTTCCACAGTTTCTTTTAAAGGTGAGATTATTGTGTTCATATAAATATTGCATCCCCACTAAGGTTAGTCTAGCTCTCCCAAAACACTTTAGCATGATCTTCAAACTGATTGTCCCTCTGTCCCTGATCTCATTGGTATGACCTCCATTTGCAGTGTGGGGACTCATCTGAAATGAAATCTAACTTTGGCTCTGTAGGACACATGTCGTATAATAGCCCAGCTTCAGTCACAGCTCTAACGTTAGCAATTTGGCCACATTCACCATATTTTATTTTATTTTTTGGAGGGAGGGGAAGGGAGGATTTTGTTAGATTTGTTTGATGGAAGTTGGAATATGACCGAACAAGGATTTCATTTGAAAAATCAATACTTTCCTCAGTGCACTACAGGGCTAAAAGTCGTCCAGGGAAATCTGTGTAATTTGATTTTATTAGGTCTTGCGTTGCAGTGCAAGGAATGCAAGAGGCATAGTGTGGCCAGGACTTATCAATTTGTCTACTTTTGATCTTTCTGTTGTAGTACACCCATTCTTGCTAACATACACAGTATGCACATTCTGCCTATGAAGATCAATCAGCAGCGAAGCAGTGTCACTCTCGGACAGAAAATACGATTTTCATGGGAAGAGGGCCATAATTCATGGCAGGCCAGCGATCAGGGAGTTATGGACATGTGGCAGTGTTTTGTGATACAAGAAATATGTTTCACAGAAGCTAGGTTATGACAGATTTAATTTGTACTACAGGGGGATTCACTTGATGTCCTGGGTGTGTAACTTCTAGGAAAATGTGCAAGTAGTGCAGTTCTGCAGTAATTTCTAGATCTCCAAGGCTGCATAACTGTGAGACTGCATTAGAACATTTAGGGCCAAGTTCTGCCTACATCCTTGTCACCATGGCTCCAACTGCACATCTAAGGGCAGAATCTGGCCCTTGTAATTGATGTTCTAATTGCTTTTTTGATAGCAGCCCATTTATTTTGGCATTGTCTCCCATGCTTCCTTTATCACAATTGAAATCAGACAGGCACTAGACCAGCATCGGAATGTAGAAGGTCTCAGCATTATTTCAGTAATGTCGTCATTGGAATAAAACAGGGCTAAGCATAAATCAGAGCAGGGTGTTGGAAAACAATAGAGCTGAACGGGCTAATGCGAGGCCTCGCTGTCTAGGAACAGACTTTCCCTTCAGCTGAAGGGTTCTATGTGTCCCTGCCCATACATGATAGAAGTACTTACCTGATCATCTGGAAATTGGTCCTGCTTCATCTGAAGGCCTCTGTATGCTCCAACCTCTGTATGTGATAGAAGTGCTCACTTCTCTCTGACATCCCATTTTTAGCCACAGGTGGGATACTGTGCATGTTGGATATGTTACCGCTTCTAGCTGTGTACTCGGCAGCTGGGACTCGTCTCCCACTTGAAGCCATCCCCTGGGCCACCTCTGCTGCAGGGCTTCTATGGAGCTCTGCCCTCACTCATAGGCGCTGACTCTGGGTGCTCCGGGGCTGGAGCACCCATGGCAAAAAATTGATGGGTGCTCAGCACTCATCACTGGCAGCTCCCCGTGGCCCCCCGCTTCCCCCCCCCGCTTCCCCCCCCCGCTCCAGCTTGCCTCTTCCTTCGCCTCCTCTGCGAGCACACCACATGTCCTGCTTCTCCTCCTTCTCAGCAGTTTTATGGGGCAGGGAGGGAGGGGGAAGGAGGAGGGGGAACGCAGTGCACTGGGGGAAGAGGCAGGGCCGGGGCGGGGATTTGGGAAGAGATCCAGTGGGGCAGGGAGGGGATGGAGCTAGGGCAGGGACTTTGGGGATGGGGTTGGAATGGGGGCGGGGCCAGGGGTGGAGATGGGGTGGAGTCAGGGCAGGGAAAGGGGCGGGGGGCTCGGGCACCTGCCGACGCTGGAGAAAGTTGGCACCTGTGCCCTCACTTAAAACTGCCCTCCCCAACTAAGCCCTTGAAGGAGGGCACCAGTCTAGACACTACCTGTGTCCACCTGTGTGAGTTTAGTTTCACCTTCCCTGGGCTTCTGTGGGTGAATCAAGTTCAACCTGTGAAGATTATACCAGGGAGACACATGGTGCAGATCATGCTGCTCAACCGGGACACCTCTCCTTTTTCTTTGAGTGATTGCTCATATCCATTCCAGTTAGGTGTGCGTGCCGCGCGTCGGAAGATTTTTACCCTAGCAACTCCGGTGGGTCGGCAGGTCGCCCCCTGGAGTGGCGCCGCCATGGCACTGGATATATACCCCTGCCGACCCGACCGCTCCTCAGTTCCTTCTTACCACCCGTGTTGGTCGTTGGAACAGTGGAGCGTGGCTTAGCTGACCTCCACTTCCCTAGCTTCTCCTTGTTCATTTGATCTCTTGTTGTATATAGTTGACTTAGTCTATAGCGTAATTAGTTTTATAGTTGTTAGTTAGTTACTGTATATAGTTTAGTGGGGCTTGGGCTTTAGCCCTTCCCTGCACCTGGTGCCGGGGCCCATGCCCGGTTCACCAGGGTTTAAACCGTGCTCGGCCTGTAAAAAGCCGATGCCCACGACCTATCCCCACGACTCTTGCCTAAAGTGCCTCGGGGAATCGCACATCTCCGACAAGTGCCGCATTTGCAAGGCCTTTAAGCCACGGACTAAAAAGGAGAGGGACTTTCGCTTAAAGACTCTCCTTATGGAGGCAGCCCTCAACCCTCCGTCCTTGGCACCGAGCGCTGCTCCTCCGGCACCGGACCGCGCCGGATCCGCCAAGACAACTCGGCACCGGCCTTCTCCGGCACAGGGACCTGATCGAAGACCCTCAGCTTCTTCCACACCTTCGACACAGACTCGTTCGGATCGCCCAGCACCTACTCCTGCTGTGGCACCGACGACTGTGGTACCGTTCACTCCGGTCCCGAGAGGGCCATCGAGTCTGGTCCTTGAGAGCTCCCCAGTGAGACCTGTGGTCGAGCTTACGGTCCCCTCCACGCCGCAGACATTCTCCTCGGCCAGAGACCTTATCGCAATGACTGCGTCTGCCCTGCCTCAATCCCCGGCACTGCCGGTGCGGGTTCTGCATTCTAGAGGCAAGCCTGCCGCTATGAGACCTCTTTCACTAGAATCGATGAGCCGGCACAGATCTCGATCCAGGTCCCGGCACCTCTCATGGACTGTCCCGGTCTCGACGCTGCTCGGAGTCCTGGCGCCGCTCACCTGGGAGGTACCGGTCGTACTCGCGGCACAGATCCACCTCTCGTCCCGCCCGGTACTCTCGTTACTGCTCTGGCTCTAGGCACTGCTCCCAGCACCGAGACTCTCGCAGCCAGTCCCGCCGTAGACATTCGAGATTCAGGTCGACCTCCCGGCACCGCGCTGGTTGCAGGTCCCAGTCTCGGTCTCAGCACCGGTATGATTCCCAGTACTGATCCCTGGCACCGAGGAGATCTCCAGCGATGGGAGCGAAGGACTCATACCAGCCTCGTTTGGCTCGTCCATGGCCGTCCCGACACCTGTCCATGTCTTCTCAGGCAGAGAGTGCCTACGCCCCAGACACGGACGTGCCCGCTGCGTTATTCCATGAGCCCCAGCCTCAAGATCATGGACTGCAGCAGTGGGGGTTCTGGACGCCGTGGGCATACCATCAGGCCCAAGGCCCTCACCAAGGTCCATCGCGCTCGACCGCCTCGGTACACAGGGTGCCGGAGGCCACGAGTACCCGTCCTCCTCCTCCTATGGAGGAAGGGTTGACCCAGCCTCAGGACTCCAAGCTCCCCAGGGAGACAGACATGATCCACCAGGCGGAGCCCTCATCAGACCCGCTCGTTCCAGGTCTCTCCTCTTCACCCTCCCCTGCCGAGGCTGTAGCTGGAACCTTATCTACCAGCCCTCCACTAATTGACCTCAGGGCCCACCAGGACCTCCTCGGGCATATTGCACAGAACATGAACTTGTAGGCCGAGGAGGTCCCGGAGGTACAGGACCCAGTGGTGGACATATTGTCATCGGATGCCCCCACTAGAGTGGCCCTCCCATTCATTAAGACCATACAAGCCAATGCCACTACGATCTGGCAGTCTCCGGCCTCTATTCCACCCGCTGCGTGAGGTGTAGAGTGCAAATACATGGTACCATCCAAGGGTTATGAATATCTGTATGTCCACCCTCCTCCTTGCTCCCTCGTCATCTAGTCGGTTAACGAGAGGGAGCGCCATGGCCAGCAGGCTCCAGCCCCTAAATCAAAGGATGCAAGGCGCATGGACTTGCGAGGACAAAAAGTCTACTCTGCAGGGGCCCTCCAACTCCACGTGTCCAATCAGCAAGCCCTCCTTAGCCGCTATAGTTACAACACCTGGGCGGCAGCGGACAAATTTAAGGAGTTGCTTCCGCAGGACGCACGACAGGAGTTCTCGGCGATCCTCGACGAAGGGAAAAAGGTGGCAAGAATTCCCTCCAGGCTTCCCTGGACGCCGC